>NC_062558.1:50549306-50853384 GCF_016906955.1 Phacochoerus africanus | reverse complement strand
TACAGCTCCCAGCAGGCATTGCCGATCTGAACCCCTGCCTGCCCCACGTGGATAGAGATGCACTCGCGCTGGGGACCAGAACATATGTGTGAGGCCCCTGTCTGCATGGCAGTTGTCACTGCAAATAAGACCCACTATCTTGGAGTTCCCTATTGGATCGGCAGGTGAAGGATGCAGTGTTGTCACTGCTTTGGCAGGAGTTTCATCCCTGGCCCGGAAACTTCTGCATGCCACGGGTGTGGCCAAAAAAACTTTTTTTTATAAAGAATAAAAATAAAACAATAAAATAGGTAATTTATTTTTGTGTGTGTCTTTTTAGGGCCACACCTGTGCCATATGGATATCCCAGCCTAGGGGTCTAATCAGAGTTGTAGCTGCCAGCCTACGCCAGAGCCACAGCAATGCCAGAACCAAGCCATGTCTGTGACCTACACCACAACTCACGGCAATGCCAGATCCTTAACCCACTGAGCAAGGCCAGGGATCAAACCTGCAACCTCATGGTTCCTAGTTGGATTGGTTTCCACTGCACCATGACGGGAACTCCTAAAATGGGTAATTAAAAAAAAAAAAAAAACCTGACATCTTTTTTTTTTTTTCTTTTTAGGGCTTTACCTGTGGCACATGGACGTTCCCGGGCTACGGGTCCTCAGAGTGGGACCATGTGAGGCCAGCCCTAATGGCTGTCCTGAACCCACCTAAGGAAGCTTAGAAGCATCCTCAAAGGATAAGATCATCCCAGGAATATTCCAGAAATGTTAAACAAATCTCTTTAGGAAGAAGGTAAATCATACTAGATGGAAAATTGGAACTATACAAAGAAATAAAGAACAGTAAAACTGCTAAACATGTGGGCAAATATAAAAGCCTTTATATCATATTTTAAAAACATAATTGAATGTTACAACAAAACAGAATTCCCATCATGCTCAGTGGTAATGAACCAGACTAGAATCCATGAGGATGCAGGTTTGATCCCTGGCCTTGCTCAGTAGGTTGAAGATCTGGCATTGCTGTGAGCTGTGGTGTAGGTTGCAAATGCAGCTTGGATTCCAAGTTGCTGTGGTGTAGGCTGACAGCTGATACTCCGATTCAAGTCCTAGAACAGGAACTTCCATATGCCACAAGTGCAGCCCTAAAAATAAACAAACAAATAAACAAATAAAAGATTTACTGTGGGGTTTATTACTCATATAAAAGTAACATAAGACAAACAACAGCACAAAGGCCAAAAGGGGGAATGGAGGAATATTGCTGTGAGTGGCGTAACAGCACCTGACAGATGGGCTGGGATGAACTGAAAACGTGTGCTAGATCTCCAAAGGCAACCACTCAAAGAAGAAATGAAGTGGTGGAGCCAAGAAGTTAATAAAGCAGATGAAATGAAGTAATAAAAATTAGGGAGTTCCTGTCATGGTGCAGTGGAAAAGAATTCAACTAGGAACCATGAGGTTGTAGGATCAATCCCTGGCCTTGCTTGGATCTGGTGTTGCTGTGGCTCTGGTGTAGGCCGGCAGCTGTAGCTCTGATTTGACCCCTAGCCTGGCAAACTCCATATGCTGTGGATGTGGCCCTAAAAGCACAAAAGAGCAAAAAAGAAAAAGAAAAAAGAAAAAATCATAAAAATTAATCCAAAAGCAAGTAAAAAGAGGGAGAAAGGAACAAACAGATGGGCTAAATAGAAAACAAATAGCAATGTGCTAGATTTAAACTGAACCATAGTAATAACCACATTAAATGTCATTATAGGAGTTCCCGTTGTGGTGCAGTGGTTAACAAATCCAACTAGGAACCACAAGGTTGAGGGTTTGATCCCTGGCCTTGCTCAGTGGGTTAAGGATCTGGTGTTGCTGTGAGCTGTGGTATAGGTCACAAACGCTGCTCGGATCCCATGTTGCTGTGGTGTAGGCCGGCGGCTACAGCTCCGATTAGACCCCTAGCCTGGGAACCTCCATATGCCACGGGAGAGGCCCTAGAAAAGGCAAACAAACAAACAAACAAATAATGTCATTACAAATTAAATGCAAACACCTAATTAAAAGGCAGACTGTTTGAGAAAAAAGACCTAATGATACACTCACTACAAGAAGCGCAGGGATAGGTTAAAAAAGAATGCAGAAGGGCATATGAACCACCAGCATGCAGACCAGCCCCGGCCTGGGAGAGGGGAGGTGGTGAGCAGCTGGCATCCCTCCAGCAGGCTTGGAGAACATGTTCGCGACAGGGCAGCAGCATGGGAGAGGTGCTGGATCCAGTGGTGGACACTGCCCACTCAGTGGGAGCTTCTCCAGGAGCAGGAAGGTGGGCATGTTAACGAAAACCTTCAGTCCAGGGAGCATCCAGGCCATGCCTGGCCCCTAGCATCTCACCTACATGAGGCTGGAGAGCACAGCCAGGACCATCAGTGTTGCTTTCAAAGCAAAGAATTCTGCCAGGAAAAGAAGGTCATTTCAGAATGATAAAGGGGCCAATTCATCAGGAGGCATAATCTTTAATGGTTATGTATCATTACAGTCATAATGGCCAGTATGGTTATGTGTCATTACAGTCATAGTGGCCAGTTCTTCCAGACAAAGAACTTCAAGATATATTTTTAAAAAAATCCATAGAACCGAAAAGAGAAATTAATAACCCACAATTGAAATCTTCAACACTCTCGATAACTGACTGAACAACTAGACAGAAGCAGTGAGGAGAGAGAAGACCCAGACAACACTACCAACCACACAGACCCACCGGATATCACAGAGCACTCCCCCCACCACACCAAAGAGATCATATTCCCCACCTAGCACAAGACAGGTCTTGGTACATTTCAAGGAATTTAAGTAAGACTTTGATCATTAGTGGAGAAGGACAGCAGACTCCAGAGAGCCTGAAGTAGCCCTACACTGCCACCAGTCCCCACTGCCACCACACCCCTGCACAGCCAGGCCAAGACCCTCAGCCACCCCCACCCCAGCACTACCAACACCAAGCACATCACCAGGGCACAGGCCAACAAAGGTTTGGGGAACAGTTCTGATGTGCTTTCATCCACAGGAAGGTCACAAAGGAGGACGTCCCCGGGTACCCAACTGTCCCAGGAAATACCTGGCAGTAGGGGCATGGGGAAACCGGGCAACCTGATGCTGCAGAAGCAGAAAGGGTGCAGAGGCAATAAACGTGACAGGCCCTGGTGGAGTTCCATTGTGAGACAGGGACTATGTAGCCCACCATGACCACTGCAGGACAGGAGTGGTCTACCTCGCCAGGGTCCTCCACACAATGGCCAGAAATACCAGAACAGTAGAGAGTGGAAAAAGAGGAGTTCCTGCTGTGGTGCGACAGGATCCACAGTGTCTCTGGAGCATTGGAACACAGGTTCAATTCCTGGTCCAGCACAGTGGGTTAAGGATCTGGCATTGCCACAGCAGCAGTTCAGATATGATCCCTAGACCCAGGACTCCACATGCCAAAGGGCAGCCGAAAAGAAAAAAAAAAAAAAAAAAAGAAAGAGTGGGAAAAGAGCAAGGGATCCAAGAGCTTCCACAGGTGAGGCCCAACGGAGCTGCAGGCCATGAGCCCACCTCACCAGACACAGACCCGTGGGTGACAACAGAGGACTCGGCCCTCCTGAGCAGAAGAGGCGATGGAGGGGCCAACAACCAGGGTGTGGAGAATAAGGCAGACCAGCAAGACAGAATTGGTATTGGGTTATAGGCCTCAATTCCACTGGGGCCTCTTCACCATGAAAATAAAAATCAAGGTGAAACCTAATGGAAGCACCTACCTCTACTTCATTACAGATAGAGATGCCTAGAAAACCCCAAACCCTAAGATGGCCAAGGCAAAAACAGCTGATACACCAGCTGGGAATTCCTCCACTCCTGAGACTGAGCAGGGTGGGCAGAGCAAATGCCGGCCAACCGTCTCTACCACCATCCAGTTTAGTCATTCAACAAAAATGAAGGAATACTGGAGTTCCCACTGTGGCACAGTGGGTTAAGAACATGACTGCAGTGGCTCAGGTTGTTGTGGAGGTGCAGGTTCGATCTCCGGCCTGGCACAGTGAGTTAAAGGATCGGCATTGTCACAGCTGCAGTTCAGATATAATCCCTGGCCTGGGGAAATTCCAAATTGTGAGAGTGTGGCCATTAAAAAAAAAAAGAAGAAATGAACAAAAAGTAGAAGCTGAAGACCTTAAGTGCTTGACTGGATCACTAGAACCATCTGCATTACCTATGAAAGATGGGGTTTTATTATATTTACTTAAAGACTTATCTTTTTTAGTAATGAAAAACCTGTTTTTTGGTTGGTTTGGTTTTTTTTTTTTTTTGGTCTTTTTAGGGCTGCACCCAGGCATATGGAGGTTCTCAGGCTAGGGGTCAAATTGGAGCTGTAGACGCCAGCCCACATCAGAGGCACAGCAATGCTGGATCCAGGCTGTGTCTGCGATCTACACCAGAGTGCATGGCAACGCCGGATCCTTAACCCACTGAGCAAGGCCAAGGATCAAAACTGCAGCCTCATGGTTCCTAGTTGGATTCATTTCCGCTGCACAACTTGTTTTTTTTAAAAAGCCTGGGTCTTCTCAGAGTTCCTGTCGTGGCTCAGTGGTTAACAAATCCGACTGGGAACCATGAGGTTGCAGGTTCAATCCCTGGCCTTGCTCAGTGGGTTAAGGATCCAGCGTTGCCATGAGCTGTGGTGTAGGTCGCAGACGTGGCTCGGACCCTGCGTTGCTGTGGCTCTGGCGTAGGCTGGAGGCCACAGCTCCAATTCGACCCCTAGCCTGGGAATCGCCATATGCCTTGGGAGCGGACCTAGAAAAAGGCAAAAGACAAAAAAAAAAAAAAAAAAGCCTGGGTCTTCTCAATACATATTTAAACGTTTTTAAATTGTTTCATATCAGGGCAAGTTGAGTTTTTAAGAACCTCATTTTTATTTGTAATAAAACTTTACAATTTATTTTCGAAAATTCAACTAACTGCAAACCCATGCTAATAAAGATTTTAATTAAAAATTCAAATAACAGACTTCCAATCAGGGCTCAGTGGTTAACGAACCCGACTAGTATCCATGAGCACATGGGTTCAATTCCTGGCCTCACTCAGTGGGTTAAGGATCCAGCGTTGCCATGAGCTGTGGTGTAGGTCGCAGACATGGCTCGGATCTGGTGTTGCTGTGGCTGTGGCTGTTGCTATGGCTGTGGCTGTGGTGTAGGCCGGCAGCTACAGCTCCGATTGGACCCCTAGCCTGGGAACTTCCATAGGCCATGGGTGCGGCCCTAAAAACACAAAAGACCAAAAAAAAAAAAGAAAAAAAATTCAAATAACACAAAATGTGTTTTCTGAAAGTTGAAATTAAATTACAAATCATTAACACAAAGACCACTGAAAAATTCCCAGCTATTTGGAAACTAATAACAAGGGAAATTAGAAAGTATTTTGAGTAGAATAAAAATGAAAACATGACATACCAAATTTGTGAGATACAACTAAAATATAGTATTCAGATGGGAACACACACACAGGTAAAAGTCTAAAGTCAATGACCTATAAAACGATGGCGCTCAGGGCAAGCCACCCCAAAATACACTAGGGTGGCACATTGATTACTCTGAATTAAGTTACTTGAGAATCAGCCGGTACCAGAAAAACACTCTGACCCTCCTTTGCTCCCCTGAAAGCAGGAAACAAAGCTCCTGTGGGGAGGCATCCTCCCTGCGCTGGAGGGGAAGAGAGGAGAGAAGGCATGGTGATCCCTGGAGGTAGGGAATTTAAGGCTGAGAAAGCGGCATAAACAAACTTTGTTACTTTTTCATTAATTTTCTACCCCAAGCAAAAGCCCCCTTCTTTTGTCAAATCCTCATAAATAACTGATTATTTGTCTAAAAAGATATATAAACAGCCTGCTTTGGTCACTTCTTAGTCCTATACCTATAGAACTTCCATGTTTGAAGTTCCCATTGTGGCTCAGGAGAAACAAATCTGACTAGCATCCATGAAGACACACGTTCAATCCCTGGCCTTGCTCAGTGGGTTAAGGATCTGGCATCGCTGTAAGCTGTGATGTAGGTCGAAGATGCAGCTCGGATCCTGTGTTGCTGTGGCTGTGGTGTAGGCTGGCAGCTCCAGCTCCAGTTCAACCCCTAGCCTGGGAACCTCCATGTGCCGCGGTTTTGGCCCTAAAAAGACAAAAACAAAACAAACAAAAAAACACAAAAAAAACAAAACCCCAAACAAAGAACCCCCTTCTATATATACAAAGTTAAATTTGTTCTGTTCTTGTTACTCTGTTTTCTGTCAATCTGATTATTAGACCAACCAAAAAAACCTAGAAAAGTAGAAGAAAACTTTTCCTCCCCTACAAACTCTTCTGAAAAATAGAACAGGGAACACTTCCCAACTCATTCCCTGAGGCCAGTGTTACCCTGATACCAAAACCAAAGATGTTTACTATAAGGAAACTACAGACCAGTATCTCTCACGAAATCAGGCACAAAGATTTGCTCAAAAATTTCAAAATCCAGAGTTTCCACTGTTGCACAACAGAATCTGTAACATCTCTGGAGCGCTGAGACCTGGCTTGGCACAATAGGTTAAAGGATCTGGCGTTGCCACAGATGTGGCATAGGTCACAGGTGTAACTGTGGCTCAGATCTAATCCCTGCCCCAGGAACCCCATATACTGCCACAGGGCTGCCAAAACAGAAAAGAAAAAAAAAAAAAAAAGAGCAATAACCTGAATGAAGATAATATAGGCCATCAAAATGGCAACATCATGAGACAGATAATTTTAAGCAAGGGTATTATTTCCACATGATATAATCATGATTACATCCCAGCTAATCTCCTAGCTCTGAAGAGTGATGGCCTGGAAGTCTAGAAATTCTACTCAGCTTCTGGACTTGTTATATTCATACCAACTCATCAGTAGACATTTCCTAATTTAGTTCATTAAACTAAGTCCTATGAACTTGAGAAGACCCTGCCATACCAACAATGGCTAAACAGCTCTTCTAAAAGTACTAACCATGGTATTTTTCTTATTTAAGACAAAGCCTTTGCTAAAATAACAGCTCCTAAAAAAATGAGCAAGTGTACAAGTTTCTTGTGTACAAATTTCTTATAATCCTGAAGCTTCATTTTACCCATCTGGTAGTAGAAGATACCTTCCTTTATACATGGAATAATTCAACTCTACCAAAACTTTTTTTTTTTTCTTTCTAGGATGGTACCAGCTGCACATGGAAGTTCCCAGGCTAGGGGTGGAACTAGAGTTGCAGCTGCTGGCCTACGCCACAGCCACAGCCACAACCACAACCACAGCAACTCAGGATCTGAGCTGCCTCTGCGACCTACACTACAGCTCAGGGCAACGCCAGACCCTTAACCAGCTGAGCGAGGCCAGGGATCAAACCTAAGTCTTCATGTATACTAGTCGGATTAGTTTCCACTGCACCACAATGGGAACTCCCCCACCCCAAATTTTTTGAGCAGCTTGATTTCATGCTGTGCAATGACCAATAAGAGAAGCTTCAAAACCAATTTTTTGCAAAGGGAGAATGCAGGGGTTAGTGTGAGTTATTTTATAGTTACTAACTTTTCAGAGTTTGGAAGTTACCACAGTGATCAGAAGAGGACACAGGGATGACATCAGCCTCAGTTAACTGTGAATAAGAGAAGTGACCTGGGCCAGGTAAAGCCCTGACAGGGGTCATTCCAGCCTCTGTTCACATAGGGCTGATTCAGGCACCAGTGGGGTTTTTTGTTGTTGTTGTTTTTGCTTTTTGGGGCCGCACCTGCGGCATATGGAAATTCCCAGGCTAGGCGTCGAATTGGAGCCACAGGTGCTGGCCTAGACCACAGCCACAGCAGTGTGGGATCCAAGCCAAGGCTGAGACCTACATCACAGCTCATGGGCAATGCTAGATCCTTAACCCACTGAGCGAGGCCAGGGATGGAACCTGCATCCTCCTGGATCCTAGTTGGGCTGGCTACCGCTGAGCCACAACACGACCCTCCACCACTGGTTTTAGGTGTGTGCAATGACAGATGTGTTGGCTGAGTTCCATGGTGTGTAAATATAATTAATTCAACAACTAACTAGATACCTATGAACTGAGGACATTTAGAATGAACTTATGTATGTGTTGCTGATGGAAGGGAATCTGACACTATCTACCAAATCAGAGCCATTCACTTCTGGCATTCCATACACACATACACCAACCAGTAACACATGGTACAGGAATAGATTCCTCATTGCAACTCCACGTGTAAAAGACTGTAAAACATCCTCATGTCCAGCAATTCAGAACAGGCTGAGCACATGTGGAATACTATGTGGTGGTAAACAAGGACACAGGTCTTTGCTCACTGGGACACAGGTAACTGGTCTGTTTGCACAATAAAAAAGCAAGGTGCAACAAAAGGGGACGCATGTATATCTATTCCTGTTTGCATGGTTTTACCTCAAAAAAACCAAGCAACCTTAAAAAAAAAAAAAAAGCACAATCTTATTTAACGGAGAAAGCAAGACTTTTCAGCACAGATCATCAGCTAATATTCCTATTTCAAGGGTTATTTCTCTAAGTGCCCTTGTGAGTTCAAATGAGAATGCTTGAGTGCAACCCTTGGGTTGCCCCAAGAAGAAAGAGTCTGTGGCGTAAGCCCAGCTGCAGCTCTGCTAAGACCCCTGGCCAGGAACTTCCATATGCCGCAGGTATGGCCACAAAAAAAAAAAAAAAAAAAAAAAAAAGAGAGCGCGAGCGAGTGAGCGAGAGTCTGGAGGGGTGAGGGTAGGGGCTACTTACTGCACCTGCGGAGCAAACCTGGTGCCTGCCCCAGACTCAAACGTTCTGAACACTACCCTGCTAACTGGGCCCAGGCCCCTCCGCCAGTTCCCCAGGCCCCTCCAGATCCCTCCGTCCCTCCAGGCCCAACTCCCGGGCCCCTCCATCCCTCCAGGGCCCTCTGCCGGTCCAAGCCCTACCCCCAAGGTCCCACTGCCCAGTACCATAATGGTCACTACGAGGCCGCACCACACCCAACTCCTCTCAGTCCGACGCCGAGCTCCCAACTGCGGACCCACAGTACCATATGCCACATCCTGATTGGGTACTGACTGCGCAACTGCCATTGGCTCCAACAGCTTTGGGGGCAGGCCGCAAGCCAAGACCACAATGACGATTGGCCATTTCCTTGACCAGTGAACTCCCTTTTGATTGGTCAACACTTTGGGCGGGAAGTGGCTGTGTTGGCGGGAAACTGCGGACTAATGCCTGCCGAGATGCCGGAGGGCGGGGCAGGAGAGGGAGGCCCCATAATTCATTTGTAAAACGGCCGTCTTCCTGCGGAGCTGCACAGGGTGTGGGAAGTGACAGGGCATGGAAGGGCTATTCAGTTAGCAACCCGTTACTGGTGCAAATGTCAGTATCCCGGACTCCCGCAAGAGCACGTGACGGCAGACCACATGAGTGGCTCCCGGAAGGATGTGCTGAGAAGCTGGGGCTGGGTAGTTCCCCCTCAGCAGGAGGGGCTTCTGCGCAGGTCTCAAAAGTATCGCGAGGGCCCGTGGTGGTCAGTGGTTAAGGAACCCGACTAGTATCCTTGAGGACACAGGTTGGATCCCTGAACTCGCTGGGTGGGTTAAGGATCCGGAGTTTCCCTGAGCTTTGGTGTAGGTCGCAGACTCGGCTCAGATCCTGCGTTGCTGTGGGAAAGTCCATATGCCGCGGGTGCGGCCCTAAAAAAAGACCGAAAAAAAAAAAAGGTATCGCGAGGTTTCCAAGCAGCAATGCTGGAGGGCATGGGGACAACAAGGAGGTTTGAAAGTCCGTGAAGAGGGTGGCTGGCCACAGCCAGATCAGGGGGCTAGGCTTTCCAGAGTGGGTGGAAGTAGAGGCAGGTTGGCTCGGCCGTTTAGGGGGAGGATGGTACAGGAGATCCTGCAGGTAGTCTCTGCAGGAAGCCAGAGAATTACATGCCTACTCACAGACCTTGGCCACCTTTACAAGGTTCCTGGAAGGGGGACCGATAACCTCGGTTTCCCACCCTCCCAAAATCCCCTATCCCTCCTGCTGGTCCACGGAAGAGTCTCTTTACCTCATAGAGGAGATGAGCCCCTTCTTGGCTCTTCTAAGCAGGACCAAAAACGAGTTAAAGAGAATATAAATAAAAATAAATTATATATTCATATAAATACATTTTTATGGCACCACCTACGGCATATGGAAATTCCCAGCCCAGAGACTAAATCCAAACAGCAGCTGTGGCAACTTTTTAATCCACTGTGACAGCTGGGGATGGAACATGTGTCCTGGGGCTGGAGAAATGCCCATCCAGATCCTGCTGCATCACAACAGGAACTCCAAACACATTTTATTTATTTGTTTGTTTGTTTGTTTGTTTGTTTTTGTTTTTTTCTGTATTTTTAGAACCAGGCCTACAGCATATGGAAGTTCCCAGGCTAGGGGTCCAATCGGAGCTGTAGCTGCCCCACTACACCACAGCCACAGCAATGCTGGATCCAAGCTACATCTGCGACCTACACCACAGCTCACATCAATGCTGGAGCCTTAACCCAATGAGCGAGGCCTGGGTTCGTACCCGATTCCTCATGGATACTACTCAGATTTGTTACAGCTAAGCCACAGTGGGAACTCCTGCAAACACATTTTACAATGCAGATGTAAAGTTCATATTTATTACCCTGCCTACCCCTGCTAGGCCAATAGAGTCATAGGGTAATGTTCACAGTGACAGATTGAATGCCCTGGGCTTGAGCAACACCCCCCCACCCCACCCCTGCATCACCACTGTAGATTCAGTGAGACTAACTTCATCTACCCTCCTTCCTTGTTCTAGCAGATTTATGAGAGTGTGGCCTGGGGGTTGGAAGGGTCAGGCAGCTAGCTAGGGAAAACCAGAAGCCCTCCATTTCCCGGGGAAGTCCAACATGATGGGTGCCAGGAAGCAGGGCCAGCCTTGGGCAGAGAGGCTGACAGGAGATAGGGAGAATGCACCCCTGGTATGGGCTGGAGCAGATGGGGATCAACGTGACTGCCATGCCAGGAATAGGGGACAATAAGAACGAAGAGCAGGGAAACCTGTTCATGGTAAAGAGTAATGGCAATAATTTTGGAGAAGTAATATGGGGGAACCTGTTGGTGGACTTTGAATGGTGGAGTTTGAGCTAAATTTGGCCCCAGGAGAATAGCAGATTAGGAGAAAGGGGTGTCCAGTAAGTGGACAAGAGGACAGAAACTGCAGGAGACAGACAAAAGTGGAGTAAATATAGCAATGACTTGGGGGAAATGTAAGATTTCTTTTGCCGCAACCCTTTCCCCACAAAAAGCTCCCAGAAGCTGCAGAGGGCCTGGGCTACCTGATAAATGAGCTATTTGAACAATGTCATTTGATGCTAACAGAAAGGGGAGCTCCAGGAGGCAGAAGGACACAGGGACATCTTGGTCACGTGTGGCATGTAGTCTCAGTGACTCAAAGAGTCAGGACAGTAATGCCTTCACCTGAGTCAAGCAATGCAGAGGGGCCAGTTTTGGGGGAAACAGTGGTCTCCCAACTTCTTATTCTGTTCCTATTTACTAGGCTTCATCTCCCTCTGACCACTCAGTCCTTCCTGTCCCTGGAGTTCTTTCTTGCAAACAATTGGTGCTTTATCTTTTATTTGTATAACAACTTTATTCACATACCTCACCAGCTTAAAATGTACAGTTCCATGTTTTTTATATATTTGCAGATTTGTGCAGCCATCACCGCTGCCTAATTTCAGAACATTTTAATCACCCCAGAAAGAAACTCTGTACCTGTTAGCAGTCACTTGCCAGCCCCCACCCATTATGAGTAATGCTGCTGTAAAAATTTACTTGAAAGTTTTGTATGGCTGCACCTTTTCATTTCTTGGGTGCATACCTAGGAGCAGAATGGCTGGATCATACAGTAACTTCATGTTTAACATTTTAAGGAATTGCTCAATGCTTTCTAAAGCAGCTGCACCAATTTACATTCCCACCAGCAGTGTATGAGGGTTCCAATTACTCCACATTATCTTAAACACTTGTTATTTTCTGACTTTTTGACTATAGCCATCCAAGGGGATGCATTGCACTGTGGTTTTGTTTGCATTTCCCTAACAACTAATGATTCGAAGAAACTTTCCATGTGCTTATTGGATATTTGTATATCTTCTCTGAAGAAATGTCTATTCAGATCTTTTGTGCATTTTTAAATTGGGCTGTTTATCTTTTTGTTGTTGAATTGTGAGTGTTCTTTATATGTTCTTGATACAATCTCCTTTATCAAAGATACGATTTGCAAAATTTTTCCCATTCTATGGATTATTATCTATTTTTTCTTTCTTTTTTATGGCCACACCCGCAGCATATGAAAGTTCCCCAGGCCAGGAATTGAATCTGAGCCGGTGCTGTATCCTTTAACTCTCTCCACTGGTCTGTATTTCGAATCCGTGACTCCACAGCAACCTGAGACATTGAAGTTGGATTTTTAACCCACATCACCACAGTAAGAACTCATCTTTTCATTTTTTTTTCTCTTTTTATGTCCCCACCTGAAGCATATGGAAGTTCCCAGGCTAGGGGTCGAATCAGAGCTGCAGCTGCTGGCCTACACCACAGCCACAGCAACATCAGATATGAGCCGCGTCTGCCACCCATACTGCAGCTTGTGGCCAGTCGGATTCTTAACCCACTGAGCATGACCAGGGATAGAACCCACGTCCTCACAGAGACCATGTTGGTTTCTTAACCCACTGAGGACCAGCGAGAATGCCCCTCTTTTCGTTTTCTTGATGGTATCCTTTGAAGCACAAAAGTTTTTAAAAATTTTTTTTTTTTCTTTTTAGGGGCTGCACCCACAGCATATGGAGTTTCCCAGCCTAGGGGTCGAATGGGAACTATAGCTGCCAGCCTACACCACAGTCATAGCAATGCCAGATCCTTAACCTACTAAGCGAGGCCAGGGACTAAACCTGCGTCATCCTGGATACTAGTCAGGATGGGAACTCCAAAAGTTTTTAATTTTGATGAAGTCCAATTCATCCATATTTTTCTTAATTTGCTTCAACTTCTGTTGTCATATTTGTGAAACCCATAAACTGGGTTCATTTCTTGGTGGGTATCTAACCAAATGACAAAATCAAGTCAAAGGGCAGGAGAAGGAAGGATTTGTTACTTGCAGTAGGTAAGGAGAACACTAGGATCTTTCCCAAATCAGTGTCTCCTCAACAGCAAAACTGAAGAAGACTAGAGCTAAGGGTGCATGCATGTTTATAGAGGGTCTTGAGCAAGGAGAATTCAGCATAGAATTGGGGAAAGGGTTGACAAAGTCCAGGCTCTAGTTGATTGAAGTCATGCGGTTCAGCAAAAGTCAACACATCATTCCTTTGGTTCCAGTTAGTCTGGTTTTGTTGAGAAAGTTATGTCTGGTTCTCTTCCTTCAGGGCTTTCCTACCCTATCTTCCTACAAAATCACTGCCTTGTCCACAGCCTTGAAGAATTACCCCTACATTTTTATTTATTTATTTGTTTGTTTTTTGCACCCACCGCATGTGGAAGTTCCCTGGCCAAGGATCAAACCCATGCCTCATCAGTGACCAGAGCCCCCACAGTGACATGCCAGATCCTTAACCAACTGCACCACAAGAGAACTCCACTTCTATATTTTTTTTTAGGGTTTTTGGAAAGTTTAGCTAAAGTACTTGATAATATTGTTGTGTCTGCACCCATTTTGTATGGTCAGGCAGCTTCAGGGGTCTTGAATTACCCAAGATAAGAGTCTGCAGACTCGCAGGTAAATGTATGTTTCTGATATGAGTTCTTCAACTTCCTTTGTGATAAGCATTCCTCCCCACATCCCAGGGGACCTTAATGAAAGCTTGCCAGAACCCTGCTCTTTTTTGTTTGAATTGACCAATTCAAACTCGGCCCAGACACCCTCCAAAATTCTATGCACAGACCTTATTAAAGCCATGTCCCCGAGGCTTTGCCAGGCTCTGCCTGCACTGAGCCTCTTGGTGTGGCCCTCACGGTGTGCTGAGTACTTCCTCCAGGACCTGTGAGGAACAAGCTTGTCAGTTTCATTTTCCTCATGGTCTTTTGTTGAACAAAGCCTCATCCATCCAGCCCCCTTAGGGCTCCCTCTACAAATGTTAATTAAACAAAATCACAGCAGTGTTTTTACAGTTTCAGCTCTGACATGTAGGTCTCAGATCCATCTTGAGTTAATTTTTTGTATGTGGTGTGAGGTTGGGGTCCAACTTCACTTATTTATTTGCATGAGGATATCCAGTTGTTCCAGCAGTTTGTTGAAAAGACCATTTTCCCCCCATTGAGTTGTTTTGGCACCCTCGTCAAAAATTGATTGGCCATCGGGAGAATGAGAAGACAAGCCACTTGGAGAAAATACCTCCAAAAGACACATCTGATAAAGAACTGTTCCCCCAAGTATACAAACAAACCTTACGACTTAACAGTAAGAAAACCAACAACCCAATTAAAAATAGGCAAAAAATCTGAACAGATAACTCACCAAAGAAGATATACAGATAGCAAATAAGAATATCAAAAGATGCTCAACAGGCGTCCCCATCATGGCTCAGAGGAAATGAATCTGACTAGCGTCCATGAGGACTCAGGTTTGATTCCCTGGCCTCACTCAGTGGGTTAAGGATCCTGCATTGCTGTTGCTGTGGAGAAGGCCAGCAGCTAAAGCTCTGATTTGACTCCTAGCCTGGAAACCTCCATACGCCATGAATGCAGCCCTAAAAAGACAGAAAAAAAAAATGCTGAACATGGTATGTTATTAGGGAATTGTGAATAAAAAATAACAGTGAGATACCACAACACAGCTATTATTAGCAAGGCAGAAGTCCAATATGCTGACAACACCAAATGCTGGTGGAGGACAGGGAGCAACAGGAACTCTCATTCAGTGCTGATGAGAGTACAGAACAGTACAACCCCTTTGGAAGACAGTTTAGTGATTTTTTACAAAACTAAACATACTCTCACCATACGATTCAGCAATCACATTCCTTGGTATTTACCCAGCAGAGCCAAAAACTTATGTCCACACGAAAAACTGCACATGGATGTTTTATTTTATTTATTTATTTATTTATTTATTTATTTTTATTACTCCATGACTTTTATTACATTTATAGTTGTAATACAAAAAGGTATAAGGAAATGCTGTGTTGGCCTTATTTCTTTTTCTCTCTCTTTTGTTTTTACTACGCCATGGATGGTTTATTCATACTCACTAATACTTGGAAGTAACTAAAGGGTCCTTCAGTAGATGAATGGATAAACTGCTGCACATACAGAAAAGAAATATGAAAGAAAGAAGGATTTGATTTGCTAATATTTGGTTGATCAATTTTGTGTCTATATTCACAAAGGATATTGATCTGTAGTTTTCTTTTCCTGTGATGTCTTTGTTGGGTTTGCTGTCAGGGTAATACCTTGTAGAATGACGTTGGAAAGTGGTCTCTCTCTCTCTCTTTTTTTTTTTTTTTTTGCTTTTTAGGGCTCATGGCATATGGAAGTTCCCAGGCTAGGGGTCAAATCAGAGCTGCAGCTGCTGGCCTGCGCCACAGCCACAGCAATGTGGGATCTGAGCCACATCTGCGAACTACACCCCAACTCAGCAACACCAGATCCTCAACCCACTGAGTGAGGCCAGGGATCGAACCAGAATCCTCATGTATACTAGTTGGATTTGTTTCTGCAGTGCCACAATAGGAACTCCCAGAAGTGTTTCCTCTTCTTCTTTTATTTTTTGGTGCTTTTATCTTCACTGAGTCTTCATGGTGCTCCTTATGCAGGAGGGAGCCAGCACTCAGCCCAGCCCTACCTCTGGGAATTTACAATTCAATGCATCAATCATGCTTGGCCTCAAATATCCATTGAGTTTTTGGTTTGTTTTATTTGTTTTTTAGCCATGCCCGTGGAAGTTCCTAGGGCCAAGGCTCCAACCTACCATACAGTGCCCCAAGCTACAGCAGTGAAAACAGTAGACCCTTAATCTGCTGAGCCAGCAGGGAACTCTTCCATTGGGTATTAATGGCTGTGTTGAGAGCGCTTCTCTGAATAGATTAAAAAGTCAGGGCCCTTGGAGTTCCCATCTTGGTGCAGCGGAAATGAATCCCACTAGGAACCATGAGGTTTCAGGTTCCATCCCTGGCCTCACTCAGTGGGTTAGGGATCCGGCGTTCCTGTGAGCTGTGGTGTAGGTCACAGACATGGCTCGGATCTGGCATGGCTGTGGCTGTGCCTGTGGCTGGCAGCTGTAGCTCTGATTAGACCCCTAGCCTGGAAATCTCCGTATGCGAGGGTGCAGCCATAAAAAGACAAAAAAAAAAAAAAGTCAGGGCCCAGAAACACTGCACACCAACTCTCATGAGGTCATCTGTCAGGCCTCTTGGAACCTCCTGCTATAAAATTGCACAACCCTCATGGTTTGAAATGCATTTCCCTAGATTTTCTGAAGGCATCTCAGAACAAGGAACATGGGCTCAGTTAGTTATGTCTGGGCCACATGGGACAAGGTAAGGAGAGATGGCTTTCCTGCAGGAAGTGGGAGCCCAGCTAAGAAGCTCCTCAAGACATCATCAGCCAAATAGCAGAAGGGAGCAAGGAGCTGGCTAAGGCAGAGTGTTCCTGGTGGCACCAACTTGCTGGGGAGCCCACTAAACCAGAAAGGCTGCAGGTGACTTTAAAATCCTAATCCAGGGAGTTCCTATTGTAACAAATCTGACTGGTATCCGTGAGGACACGGGTTCGATTGCTGGCCTTGCTCAGTGGGTTAGGGATCCAGCATTTCCATGAGCTAGGTGTAGATCACAGATCCAACTTGGATCCTGTGTTGCTGTGGCTGTGGCGTAGGCCCGCAGCTATAGCTCCGAATCGACCCCTGGCGTGGGAACTTCCATATGCCACAGGTGTGAGCCTAAAAAGGAAAAAAAAAAAAAAAAAATCCTTATCTGGGCATTCTCAGTGTGGTTCAGCAGGTTACAAACCCAACTAATATCTATGAGGATGTGGGTTCGATCCCTGGCCTTGCTCAGTGGGTTAAGAATCCAGCATTGCCGTGAGCTGTGGCATAGGCCAGCAGCTACTGCTCCGATTCAACCCCTAGCCCAGGAACTTCCATATGCCACAGGTTTGGTTCTAAAAAAAGCAAAAAATAAAAATAAAAAATAAATAAAATAAAATAAAATAAAATAAAATCCTAATCCACAAACCACACATCAACCTGGAAACATGTACAAAGTTCTGGAGGACAAGGATATCTGTTTTGGTTTTGCTTCACTTAGATGGATTGTCATCATTCCACTGGGACTACCCTGTCACACCCACCTTTCAAAGAAGTAGGAAGAGGACAAAGACCTCTCAGTCCCAGGAATGAACAGGCCTGGTCATGGAAGGAGATATGGGCTGCCCGTGGCATGGGGACTGGCACAGAGCAGGAGCTCAGTACCATACCTCTCACTGATATCCAGCAGCAGGGGTCTGAGGGGGGTCCCCCAAGTCCTCCCAGCCTGACACAGGTGCTCCCCAGTGTTGGCGTCTGAGGGGCCCTCAGGGTGCCCTGAGCTGGAGGGCTGTGGCTTGTCCCCAAGAGACTGCTTCCTTCTTTGGGGATATTGTCTGTAGCTAGAGGCTCAGAACAGCCAGCATGCATTCTGCCAATTCACAGGACATTCCTGAAAGCCCAGCACTCCCTCACCAATGCGAAGTGGCTTCCTGCCATCCCACTGGGTGGGGGAGTTAAGGGTTGCCCAGGGCCACTCAGTTTAGCAAGACCTGCCTGACTCCTGCAGCCACCACACCCCTAGAGTTGGGGGTGCCTGGATGGTACCCAGGTAGGTGGAGTACACGCATGGGGATGGGGGATCAAGGAGGGGTTCTGAGGCACCAGATCCCCAGCGGCTGCCCTCTCAGACCAGGATTTTAACCTGCCTTGGCTTCAGAGCCTGCCCTGGAGGCCTGGGCATCCTCATCTGTGAACCAAACCAGGGCTAGGTCATCCCGAGAACCTAGAGTTAACCTAGAGCTAAGAGGGAGTGAGCTGCCTGGGTGTTTGTGACAGCGAGGTGGGGCCTGCGCTGGGTCTGGCCCCCCTCGGGCGGGGCGGGCTCTGGCGCAGTCTGCACCGGCAGGCGGGGCGGGCTCAGGGCTCAGAGCTGTTCAGCAGCCACAGCAGGTGGGTCGGAGTCCTGCGGAAACAGACTCAGGCCCCAGAGGAGGTACCTGGGGACAAGGTGGGGTGAAACAGGCTCGAGGGGCAGGGGGTGCTAAGGGGCGGCGGTGGCGTGGGGCGAGGGCCGGCTGAAGCTCAGCACTGAGCCTGGGGTTCCAGGGCCTGGCCGCAGCGCCCTCACTGGAGGCCAGCGCGCTGTTACTCCAGCCCGGCGGTTAGGGGGAGGGGTGATCGGGAGGAGTGATGCCAGGTGGCTGCCTGGGCTACACCCAGGGCAGCAGCTCCGCTCCTGTTCCGGGTTCTGGAGGCCTGGCCTGGCTCCCAGGAAGCCTTGTGTTTCCACCTTGCTCTGGGATCCCACCCAGAGCACTTGTTCCCTGGAGCCTCCCCCTAAGCACACCTGGATTCCACTCCACCAGGCTCCCTGACCTGCCCTGGAGGCAGACCCAACCTCTGTAATCTCCTGACCACCCCTGGCCCAGCCCAGCCCTCTGGCAGGCCAGCATTAAGGGCCCAGGCCCCCAGGGTGGGGTCAGAGGGAGGACTGAAGGCTGGTCAATGCCCAGCTGGGCAGCCTTTCACTCCCTTCTGGCCCTGGTAGGTGCTAGCAGCTGGCTTGGTGCTCTTCTCAGCTGCCACAATGGCCTCAGGGCTGGCGCGCTTCTGTCAGAAGCTGAAACGGCGGAAGCCGCTGGAGGAGGCCACCATGGAGACGTTGCTACAGCGCTGCCTGTCCACGCTGGACCTGACCATGCTGGGAGTGGGGGCCATGGTGGGCTCGGGCCTCTATGTGCTCACCGGCACTGTGGCCAAGGAGATAAGCGGCCCTGCTGTGATCGTGTCCTTTGGTGTGGCTGCCGTGGTCTCCCTGATGGCAGCCCTGTGCTACGCAGAATTCGGGGCCCGCGTGCCCCGCACAGGCTCAGCCTACCTGTTCACCTATGTGTCCATGGGTGAGCTGTGGGCCTTCCTCATCGGCTGGGACTTGGTGCTTGAGTATCTCATTGGTGGCGCTGCGGTGGCCCGTGCCTGGAGTGGCTACCTGGATGCCATGTTCAACCACCGCATCCGCAACTTCACCGAGGCCCATGTGGGCGTCTGGCAGGTGCCCTTCCTGGCCGGGTATCCAGACTTCTTGGCTGCTGGCATCCTGCTCTTGGTCTCCATCTTTGTCTCCTGTGGAGCCCGCATCTCCTCCTGGCTCAACCACACCTTATCTGCCATCAACATGACCGTCATCCTCTTCACCATCATCCTGGGATTCATCCTGGCCCGCCCGCAAAACTGGGGCAAGCAGGAGGGTGGCTTTGCACCCTTTGGCTTCTCTGGCATCTTGGCCGGCACTGCAACCTGCTTCTATGCCTTCGTGGGCTTCGATGTCATCGCTGCCTCCAGCGAGGAGGCCCGGAACCCGAAGCGAGCCGTGCCTGTGGCCATCACTGTCTCGCTGGGCCTGGCAGCCAGTGCCTACATCCTGGTCTCCACTGTGCTCACCCTCATGGTGCCCTGGCACCACTTGGCCCCTGACTCGGCACTTGCCGACGCCTTCTACGAGCGGGGCTATGGCTGGGCTGGCTACATCGTGGCGATTGGTTCCATCTGCTGTAAGTGAGCCCTGCCCTGGCCTGGCCTCCCAGGAAACACATCTCCACTTAGGCCTCAGTTTTACTGGTTGTATAATGAGCCCAGGAAGATGCTAATCGTTAGACTCCACCCAGGCCTGCTGGGAGGGACCTACTCACCCTGCCCCCCCACTGGATGTGGAATGTTGCTTCTGGGCCTGTGCCTCCAGGTTCTTTTCTGGAGAGGGACTCAGCCCTCACCAGATCCCCAGTGGTCTCTGACCTAAACTGAGGTGTCCCATTCCTGGTTGGGGGAGTGACAGCACCCCATAGTCACTAGGCTCACCTGAGAACCCAGACGAACTCATGCCCCACAGCAGTGGCCCCTGGGGCCTGTCTGCTGTGCTGACCAGTCCCCCTTCTCTGCCACAGCCATGAACACGGTCCTGCTCGGTATCCTCTTTTCCCTGCCACGCATCATCTACGCCATGGCTACAGATGGGCTCTTCTTCCAGGCGTTTGCCTACGTGCACCCCAGGACACAGGTGCCTGTAGTGGGCATCATGGTGTTCGGGGCCCTCACAGCTTTTGTGGCACTGCTGCTGGACCTCGAAGCACTGGTCCAGTTCCTGTCCATTGGCACCCTACTGGCCTACACCTTCGTGGCCATCAGCGTCATCGTGCTCCGCTTCCAGAAAGCCCCTGCATCCAGTCCCACCAGCCCAGAAAGCTCTGTCCCTGCGGCCAAGGAGTACAACTCCTTCTCAGACCACATAGAGCTGGTGGGCACTGAGCAGGGCCCAGCCCCTGAGCCTGGGCAGCTGCGGCCAGCCCTGAGGCCCTACCTGGGCTGCCTGGATAGGTGCTGCCCTGGGACAGCCGTGGCTTGGGCAATCGGGGTCCTGGTGGTCTCGGGCGCCATCCTGGCCTGCACACTGACCATCGGGAACTCAGTCCTGAAGCTCCCTCACTGGGGCTCTGTCCTGCTGCTCCTGCTCAGCGGCGGCATGTTTCTGCTCAGTCTTATTGTCCTGGGGGCCTACCAGCAGCAACGCCAGCAGGACATCTTCCAGGTACCTCCCTGCCAATGCCATCAGCCCACCAGCCCCCTCCTCCCCTCTTCCTCTGCTGCCACAGCAGGGGAGGCGGCACACATGTCCCCCTCTGACTGCCTCATGAGTGGGCCCTGGGCATGGCATGCAGCCCTTCCCTGTGGCCCAGCCCCGCCCTGTCCTTGCCTCTCAGATCCCCATGGTGCCACTGATTCCAGCAGTGAGCATCTTCCTCAACATCTGCCTCATGCTGAAGCTGAGCAT
The DNA here is from genome assembly GCF_016906955.1 of Phacochoerus africanus. Lineage (NCBI taxonomy): Eukaryota > Metazoa > Chordata > Mammalia > Artiodactyla > Suidae > Phacochoerus > Phacochoerus africanus. The sequence goes on along the minus strand of NC_062558.1, from coordinate 50,832,279 downwards.
CCTGACCTGGTTGCGCTTCTTCATCTGGCTGGTGATCGGTGAGTGGGGCCAGCTGGGTGCACGGGGCCACAGGAGGAGAGTTGGGGAGGGGGGTGGGGGGTGTGGGGTGAGCAGCACTGTCACCTGCCGCTCACCTGGCACCACATCCACAGGACTTACAGTGTATTTCGGGTACGGCATGCGGCACAGCAAGGAGAACCAGCGGGAGCTGCCAGGGCTGACCATCACACGCTATGTGGTCTACCCCAGCGGCAGCTCACTGGAGGAGACAGTGCAGGCTGTGCAGCCCCCCAGCCAGGCACCAGCCCAGGAGTCTGGCCACTTGGAGCAGCCCTCCAGTCCATGAGGACTGCTGGGGGCCTGCCCTCCACCTTGGGAGGCCCGCCTTCTGTCCAGGCCAGCTCTGGTTCAGGTCTGCTCACACCAGGGGGTCCTTGGGGCTGCAGTGGGGGTGGCCAGCACTGGTGTGGTAGACTCTTTGCCTGGTGCCTTCCAGTTCACGACCCACTCCAGCAGCCTGGGCAGGTGGGGTGGGGTTGGGGGGTAGATGAGGCCCCAGCCCCAGGGATACACAATAATAACTGCCCAGCCAGCCATGTGGCCTGCATTGTATCCATTGTCTTTGTGGCACTGGGAAGCACGCAGTTGTCCCCACTGCACAGCAAGGTGCAGGGGTTCTGCAGGGGGGAGGTGCCAGGCCCGGTACATCTTTGTCCCACCTTTAGGGGCTTTGCGTAAAGTCTCCAGATGGTACACATGTGGAGAGGTGTGTGCAAGAGCCTAGGCCTGCTAAAGGTAACTTTTGGCCTGCCCAGTCCTTGAGGGTCCCCAGGCCCACTTTGTTCTGCCCCACGGGTCACCCTAGGCGGTGCTGTCCCCACCACAGACATTTCCAGCTCTCATCACTGCCCTTAAGGACCACACAGGAAGCTGCTGGCTTTGACAAGGCTTTACTCCCCAACTCTGGAGCCACACATCAGTTTCCTCAGTGCCCCGTCCACGTGACCCCACCCTGGTAAAGGCTCTCTCACCCTGGCCTGCTTCTCCAAGGCCACTGCACTGGAGATTGACAGGCAGCGGCGACCCAAGGCTTTGCTGAGGCTCCAAGTGCCAGATGGCTGCAGATGCTAGCCCAGCCTGAGCCCCAGCCCTGGCCCTCCCCAGCTGGTCCACGTCACTGCACTGGCAATAGGCCAGGGCCCATGAGAAAGCATCCCCTCACCCCCCGAGTGGGCATTCCCAAGTCCCTGCTAGTGGCCTGGGGCCAAGACAGTGTCTGACTCCTGCAGCCTGTCCCCCCTGCTGATGGCAGCCCCCCAGGCATGGTGAGTTCTCCAGCATGCAAGGCTCAGACCCCGTGAGGATTCCAGAGCCAGGCCAGTCTGCTGGGAGCCCCTGTGATGTGTTTGGGGCATTCCATCTGGCCATTGGACTCCACCTGAGGTGCCGTTGCCTCAGGCTGGTTCTTATGCGTGACCTTGGGCAACAGTGAATTCCAGATGTACACCCTCCCCACCCCCACAGGCTCCAGGAGGTTGGGCTGGGTGTCACCAAGGCAGCACACAGAAGGGCCCCAAGGACCAAGGACCACTGACTCAGCTCCTCCACCTTTGGCTCCCAACCCTCCAGGGCCAAAGGGCTGCCACCAGGGAGGGGATGGTGCTCACAAACCAAGCAAGTGCTGTGCCATTGCATGGGGCCCCAACTGCCCTCCTCCACATTCCACAAGGCCCCCACCCAATCCCCAAACTGGGTGAGGGCTCAGGGCAGCCCAGCACCAGAGCAGTGGAAACAGCCTTCCAGTTAGACTTCTTTCTGTCCTGCCTTAGACTCCAGCTGCACAGACCCTGGACCAGCGCGGCTGAGCGAGGCTGGACAGGTGGGGGTTCTCCTGCAGTGGGGGTGTCACCAAGAGGGGAGGGCTGGAGGCTCCTTAGACAGTGGGAGGGTCTGTGCTGGTCATGCGTGAGTGGGATGCTGCTAGGAGCCCTGGTGACAGAGCTGGGAGAGAGTTCCCCAGAAAGGCGCAGCTGGAGCCATGTCCCACTACAGGGCTCTGCTCTCCCCAGGCAGCACCCACTGAGGCCAGTGTCAGGGAACAGATTGTCTGCCTGGGAGCTGAATGGTGGAATCCTCCTCCCACCCCCGCCCTGGTCCTGCTGGGGCTGCATCTGGGAAGTCCCCAAGGTGAGGCCCCTGCCTTCCAGCCCTCACCCCCACCACAGAGAAGAGGCCTCAGGAGAGGGCTGGTGAGTGGGGGCCAGTAAGTGGGGCCCTGGCCACAGCCTCAGTGACCAGCTACAAGTATTAGCTGTGGCTGCAGGGACAGGTGCTGGCCCCTCTAAGGCTCCTGGGCAGCTGGGCACCGGGGTGCAGAGGCTGGCTCTGATGGCTCAGGGCTGGCAGTCACCTTTGGAGCCTTTGCCTGCAGGTGAAGACAGCAGGTCAGGGCTCTAGCTGACATCCTCCACAAGCAGAGCAGAGCCCCAAGGCTGGACAGACCCACAGTTACCTCCTCGTACTTGGTCCTCCAGTAGAAATGAGCTTGTCCGTCCACGTACAAGAGCAGCAGGTCACAGAGGAAGGTGATCTGTGAGAGCAGGGTGGACCTGTGGCCGGGCCACCACCTGCCCCCTCCACTTCCCCACCTCCCCTCTGGGGTGCGGCTGTGCCTGGGGTGGGCCTGGGTCCCACTTGCTGAAGCCACTCACCACGCCCAGCCAAGCTGCTCCTGTGCCCAGAGTGATGGCTGTGGGGATGAGCCCGAATTTCCCTGCCTGAGAGATGTGGGTAAGCCTCGCAGCCCTGACTGTCACTCCCCAGCCCCACCTGCCCCTGCCCACCTACCCGCCCAGTGACCAGGATGTCGAAACGGATCCCATAGAGCTTGAGCAGACTCCGGGCCTCCACGCCTGAGGCCTCCCACCAGTGAGTGGCAGTCCTAGGGGGCAGGAGAAAGTCTGATGTCCTGTTCTGCTGGATCCCAGGCTGGGTTTGCCTTCCCACGCCCCCATCTCACTCATCCACTGACTCCATGAGCCCCAGCCCCACCCGAGTCCTGAGTGGCACCACTGTGCAGTTGCTGAGGCTACAGAGAAAGATCAAGCTGGAAAGTGCCTCTCAGGAGCTCCCTGCCTGCTGAGGGGATGGGGCAGTGGGAAGAGGGAGTTGGGGCAGGCCCAGGGTTGTAAGGGTCTGGGGGGAATTCATTCTCCCCTAGGAACTGGGGAGGCGGTCTGCAGGGGAATCTCTCAGACTGGTTTTCTAGGGATCAGGAAGGAATTTTAGACAAAGGTGAGGGCTGGGCATGTAGCCAAAACTTTTCACTGAAAAAGATACATGCACCCCTATGTTCATTGTAGCACTATTCACAATAACCAAGATATGGAATTAACCTGAATGTCCATTGACAGATGAATGGATTAAGAAGATGTGGTACATAAATACAATGGAATATTACTCAGCCATAAAAAAGACAAATAAGGGAGTTGCTGTCATGGCTCAGTGGTTAGCGAACCCGACTAGCATCCATGAAGATGCAGGTTCAATCCCTGGCCTTGCTCAGAGGGTTAAGGATCCAGCATTGCCAAGAGCTGTGGTGTAGGTCACAGACATGCCTCAGATCTCATGTTGCTGCCCATCTGTGGCATAGGCCAGCCACTTCAGCTCCAATTGGATCCCTAGCCTGGGAACCTCCATATGCTTAGGGTGCAGCCCTAAAAAGACAAAAGACAAAAAAAAAAGATAAATTAATGCCACTTGTAGCAGCATGGATGGAACTAGAGACTCATACTAAATGAAGTAAGCCAGAAAGAAAAAGACAAATACCATATTATATCACTTATTTGTAATCTAAAATATGGAACAGATGACCCTGTCTAAAAAAACCCAAAAAAACAAAAAACAAATAGACAAAGGTGAGGGGAGCAGAGTGGGGGGTGCAGCCCCACATAGTTGCAAAGGGCAGGTGAGGTCCAGGAAGCAATGTCAAGGGCATCATCTCCAGGTCTGGTGGCTGTGTGAGCACACACATGCAAGTGTGTGTGTGTACACACATATACCATGTTACGAGGTTACAGGAGGTGGCAGAAGGATAGCATCCTGCAGGGCAGGAGGTCTGCTTGGGAGACTCGAAAACATGATAACAAATGCATTGTGAGATCCTTCAGTACATCCTGGATTTAAACATAAAAAGATTTAGTACTATTATTGGCACGGTTGGGGAAATTTAAATATTAGATTAATTCTGCCAGTGTTAAATTTCTTGAATGTGACAACAGGACATTGGTCACTTGGGAAAGGCCCTCATTCTCAGGACAGCCTTGAGAAGGCTGAGTGTGCACTGGATGTCCACTTACTTTCAAAGGTTCGGTTTGAAATCTATCTAAATCTAAAAAAAAAAAAAAAAAAAGAGTTCCTGTCGTGGCTCAGCAGTTAAGGAACTTGACTAGGATCCATGAGTATGCAGGTTCAATCCCTGGCCTCGCTCAGTGGGTTAAGGATCTGGCGTTGCCGTGAGCTGTGGTGTAGGTCACAGACGCGGCTCGGATCCCGAGTTGCTGTGGGTCTGGCGTAGGCCAGCAGCTACAGCTTCGATTCAACCCCTAGCCTGGGAACCTCCATATGCCACAGGAGCGGCCCTAGAAAAGGCAAAAAGACAAAAAAAGAAAAAGAAAAAAAAATGAAATCTATCTAAATCTATCCAGCTCACTCTAGAGTGGAGAGAGAAAGCCAATGTGGCAAAATGGTAAAAACAAAAAGTCTGGTGAACCTGGATGAAGTATTCATGGTACAAACCTTTGAACTTTTCTATAGGATGTTGAAAGTTTTTGATAAAATCTTATGGGAAAAGTAAAAAAGAAAGCCCCCTCTAGGGTAGGGGGAGGGGCTGGGGGGGAGGGGCTGGGATCCAGCAGTCACAGGGGGTGCAGAGTGGAGGGGGAAGGGCTGAGGAGGGGGGCTAGACCAAGCCTTGCTGGCGGTCTTGGAGCTGAGGACACCCCCTCCTGCCCCAGGACCCCTCCCACACCCAGCGAGCGTCCAGAATTCTGGAGGAGTGGTCTGTCCTGGCCACCACAGGAACACAGGTGAAGGAGGACCTGCAGAGGGGCAGATGGGCAGTGGGGCTGCACCTGAAGTTGTAGCTCCGCTCCTGCAGCTGGAAGGAGTAGCTGGGCAGGCATTCGGAGCCCCTGGCTGTGTCCAGGTCACAATCCCATCGGATGTAGACACCCACAGCACCGCCCTGCACAAAGCATAGCACTGCTGCACTGGCTCACAGCCCAGGACATTCTCCCAGCCCTCCCAGAACCCTGCCCCTCCATGGACCCACCAGCAGTGCCAGATCCTCAAAGACCCCTCCAGCCGTGGCTACGAGGTCTCCGATGCGGAACACAGGGCAGGAGGGGCTGGAGCGTGGGTCGTAGCGACACTGCTTGAAGTAGAGGGGGTCCTGGGTCTCCAAGGCATTGGATCTGAGAGGGGCAGGTAAGGGTCAGGCCAGTCAGGGGACAAGGAGTCTCTTCTGCCAACCAGAACACCCTCCCACACCTTACTTGGAGAAGTTAAACTTGCTGAAGGTGACGGTGTTTTTGATGAACAGCGTGAAGTTCTCAGCCTGGACCAGAAGGGGCTTCCTGTGGGGGGTGGGGGGGGGTGTTGGGGGTGAGGGACAGATTCTGTGGTCCTGGGGCTCTTCCTAGGGGTGGGAGAGACTTACAGGGGTATAGCACCACTCTCCACAGGGCACCAGCCCCAGATCTCACAGGTCCTGTGGGTCCCGTTGAACACCACACACTGGCCCGTTTTGATACCTTGAGAACACAAAACAAACCCCAGGCCCTCAAGTCTCCCTGGGCAGGGGCGGGGGGAGCACACTGGGGAGGGATTGACAGAAAGGAAAGATGCAGAGGCACCACCAGGCCTGCACCAGCGAAGCATGCCACCCAGAAGCCCACCAGGCCCGGAGCCCCCTTGAAGTGGTGGTGCTGCAAGGCAGGGCCAGTTACCGTGGCTGTGCGTGCCAGTCTCCCCTTCAGGACAGTCCTCATCAGCCCAGCAGTTAGCCAGCGGGATGGAGGGGTGCTGGGGGTGAGAGAGCAGACTCGCCAGGGCCCTGGGGAGATGCCTCACTACCTGCCCTTGCCCTGCAGGGGTCCCTGAGTTCAGGGGCACATGGGAAAGCTGGAGGGTGCAAATAAAAGGGGCTGAGCAGCCCTGGCCGGAGGGGGTGAACAGTCAAGAAATTAAACATTGGCAGGATGAATCTAACATCTAAATTTCCCCAACTGTGCCCTGGGGCTCCAGCGGCAGCCTTGGCCTCTGTTGCAGGTGTCTCAGGACCTGCCACCATGCCGGGCCACCTGTGCAGGGTGGAGGTGTGTAGCCTGGGGAGGCTCCGCAGGTGTTTTCTGAAGGCGGTGACACCACAAGGAATGTATGCTGGGAGGGACCACACAGCCAGGACCTATAGGAGCTGGTGGGAGCTCTGGCTGGTCTCAGGAAGTAAGGCTGTCAGAGCTGATGAATTACTTCCTAGCCCCAGCAGTTTCGTGGGAAGAGCCAGAAGCGGGGACATGGAGCAAAGAGGAATCACTTGGATTCCAGAAAATACAGAACCATGGTCCCAGCAAAATTTAAGGACAGGCCACAGACAGAACAATAAATAGATGTCTTCTGAGCACTTAGAAAGGGAAGGACATCGCATGTGTTTGCCACGTGCATGTGCTTCATCTCCGTTGAGGAGGGGGCTGACCAGGGCCATGGTGACTGCCCTAGAAACTGTGGTGGAACCAATGACCAGGACTTAGGGACAGGTGACCACACAGTTACTCTCCAGCCCAGTTAGCAATTAAATAAAGATGTCACCATGGAGGTGGGCTTCCAAGGTCATGCCTCAGGTCCTAATTGTTGAAACAAAACTGATGGCTGGGAAACTGTACACTTAAAAATGGTTAAGATGGTAAATTTCATGGTACACGTATTTTATCACAATAAAAAATGGAAAAAAATCCACTGGAAAGAAGGGTCATCGGGCTCTGTGACAGTAACTGGAGCCCCAGGACATCCCCAAGCAAGGCGAAAAGGTGTGATATCAGGGGGAGGATCTGAATTTTTGGTCTATTTTGGAAATAGACAAGAATATGGTGGGGGACTCTGGCTTGACCAATGTTGTAGTGAAACATACCCAGAGATCATAAGCAACTCTGAACCCAGGAGAGTGCTATTTGCCCACAAGATGGAAGCTGCCTCAGGACACATTAATAGAGGCTGTGCATAGAAAAGGGGAGGTGATCTTCCAGCTCGCCTCTTGCTATTAGAACCTACCCGAGCATTGTGCCCAGTTCTGGGTGTTATACTGACAACCTACAGAATGCCCGGAGGTTCAGATCAGGATGGGGAGAGCCCTGGACATGTCATAGGGGACCAGAGAGGAAGACTCTGGAGGAAGACTGCTCAAAGGTCCAGAGCCCTGTCACTCACACTCTGGGAAGCCTTGGGCATGTGACTCTGCCTTGCTGAGCCTCTGTCTCCTCATCTTAAATGGGATCACAGTAATTCCTCCTTAATGGGATCACAGGGTATTTGTGAAGACTAAATGAAATGATCAGGAAAAGTTTTCCTCCCTGTGTCTGAGGTACAGCAGCACTTACTGTATCCATGACTGATGAACCCTCAGTCACGTGGGAAGGAGGAGGGGGGATATGGCTGGTGACCCAAGGTTGGGGGAGGAACTAGGGACCTGCTGGGAAGCCCTGGGGCAGCCTTACCTCTGGGCATCTGCCCTGAACTTGCTCTGGAGTCACAAGAAAGTTGGTCACCAAGAAGAACACGTTCTCTCCCTAGAAGGCAAGTGATTCAAGGTTGGTCTCTGCTCCCCTCACCCATCAGGAGAGGCAGAAGCTGGCAGTTTCTGAGGGAAGGAACCCTGGCTCCATCGAATCATCAGCCCTGATCCCCAGGAAAATGCCTGCAGTGAGGCAAAGGGGGCAGAGATGGGAGGTTGGCTAGACTTCTGGCCATTCCTAATGCCATGTCTGTCTCTCATGTTTACTCTTGTTTTCATTTCTTTTATGGAGGAGAGAATTTTGGAAGGTCCTTAATTTTTTTTCTTTTATGGCTGCACCTGTGGCATATGGAAGTTCTTGGAAGGGTCAAGCTGGAGCTGGAGCTGCCGGCCTACACCGCGGCCACAGCAACACAGGGTCCTTAACCCAATGAGTGAGACCAGGGATGGAACCAGCATCCTCATGGAGACTATGTTGGGTTTTTAATCTGCTGAGCCATCCAGGAACTCCTCTCATGTTCATTCTTATTTGCTCATCCAGAATTTTCTAAGAGCCAGGAACTAAAGATCCAGGCCAGTGAGGGGTGAACCCTCACTGCATGCATGACCAGGGGCCAGGGAGCAGGAGGTGAGCTCTGTCTGGGCACAGGATGGCTGGCGCGCATGTGCTGCACCTGAGAGCTCGGTGGGTTTGGGTTTGGGGGATGCACACCCAGGAAGGGGAGCCAAGGGCTGGGCAGAGGCAGCAGGGGTGGCCATGGTCAGGATCTGGAGGGGCTTGGTGGCCATGTCCATGGGAAGGGAGCCTTCCAAGGTTGGAAGGCAAGGGCTGGTGGGCTCAGCTTGGCTGCTGTACAGGGACCCTCCAGAAGACCATAGCTCCATCCTGCTATGGTGCAGGCAGCAGCAATAGAAAACTGTTAGGAGAGGAAATGAATAGGCGGGAGGGATAGGAAGACGTGGAACGGGTCCAGCTTTAGCACTGGTAGACAGCATTGGATGACAAGAGGCCACACTGGGAGAGGGAGACAATTTCTCTTTGGACATTGGGGGTGTGCACCCAGGAGGCAGCTGTGCCTGGGGAAGGTGGTCAGCAGGGTACGATCTGGGCACCAACAGGACAGAGGAGGAACCAAGGCCTTGGACAGTCAGAGTGGAGGGGGAAGAGGAGGAGTGCCTGGCCGTGGGGGTCCAGGTTAGAGACACTCTAGGCCCTGGCCTCCCTGCTCCCCTCCCACCACCACCCAAGCTCAAGCCTTGAGCTCCTAGACACTCCACTCATTTCCAGAGGCAGACTTGGCTTCCAGCCCATCCCCTTGTTCAGTCGGAACACAGGTCTTACAGATTCTGAAAGCCCTAGGCAGACCCCACTTCTCTGTAAGGCCCTTCCTGAGCCCAGCCCTGTGACGGTGCCAGCAACCCCTTCTCAGCATCACCTGCCTCTCTTGTGCCCACTCACTGCCAGGGTAGTGTCAGGGGTGTCGGCACCTGGCAGCAGCATCAAGCCACCCACCTGTGGTGGCTTCACGAAATCAGCCACATCCCACAGTCGGTTCCCCAGTTCCTTGATCTGGGTCACGGAAACCCCTTTGAGTTTGGTGATGACAGAAATCTGGGGGTCCAGATCCTGCTCCTGGTAGCCTTTCTTGGCGAGGAGGGCCCACCTGGTGAGGGCATGATGGGCACAGGGCAGATCAGGTTCCCACCTACTTGGCTTCCCTCCTCATACACCCCAGGCTCCCAGCCCAGCATTTGGGGCCCCGCCTCCTCTCCATCTCCCACACCAGTCACCCCACACAGGCCAGGAGCCCCAGCCATGCATAGGAGAGTCGGTGCCCTTGTGGATGTCTCTCATCAGGCACTCATGGGCTTGGAGATGCCCACCACCTCCTCCTTTACCAGTCAAAACCCTCCCCTTGCCCCAGCTAAACCCAGCTCCCTCCTTAAAGATGCCCCCAACCAGGTGGAACTGGTGTCTCTACTAGGGCCTTAGTGCTCCATCTTTCACAGTGTCTGGGGCCACCTCCTGCCTAGCCTGGGGGCTCCTGGTCTCTGCCTGAGCCCAGCATGGGGCTGGGAACCAGGCAAGAAAAGGATGCCAGTGGGTACCTGAGCACCTGACCTTCTCTTGTACCCCACTTGCCTCTAGACAGATAGACAGCCTTGCTTCTGTCCCCATCCTACTCGGTCCCAACCCACCCTGCTCCACTACCACAGCCCGGCCTCAAAGAGTCAAGCCCTCAACCCTCAGCCCAGCAGGAGCAGCCATGGTCCCTCCAGCCAACATGCCCAGGAGCCGTTCTCTTACCCCACCACGTAGACCATGACCCCCAGCTGCAGCAGCCTCTGCAGGGTGCCCACCCGCCAGTTCCGGGTCATCACGTACTTCTCCGTTTTGTAATCCAGAAGCCCCCAGCCTACCGTGGCCCCCGGCGAGCCCATGCTCCCAGCTCCTGCTGGCAGCTGGGGTGCATGAGTCAGCACAGCAGCTGCAGCCACAGCTGAACAGGAGGTAAAGCAGGCGCCAAGCTGGTCCAGGCCAGTAGCTATTAAAGGGACACTTCCACTCAGGGCAGGATTCAGCCTTCACCTCTCAGGCCCAACCCCCGGCTGCCCTGGGACTCCCATCAGCAGCAGACTCCCTCTGCCTGGCCCTCCGCTGGCAGGAAGGAGCAGTCGCTGTCCTCTGCCCGCTGACCTCACCTCCTTGGGGTGATGACAAGTGGGATGAGTACTATGAGAGGACAGCAAGGGGCCAGTCCGAGCGCAGAGGAGAGGACAAAGAAAGCTTTAAGAAGCGCCCTCTGAGCTGACACTTGCAGCTCTTAAGACCAACAGGCAGCGCGGGGAAGGTATGTTCTTGGTGGAGGGACCAACATATGCGACGCTAGAGCATGAGAGCTGGGACCCACAGAGTGGGGGTTTGACTCCAGCTCCAGAGAGCAGGTGGCTGGCTCTGCAAGGCCTCCTGAGCGACGCCGCAGCGGAGCCGCCCCACCCCCAGGCTCCGGAGTGGGAAAAGGGCGATGCTGGAACCGCCTGGAGTGGCAGGGAGAAAAGCCCGTGGCGCGCGTGCGCCAATCGGTCCTGCCTGGGTGTGGGTCAAGGTCAACGCAACCAACAACTTAGGGTTGCCCGGGCGACTGCCGCTGGGGAGGCGTTTCCATTGGCTGCCATGCTGCCTGTTCGCCATGCGCCGCATTGATTGGTCAGTGCGCGGAGGGTCAGCTACATTTATAAGCCACACCCGGGTGGCAGTGCGGCATACTCCTGCTCTCAGCGGCTGCCGCTGCAGGGTGGGTGTAACCATGAGGGATCCCTGCGAGGGTCCTGGGGAGAAGGAAGAGCAGGAGGAAGGGGCGGCGGCCACTGGGCATCCTGCAGAAGTCCTGGAGGCCAAGTGTTCAGACGTGGATTCGGACTCTGACCTGGAGACAGAAGGTGCCTATGGGTGGGGATCAGGCTGGGGCCGAAGTGGGCGGGAAACCCCGTCCAGCCAGCAGCGGCTCCAGCCTTGTGCCCTCCGTGCAATACTCCTGGCCACATCAGGAGTTCCACCATCACAACACACTTCCACAACGATGGGTTCAGAGGCAAAAATCCTACCAGAGAGTGTAAAAAGGGCTGTCCCACCCTGAAATGGGATCAGGGCTAGGTTTCCTCAACCCTCAGGAAAAACTAAACTCATGGATGTGTAGAAAACGTAAATTGCTGTAGTTTTCCTCCCCCATAAAATGTTCATAAAGCATGTGCGGTCTGCAGTGCAAGAGAAGACACATCATGCACTTCGGTGGAGGCAGGCAGAGTAGAGCCAGGATTAGCTACTACCAGCTGTGTGATTTGGGGGAAAGGAATTGCCTTCTCGGAGCCTCGATGTCATCACTTGTATATGTGAGCAAGAATCCCTACTAGCACAGGAAGAAATGCCTCTAGAGGAAAACAGAGGCTGGGTAGTGACAGAGGCTGAGGAGGGTTCCACCTTCATCCCTTGTCTCCCATCAGGCACCCATAAGCTTGGAGAACTGGTTAAGGATACCCTCTACCTGAGGTCTTGCCAGGCCCACAATGTCGTGCCTGCCTCCTGCTTCCTGCGCCAAGGGAGCGCCCCAGAGCTCAACCTGCGGCACCGTGGCCTGGGTCCCCAGGTACCCCTGGAGGGACCCCAGGGGCCAGGTTTGGAGGGCGAGGACCTGGGAGGCAGTAGCCATGTGAGTGGTCCCTTTCTGAGCCCAACCCAAACACTCTGTGGCCTTGCTCTGTGCCAGGCACATCCCATCCCCCACAGTGGGTGACAGGAGGGATCAGGGCTGTGACAGAGTTTGGTACAAGGGCTGGGAGCCTGCTGGGGAGTCAGGGAAGGCTCCAGGAGCTGAGGTTTGAGTGGAGCCTAGAAGGAGAAGCAGGTGTTCCCGGGCATGTGGGAAGGGATGGGCCTTTCAGCTGGAGGACATTGAGTGGTCTGAGCCCAGAGACAGAGCCAGGGTGTGGCTAGCTGTGTCTGGGGCCTTAAGCCCTGGGAAGGGCCAGGCCCCTCAGGCCCCTCTCTGTCCCAGGGGGCCCGGGCTCTGGCTTCCTCACTGACATCCAATCCCTACATCAAGCGGCTGGACCTTCGAGACAATGGACTCTGTGGGGCTGGCGCTGAGGCCCTGGCAGGTGCTCTGAGCAAAAACAGCAGCATCAGTGGTAGGTGCTGAGCATGAGACAGGTGGGCAGGAGCCTGCTGTGTTGCTGGGGGAGGGGACCTCATAACGGGGTAGAGAGGGTGTGGTGGAGTCAGACCCTCTGTGGCACTGCCAGTGCTGACCTATTCAGTCCCCTTTTCTGCTGGCCAGGAACCCTACATATGGTAGCCTCCCAGTCCTGAATGCAGGTGGAAGAGTCCAGCACAGAGGGGCAGGGGCCAGGCAGTGGGCAATGAGGGAGGGCTGAGGGGAGTCTCTCAAGGCTGGATGCAAATCCCGCCTCTGTCACCAAAGAGCAGGATTACCCCGGGCAGGAAGCTCACCTTCACTGAGCCTCAGTTTCCAATTTGTGAAATGGGCCCAACAAGGCCACTTCGACCTTGGGAATGTGGGGAACATATGCTCATCAGAGTGTCTGCTTCTGTAAGAGCTCCATGCACTGCCATGGGAATGCAGCAGTGGGGGCTTCTGTGGGTGGGTTATGTGGCTCCCAGGCATGAGTCATAACTGGGGTGGTTACATCCATGTCACAGACAACCTCCGCAGCACCACAAAAGTAGGTGGTTTTAGGCCCTGATGAAGCACATGGACATATGAGGTGGGGCCTTGGGGTCTGGGAAATGGCCTGTGGCCTAGGGGGATCCAGTTGATGGGGGGCAGAGTCATCATGCCACCCTAGGACAGTCTGACTGCAAAGCCCCTTCTGCTGTCAGGCCTGGAAAGTTTGGTGGATGGGGAAGGATGGTGCCTGGCTTTGGATCCCGCTCACTGAACAGTGGTGTTGGCCCCTAGATGTGGACCTGTCGGAGAACCAGCTGGGAGCCGTGGGAGCCCAGGCTGTCTGTGCCGCCCTGGTGATGAACCCAGCCATTCAGCGGGTACAGCTGGCAGGGAATGGCCTGGAAGAACAAGCAGCCCAGTACCTGGCTGAACTCCTACTGGCCAACACAGGCCTGAAATCCCTGGACCTGAGCTATAACCAGCTGAATGACCAAGCAGGTAATATCTGGCCAGTGGCCAGGGCCACCATAATGGTACTCATGTACATCTTCCTGTGGCAGGGGAGGGCAGAGGTAGGCAGGCCCACTCAGAGCATCTGTGTTCTGGTTGCTGATCCCTGCCCCCACCCATGGAATTCAATCGATTCCACAGGCATCTCACTGCCCACCACCATGTGTGCTGGGTGCTGGACACCCCACTTGGAATCTAGCCATGAACTAAACAAAGTCCCTGACCTCAGGGAGCACACAGTAACCAGATAATTCTCCATAATTATTAGTGCCACAAAAGAAACAAACAGGGCATGATTCTGGAAAAGAATGGGAACCCCCCTGTGAAGAGGTGACATTTAAGTTGAAATGTACAGGGGGGAAGCAACCAGCCATGGCAAGACCAGAGGGAGAAGTATTTCAAGCTGAGGAACTATTTCCCAGACAGACTCCAGTATGACCAGGCTAGAAGAGGGGGGCCAGTTTGTGGGATGGAGAAGCAATGGGGCCACAGGACTGCAAACCATGGCAAAAGCCATGAAGATTTTATTCCAGGTGCTGTTGAAGATGTCAGTGGGATGCTGTGATCTCACCCCCTTTCTCTCATGCCCCAGGGCCTTTGCACAGGCTCTACTTTGCCAGGAACATGGAGGTCTACCTGCCCATCATCCACCCCAATCCATTGTAAGAATCACCTGAGACTCTAGGTTAGGAATATAGATTTTGCAGCCCTGAACTTGCTGAACCTCTGAATCCTCTTGGGGGAGATGCCTGTTCACCTACACTTTAACAGGTGCCCCAGGAGCTTCGTCTGCTCCCGAAAATTCAGGAATCACTGCTCTGGTTGCTTAGAGTGAATGGGGGTGGCAACAGCCTTGGCCTCTGAGAATCAGCCCTAGAGCTTAACTGCCAGAGAGTCAGCCTGCCTTCAAAGAAGATTGTCGTGGGAAGTCAGTGAAATTAAAAGACAAGATCATTTCAGACTTTCAACAAACTCAGTACAGGCGTCACTCTCGGCCTGCATGGTCAGAGGGCAGCCCCAGAGAGGCATGGAGGAGGAAAGAGCTAGAAGGCAAGGCCCTGTGAAGGCAGCACAGTAGGGATGAAGTTTGGCCTGGAAAAGGGCAGGCTCGGTGGGCCATTTTATCTCCCCAAGTGGGGATCTGTGGGTGGGCCTGACTCCTTTAGGGGTGAAGGAGTTTGGGTCTCAGTCTCCCCACCTGACCAAAGGCAAGGGTAGCACTTACCTTATGGGGTGGCTGCATAGGTCATGAAGAACCAAGCACTGGAATCACAAGAGGCAGATGCATGGGTGTAGAACCCACTCACCTCCAGCTGTTCAGCAAAGAAGGGGCTTCTCTTTGAGGTGGGGGTCTGCTGACCTCCTCTCCCAGTCCTGGAAGTGTCTAGGGAAGAGGAATGAACATGTCTGAGGGTGTTGGACCCAGTGCTGGATAAGAGGGTGGGAGCCCTGTGCTCAGGAGGCAGCTGGGAGTCCTCAGTGCCCTGCGGGGAGCTCTCCAAGGTGCTAACACCGCTCTCCTGAACTGGGGGCCCAGTGCTCTGCTGTGCACTTTGCCAAAGCAGCCTGTGCAGATGCATGCACCATGGACAGGGATCAGATTCAGAGCTGGGAAGGACTCCAGGGCCGGTAGGAGACACCAGCCAGGGTGAGGGCACGGAAGGATGGAATGAAGAGCTATTCTTCAGGGGAAGAAGCAGGTGAGCAGGGGGGCAGCTGAAGGCTGAGGACTGGGAGCTGAATGGAGAGCCTGGTGGTGGGTGGGCTTCTGTCCATTTTACATTTAAATGTCTCTCAGGGTTTCTTACCCACACAGCCCTGCTTTCCTTTTGTGTACCACTGCCCCTCTCCACCACAGCTGGACTGGCCTTGTCACTTCTTATGCAGACTATAGCACAAGCATCCCCCACCACAACATTTCTCTTCTGAAAAGCATCTCCTCCTTCCCATTTCCTTTCACTGACTTCTTCCTGGGGATGCTCCCCATGGTGCCTGCACACGTATGCAATGTGTTCCTTAGTCTTCAAAGTTCTGTTCGCTTTCCTGACCCCCCCAGGCGAGGTGAGCCCCCACTCTGTTCTCACAGAGTGTTTGTGGTCTATGATAGCTCGCATCCCATTAATTTATATTTATACCTTCTTCATTAAAGGTGAATTCCTTGAGGGAAGGGCAGGCCACTTTGGGTTCAACTCTCTGACCCCTGTGCGCAGCAGAGACCTTGGCCCACAGTGGGCATTGGTATCATTTTCTGAAGGAATAAACACAGTAAGAAAGTCTGTCTTGGTGTTTCTGAAGGGGAAACACTTGGACCAGCCCTGGCAGAAAACGCAGGACTCACGGAGCTTAACATGAGCTGGAATCACCTGCGAGGCTCAGGAGCCGTGGCCTTTGCCAGGGGACTGGAGGTACGGGCCCCGTCCATGGCCTCTCCTTTGGGGGCACATCTCCCAGGTGCCAGATGCCCATCTTTACAGCTCTTCAGAAATGAGCCTTGGATCTTTTCAGCAGAGCATAAAGAATGTCTCTGTAGCTAACTAACATTCCTAGATCTGTTTGATGACAATGATGTTTGCTCTCCCCATGCCCCCCTCATGTCACTCTGTGAAGGGTCCACATTTGATGTTGCACACCTTCCCAGATGTCACAAACTCTTGGCTGGTGAGGACAGCGTGATGTCCAGTGATGCATACTTGCCGCTGGGCATGTGCAGATGCTTCCCTGAGATGACAGCCTTGGACACTGGGACCCCAGCACACTCTCAGACACCTGCCTGCTCGCTTGGGTCTTGTGGTTTGTAGGCCTTGACAGTGGGTGGCACAGGCACAGGCACCTGTGGTGCCCCCTGTGCTGGCTGCCTCTGCGGGATCCTCCTCCAGGAACCTCAGCTGCTGCCTGGCCCTCTTGACAGGGCTGACTGGGGTCCTGCCCCATAGACAGGTCAGGCTCTGTCTCCCTGGGGCACCCCCGAGCTCCCGCCCTCCTCCCCAGCGCAGCCCCCAGGTAGGTTTCATCCAACAGCTCTTCACCTGGTCTGCTCTGTGCCTCAGTCCTGGTCCTGGAGAGGTCCCCACCTGGGGAAAGATCTTGATCATGGTGTCTCTGCCCATGGCCAACAGCCAGTCCTGAGGCACATTCACGTCCACACCCTCCCCTTGCTGTCCCAGGTCTTGTGGCTCTGCCCATCACCACCGGCCAAGCCCCAGGGCTCCCTCCTCTGCTCTCTGCCCATGCTCTTTGCTCCTCAGGCCTCCTGGGCTCAGAGGCTTGGGCCCGCTTTTTGCTCCTTTGCATCCCAGGCCAGCATCTTCTTGAGGGTCCTGGACATCTCATACAATGGCTGTGGAGATCCTGGAGCCTCTGCAGTGGGGGAGGCTCTCAAGACCAATAACGTGTTGGAGGAGCTCAATCTTAGGTGAGAGCACAGGGAGCCTGGTGCCCCAGCCATGGCCACCCAGGGATCCGCATTCAGCTTGCTCCTATTCCCACTGAGAGCCCAACCTTCCACACACACTTACAGTGGGGCTTCAGCCACTGTCTGAGAGTGCCCAGCTCTGTCCTCACTCACATCCATCCAGGGCAGGGGTGGGTGCTCCACGTGAGCTTTCCTCCCTTTCAGAAAGAGTGGTTTGCTCTGTTCAGTGCAGGGCTGCTGGAGGCCTGCCATGGGTAGGCTGCTCCTCCAGGCCCAGGCAAGTTCCATGCCTCTGAGGTTAACCAGGGTCAGGGCTGCAAGCCCAGAGGGAAGGAAAGGCAGAGGCCATACAGGTCATAGGTTGCAGAGGCTGTGCCTCATGCTGGGGTTGCCTGAGTGAGCTGCACCGGCCTGCCATTGGCAAGATCATCTGCTCCATCCTGCCCACTTTTCCTCCTTATGAGAGAAGCCATGCCCAGAGGAGGCCACAAGAGATGCTAGGCTGGAGTCTGAGAGGTTGGAGGGACGTGGGGCTGGTTCTGGTGACAAAGGAGCTGAAAGCTGTGCTGGGGTTTGGAGTTTGAGCCCACCAGGAGTCGGGGGAGGGAACAGAGGCTTTCATGGATGGAGCAGAATGAGTGGCAGCACCTGCTGAGCTCTGAGGGCCAGGGAGCAGCAGCTGGTCTCCACTGGGGAGGGGGGTGAGTGACAATGCTCTAGGCATGTTTGCTGGGTGAGCTCCCTGAACACTTGGGCCTCCTTTGATGCACAGTAATTACCCACCTATATACAGTGACCTGCCCAGGATCTCTGGAGTGTGCATAGAGGCTGGGCTGAGAGGTTCAACCTGGAGGATGCACCAGCAGCTCCAGCTGGGCCCTGGGGCAATGTGGCTCTGCACAGTTGCTTACAAGGTAGCACAATGCACACGCCTTTCTGTTGCAGCAACAACCGCATTTCTGCATTGGGAGCTCTGAGCCTGGGCCAGGGTCTGCGGGTCAACCGGACACTGAGGATTCTTGTTGTGAGTGCTGGTCTGATGGGGGAGGCCCTGGCACACACCTACCTGTGCCTGTCCACACAGGCTGCTTCCCTGCCACATCTTTTCACCCAGTGGCAGGGGGTACATGGGTTCCAGAGCCCAGATGGGGGAAGGGGCTCCGGCTTTCTGCTGTGACCATGTTTTCTCTTGTCATCCACTCACCCATCTCTGGCCTGACCCCTGAACTCTTTCAGATTCCTTCCCTCCCAACTCCCCCTCCTCCCCAGCCCACTGGAGTCATGTTTGGCTGAAGATTGTCAGGGCCACCTGCCTTCCCTTGACCCTCCCCCTGCTCTTCCTCTGGCCTTGCTGGAACCCAGGGGCAGACCAGATGTGCTATTTCTGGGGTTGCCAGTGGGAGGGAGCAGCTTACCCGTGAAAGCAGAAGACAGAGAAGAGAGGGTAGAGCAGGCCCACAAAGGCCCCTGTTCAGAGGATGTGCCACCAGCCCAGCCTGGCCCTCTGCTGGCACAGGAGCCCCCAGCAGCACCCTCTCCCAGCCTGAGGCTCACTCCTCTCCTGTAGCCCTCAAGACCCCAAATATCTCTCTTCTGCTCTGGGTTCCCATTTCCAGCACCTGCTGGATGGTCCCCCAGAGGAAACAGGTACCTTGGATTCTAGGAGCAAACCTGACACATTACCCTCCCAAAGGGTCGCCTCTAGGTGGGGGGCTCCTTCCTAATGAGTCAGAAGCTGGGCTCAGTGCTGGCCCCTCCTTCTCCTTCCACCTTCTCCCCCATTCATCTCACCTCCCCCAGGGTGCTGGTGGTGGGGGGGTCCCCTGCCTGCTCCTTCCCCATTTCTGGCCCTTCCTTCCCACCTGCCACCAGTTGCTCTTTCTAAATCAGAAATGTGCCCATTTTAAGCCTGATGAATCCGGGCTGAGCTTGTCATTTCCAGCACATGGGCTTTGGGCTCTGCCAGCCCCATCTCTTCCCACCTTGAAGCTCCTTACTCTGGGCCAAGCTGCTCACAATCCCCCCACCACACCCTGCAACCTCTCACCCCTCCTTTCTAGCTGAAACACCCAGCTCCTGTAAAGCTCAGCTGGGGTGTTTTATCCCCTGCCACCCTCTGCTGCCCAGGGAGGGGTGGTGCGCACGGTCCCATGGCCCTCCACACATTGCATTTTGCTTCACTTTCCTCTCCTGCTCAGTGAACTCTGAGGGCAGAGTGTGTCTGCTGTGTCTGTATCCTCGGCTCCCAGCACAGAGTGGGTGCAGGGTGGGGACTCAGCCAGTGACAACCTCCTCTTCCCTTCCCTGGCCCCACAGCTTCACCCAGGTGGCGTGTCCCAGGGGGCACCTTCTGAGCTGAGAGCAGACACCCAAGCCACAGCGACAAAGAGGGATCCCGCCCTCCTTCCCTTTCTCATGTTCCCCCGCCTCCTGGGTTTAGCTCTTCTCACCTGGGCGTGTGTTTCTTAGGTATCCAGGAATCCCATGCGAAGTGAGGGCTGCTCTGCTCTTCTGAAGTCTGTCTGGGCCAACCCACTGTCTGCCGCAGAACTGCTGGATTTCTCTGTAAGAGCTTCTCATAAACCTTACCATGATCCCTGCGCAGTCCTGGGAGGCACCACGTGCTCCACTTTAGAGGAAGAGTGGGGATTAGAGTCACATGGGCACAGACTCACAGTGTGGCCAAGTCCCAGTTCCACCTGGGGCTGAAAGTAGGTTGGGTCAGGAGGCCCCTCTGACTCTCCTCCCAACCCTGTGTGGGGTATCTTGGGGTCTCATCTTGGACCCCTGCCTGGGCTCCTCATTGGCTGAGGGGAATTAGGAGGCTCAGGGAGCACGGGGCTTGCTGCTTACGGATGCAAGGCAGCCCCTCCCTGCCTGGCCAGTGCTCCCTGCAGGTGGGTCGCATTGAAGGAAGGATTGTGTGGTGGGTGGCTGCCCGGATTAAAACCCCTTTTCATTCGATTTTGCCTTTTTTTTCTTTTGGCCGCACCTGTGATATGTGAAAGTTCCTGGGCCAGGGATGGAACCTGTGCCACAGCAGTGATGAAAGCCAATGTAATAACAATGCTGGACCCTTAACCTGTTAAGCCATCAAGGAACTACAATTTTGCCTTTTTTTTTTTTGACCCCATGTCATATGGGGTTCCCTGGCCAAGGATCAGATCCAAGCCGCAGTTGCAACCTACAGCAATGCCAGATCATTTAACCCACTGTTCCAGGCCAGGGATCAAACCTGCGTCCTAGTGCTGCAGAGATGTCACCAATCTCATTGCACAACAGTGGGAACTCCTTGCCTTTTTTTTCTTTTGTCTTTTTAGGGCCGCACCTGCTGTATATGGAGCTTCCCAGGCTAGGGGTGTGGATCAGAGCTATGGCCGCCAGCCTACGCCACAGCCACAGCAATGCCAGATCTGAGTCATGTCTTAGACCTATGCCACAGCTCACAGCAACACTGGATCCTTAACCCATTGAAACTGTGTCCTCATGGATACTAGTCAGATTCGTTTCCATTGAACCATGACAGGAACTCCTTCTTGCTTTTTTTTTTTTTTTTTTGTCTTTCTGCCATTTCTTGGGCCGCTGTCGCGGCACATGGAGGTTCCCAGGCTGGAGCTGTAGCCGCCAGCCTATGCCAGAGCCACAGCAACACAGGATCCGAGCCACGTGTGTGACCTACACCACAGCTCACGGCAACGCCGAATCCTTAACCCACTGAGCAAGGCCAGGGATAGAACCCGCAACCTCATGGTTCGTAGTCAGATTTGTTAACCACCGTGCCACGACGGGAACTCCCTCTTGCCTTTTTAACAAAGGAAAAAGTCACTTTTTTCTAAGGCACTTAAACATCAAGAATCCCCAAATATGAATTATAAAGAGGCTAGTCACAAATCACGCTTATTCTACCTCTCATTTACTTCAACTCAGGCTTGAATCAGAGCCTTTCTAGAGATGTTTTCACAGCTCCAGTCCTCCCAGGTTGGGACAGCTGATGTCAGACAGCTACCTCCTAGTCTCTACAACTCCAGAGCCAGAGACCAGAGACCAGCTTGCCTTGACTGTGTTCCCTCTGCTCTGAGAATTCCTGTCAGTGCTGGGGTTTTGTTTTGTATTGCTTTGTTTTTCTTTTTTAGGCCCACACCTGCGGCATATGGAAGTTCCCAAGCTAGGGGTCAAATTGAAGCTGCACCTGCTGGTCTACACCACAACCACAGCAACGTGGGATCTGAGCTGCATCTGTGACCTACACCACAGCTCACTGGATACTTAATCCACCGAGCAGGGCCAGGGATCAAACCCACATCCTCATGGATACTAGTTGGGTTCATTATCACTGAGACACAACAGGAACTCCAGTGCCGGATTCTATCATGCTAAAAAAAAAAAAAATGCAATGGGGAAGGTGGGGTCAAAATGACAGAAGAGTGAGATTTGGAGCTCCACTTCTCCCACAAACACATTAAAAAAAATACTTGTAGAATGATTCACACAGAACATCTACTAAACAAGGGCAGAAGACCTCAGACCTCCAAAAAAGGCAAGAAAACCTCCACATAACTGGATAGAACAAAAGGGAAAAAGAGAAAAGAAAAAAGGAATCAGGATGGGGCAAGCATTCCTGAGAGGGAGCCGTGAAAGAGGAAAGGAATCCATACCTTGGGAGGCCACCTGATGGGGAGATCAGCTGGGACAGAAGAACCTCAAAACCTCAGAGAAAAGCACAGCAGCCAGACTGAGGAGGGCAAATCAGAGAGAGAGCTGCACAAACCATTGGTACCACCACCCAGAACACCATAGCCTGAGATACTTGAGCAGGTGTTGGGCACTGAGACTCGGGCTCCTGAGGTCAGTTCCAGGGAGAGAACTAGGGTTGGCTATGTGGAGACAACCTGAGGGGGCTAGGGAGCAGTGCGCCACAGCCTATGGAGTGTGAGAGTTCTGGGCCAGCAGAAGAAGCAAGCCACCATTGTTGGGGAGGGCGAGAGGAGTGGGGACAGGACCACCATAGGAATTTCCTTCTCTAAGCACAAGGCTCTCAGGTGGCAGGGTGCCTCTTGCATGGACTATAGGGGCAGGTGCAAACCTCTGCATACATCATGGACTCCAGAGGTGGGTGTGGCCTGCCGCCACTGAGGGTCCCATGACCAGGCACCATCTGAGGACCCAGTCACCTCAGGGGTCACTGCCACAGAGGGTCCTACAACCTAGTGCCTCCCACTGCCCCCACCTTCCTGGGAATGCAGATACCCCACCGCCCTACCACTGCCACTCCCATGGGCCCCCACCTCCCTGGAGGTCAGTGCCACTGCTGAGGGCCCTACAACCAGAAGCAGCCTGCAGGCACGGCCCATTGCCCCAACCTCCCTGGAAGCATGGGCAGACCATGCACCTGCACACCCCCTAACAAGGGGATAATAGCCTGCACACACTGAGGAAAGAGGCAGCAAACATCCAAGAGGCAGCCCTCACGCCAAAAAAAATAGTAAGCTGCCCAGGGATCCTCCCACAAATAAATAGCCCTCCAAAAACTACAGTAGATGACTGTCTTCCCTAAACTTGCAGAGTAAGAAAAATATAAGCAAAATGAAGAAGCACAGGAACCATTCCCAGTTAAAAGAAGGAGCAAACAATGAAACATACATCTGCAGTCTAACAGACATGGAGTTCAAAAAGGAGGTAATGAAAATCCTGAAGGAATTAAGAACAGCTATCAACAGTAACACAGATTACTTTAAATAGGAACTAGAAACTGTAAGTAGGAGCCAAGAAAAATTAGAAAATTCATTTGCAAAGATGAAAGCTGAGCTAAAGGAGTTCCCATCATGGTGCAGCAGAAACAAATCCAACCAGGAACCATGAGGCTGAGGGTTCAATCCCTGGCCTCACTTAGTGGGTTAAGGATTAGGCGTTGCCATTGAGCTGGAGTGTAGGTCGCAGACTCGTCTCTGATCTGGCATTGCTGCAGCTTGGCATAGGCTGGCAGTTACAGCTCCAATTAGACCCCTAGCCTGGGAACCTCCATATGCTGTGGGTGCGGCCCTAAAAAGACAAAAGAGACGAAAGAAAGAGAAAGAAAGAAAAGAAAGAAAGAAAGAAAGAAAGAAAGAAAGAAAGAAAGAAAGAAAGAAAGCAAGCAAGCTGAGCTAAAGACATTGAACAGCAAAATGAATAATGCAGAGGAATCAAAAAGTGACTTGGCAGATAGAAGAATGGAAAACCACTCAATCAGGACAGCAGACAGAAAACCAAATGGAAAAAAAAATGAAAGCAATATAAGAGATCTATGGGATAAAATAAAGCATGCCAATCTACACATAAGAGGGATTCCAGAAGGAGAAGAAAAAAGAAAAGAGGGAGTTCCCATTGTGGCTCATTGGGTTAAGAACCCAACTAGTATCCATGAGGATGTGGGCTTTGATCCCTGGCCTTGCTCAGTGGATTAAAGGATGTGGACTCAGATCTGGTATTGCTATGGCTGTGGCAGTGGCATAGGCTAGCAGCTGCAGCTCTAATTCAACCTCTATTCTGGGAACTTCCATATGCCATAGTTGCAGGAAAGAAAGAAAGAAAAAAAGGAAAAGAGGATTGAAAATGTATTTGAAGAAATTATGGGGAGTTCCCATTGTGGTGCAGCAGAAACAAATCTGACTAGAAGCCATGAGGTTTCAGGTTCGATCCCTGGCCTCGATCAGTAGGTTAAGGACCCGACATTGCCATGAGCTGTATTTAGGTCACAGATGTGGCTTGGATCTGGTGTTGCTGTGGCTGTGGCCTAGGCCAGCAGCTATAACTCCATTTCCACCCCTAGCCTGGGAACCCCCATATGCCACAGGTGTGGCCCTAAAAATACAAAAAAAAAAAAAAAAAGAAGAAGAAGAAGAAGAGGAAGAGGAAGAAGAAGACAAAATTATGGCTGAAAACTTCCCAAATCTAAAAAAGGAAATAGATACCCAGATACTGGAAGCACAGAGATCCCCAAACAAGGTGAACCCAAAGAGACCTACACCAAGACATATTATAATAAAAATGGCAAAATTTAAATAAGGAGAGGATTCTAAAAATGGCAAGAGAAAAAATAAAGACTTAATTGCAAGGGAACCCCGTAAGACTATCAGCTGATTTCTCTACAGAAACACTACAGTCCAGAAGAGGGTGGCAAGATATATTCAAAATTCTAAAAGGGAAAAATTTGCAACTTAGAATACTCTACCCAGCAAGATTATCATTTAAAATAGTAGAAGTAGCTATGAGCTGTCGGGTAGGTCGCAGACAATGCACGGATCTGGCATTGCTTTGGCTGTGGTGTAGGCCAGAAGCTATAGCTCCAATTCCACTCCCAGCCCGGGAACCTCCATATGCCACAGGTGCGGCCCTAAAAATACAAAAGATGAGAAAATGTATAGCAGAAGTAAAGAATTTCTCAGACAAACAAAAACTAAAAGAATACAGAATGCTAAACTTACTCTAGAAGAAATATTGAAAGGTCTCCTCTAAATAGGAAAGAAGTAAGGAGACACAGAATGGAGAAAAATCACAGTTGGAAAGCAATCACTTAAATAAACCAGTGTATAGATCAAAAAGGAAAAAAAAATCCTGTTTGTGAAAGCAATGATAATCACAAGGAACAACAAAAAGATAAACATGAAGATGTAAAAAAAGAACATCAAAATCATAAAATATGAGGAAGGAGAGTAAGAAAATCTAGACTCTTTTTTAGAATGTGTTTGAGCCTCCATGACTATCAATCTAAAGCGAGCAGATATAGGTAGGGGTTAACATACTTGAAAACAAGGCAACCGCAAATCAAAAATGAACAATAGGTTCACAAAAATGATTAAGAAGAGGACACAAGCATAAAGTAAAAAGGAAATCATCAAACCACAAAAAAGAAAAAGAACAAGGAGAAACATGGAATCAACTGGAAAACAAGGTTTAAAATGGTAATAAATACACATTTATTAATAATTACAAAGAAAAGAATGAAATTAGAACACTTCCTAACACCATACACAAAAATAAACTCAAATGAATTAAAGACCTAGCTATAAGACCAGATACTATAAAACTCTTAGCGAAAAACATAGGCCATTCTCCGACATAAACGACAGCAACATCTCAGATCCACCTCTTAGAGTAATGACAGTAAAAGCAAAAATAAACAAATAGGACTTAATTAAACTTAAAATTTTCTGCACATCAAAGGAAACCCTAAACAAAATGAAAAGATAACCCACAGAATGGGAGAAAATATTTGCAAATGAATCGACTGACAAGGGATTAATCTCCAAAATTTATAAACACCTCCTACCGCTCAATATCAAAAAAACAAACAACCCCATCAAAAAATGGGCAGAAGATCTAAACAAACAATTCTCCAAAGAAGACATATGGATGGCCAAAAAATATGTGAAAAGATGTTCAACATCACTCATTATTACAGAAATGCAAATCAAAACCACTATGAGGTATCACCTTATACCAGCCAGAATGGCCAATCATCAAAAAGTCTACAGGACGGAGTTCCCGTGGTGGCGCAGTGGTTAACGAATCCGGGTTCGGTCCCTGCCCTTGCTCAGTGGGTTAACGATCCGGCGTTGCCTCGAGCTGTGGTGCAGGTTGCAGATGCGGCTCGGATCCCGAGTTGCTGTGGCTCTGGCGTAGGCCGGTGGCTGCAGCTCCGATTCAACCCCTAGCCTGGGAACCTCCATATGCCGCGGGAGCGGCCCAAGAAATAGCAACAACAACAACAACAACAAAAAGACAAAAGACAAAAAAAAAAAAAGTCTACAAACAGGAGTTCCCAACTTGGTGCAATGGTTAATGAAACTCATCAGAAAATACCAAAAAAATGAGTTCCCATTGTGTCTCAGTGGAAACAAATCTGACCAGCATCCATGAGGATGCAAATTCAATCTCTGGCCCTGATCATTAGGTTAAGGATCTGGCATTACTGTGAGCTATGGTGTAGGTGGCAGACGAAGCATGGATCTGACATGGCGTGGGCCAGCAGCTACAGCTCCAATTCGATCCCTAGTCTGGGAAATTCCATATGCTTCAGTGCAGCCCTAAAAAGACAAAAAAAAAAAAAAAAGAAAGAAAAAGAAAGAAAAAGAAAAGAAAATACAAAAAAAAAAGACATAGATTGGCAGATTGGATAAAAAAAATCAAGAGACTACAATGTGCTACCTACAAGAGGCTCACTTTAAGGCAAAGGACACACATAAATTGAAAGTGAGGGGGAGTTCCTGTCATGGCTCAGTGGTAATGAACCTGACTAGTATCCATGAGGATGTGGGTTCGATCCCTGGGCTGGCTTAGTGGATTAAGGATCTGGTGTTACCATGAGCTGTTGTGTAGGTCACAGATGTGGCTCAGATCTGGCATTGCTATGGCTGTGGTGTAGGCTGGCAGCTACAGCTCCAACTCAGCCCCTAGCCTGGGAACTTCCATATGCTGTGGGTGCAGGCCTAAAAAGACAAAAGAAAAAGAAAAAAAGAAAGAAAAGACAGTGAGGGGGTGGAAAAAGATATTTCATGTGAAAGGAAATGATAGGAAAAGGGGGGTCGAAATACATCAGACAAAGCAGACTTAAAATAAGGCCATTAAGAATGATAAAGGACACTACTTAATGATAAAAGGATCAATTGGAGTTCCCATCATGGAGTAGCAGAGACAGGTCCAACTAGGAACCACGAGGATGTGGGTTCGATCCCTGGCCTCGCTCAGTGGGTTAAAGATGTGGCGTTACCATGAGCTGTGGTGTAGGTCAAAGATGTGGCTTGGATCCTGCATTGCTGTAGCTTTGGCATAGGCTGGCAGCAACGGCTCCAATTAGACCCCTAGCCTGGGAACCTCCATATGACTCAGGTGCAGCCTTAAAAATACACACACACACACGCAAAAAAGATCAACTGAAGAAGACATTAGTTAACATATATGTCCCTAATACAGGAGTACCAAAATACAAACAACAAATGCTAACAGGCATAAAAGGAGAAATTGATGGAAATACAATAATAGTAGAAAACTTTAACACCCCACTCACATCAATGGACAGACCCTCTAGGCGGAAAATCAACAAGGTGACAGAGGCCTTAATGACACAATAGAACATTTAGACTTAATTGATAGCATATCCAAAAGATACAGAATATACATTCTTTTCAAGTGCACATGGAATATTCTCAAGGATTAACCACATACTGGGGCACAAAACTAATCAACAAATTTAAGAGTATAAAATTATTTCAGGAGAAAAAAATCTGGGTAACAGGAGTTCCCGTCATTGTGCAGTGGTTAACAAATCCAACTAGGAACCATGAGGTTGCAGGCTCGATCCCTGGCCTTGCTCAGTGGGTTAAGGATCCGGCGTTGCCGTGAGCTGTGGTGTATGCCGGCGGCTACAGCTCCAATTAGACCCCCTAGCCTGGGAACCTCCATATACCAAGGGTGCGGCCCTAGAAAAGGCAAAAAGACAAAAAAAAAAATTATTTCAAACATCTTCTCTGACCACAATGGCATGAAACTATAAATCAATCACAGGGGAAAAATGAGAAAAAATTGACTACATGGAGACTAAACATGCTACTAAAAAAAACCAGTGGGTCAACAAGGAAATCAAAAGGGAAATTAAAAAACACCTCGAGAAAAACGACAATGAAAACACAGCCATACAAGATCTATAGGATGCCACAAAAGCAGTTCTTAGAAGGAAGTTCATGAAGATACAGGCCTTCCTCAGAAAAACAAGAAAAATCTCAAATAACAACCTAAACTACCAACTAAAAAATGGGAAAAAGGGGAGTTCCTGTTGTGGCTCAGTAGCTTACGAACCTAACCAGTATTAATGAGTATGAGAGTTCAATCCCTGGCTTCGATCAGTGGGTTAAGGATCTTGCATTGCCATGAACTGTGGTGTAGGTTTGGCAACTGCAGCTCCGATTTGACCCCTAGCAACTGGTTCTTCGAAAGGGTAAACAAAAAAATTCACAAACCTCTGACCCAGACTCACCAAGAAAAAGATAGAGAGAACTCAAATAAACAAAATAAGAAATGAAAAAAGGAGAAATCTCAACTGATACTGCTGAAATACATAAAACCACAACAGAATACTATGAACAATTATATGCCAAAAAATGTGACAACCTAGAAGAAATGCCAAACTTTCTAGAAACATAGAGCCTATCAAAACTGAATCAAGAGGAGTTCCCATTATGGTGCAGCAAAAACAAATCTGACTAATATCCATAAGGACGAGGGTTCAATCCCCAGCCTCACCCAGTGGGTTAAGGATCTGGTGTTGCTGTGAATTGTGGTGTAGGTCGCAGACATGGCTTGGATCCTGCATTGCTGTGACTGTGGCCAGCAGCTATAGCTCCAATTGGACCCCTGGTCTGGGAACCTCCATATGCCACGGGTGTGTCCCTAAAAAGCAAACAAACAAAGGAAAAAACTGTGAATCAAGAATAAATAGATCTTTTGAACAGACCAATTGCTAGAAATGAAATTGAATATGTAATTTTAAAACTCCCTACAAACAAAAATCTAGGACCAAAATTCCACCAATGCAATAGCAATCAAAAATCAACAAATGGGACCTAATCAAAACTACGAGCTTTTGCAGAGCAAAGGATACCATAAACAAAATGAAAAGACAGCCTACCAAAAGGGAGAAAATATTTGCAAACGATGCAACCGACAAGGGCTTCATCTCTAAAATATACAAACAACTCATACAACTCAACAACAACAAAAAACCCAACCCAATGGAAAAATAGGCAGAAGACCTAAACAGACATTTCTTCGAAGAAAACATGTGGATGGCCAATAGACACATGTAAAAACGCTCAACATCACTAATTATTAGAAAAAAGCAAATCAAAAGTACAATGAAGAGTTCCTGTCATGGCGCAGTGGAAACGAATCTGATTAGCATCCATGAGGACACAGGTTCAATACCCGGCCTCGATCATTGGGTTAAGGATCCAGTGTCCCCATGAGCTGTGCTGTAAGTTGCAGACAAGACTTGGATCTGGTGTTGTTGTGGCTGTGGTGTAGTCTGGCAGCTGTAGCTCTGATTCGATCCCTAGCCTGGGAATCTCCATATGCCTTGGGTGTGGCCTTAAAAAGCAAAAAAGTAAAAAGTAAATTTAAAAAAACTACAATGAGGTATCACCTCACACCGGTCAGAATGGCTATCATTACTAAGCCTACAAATAGGAGTTCCTGTCGTGGCTCAGTGGAAATGAATCTGAATAGCATCCATGAGGACACAGGTTCGATCCCTGGCCTTGCTCAGTTGGTTAAGGATCTGGCGTTGCCATGAGCTGTGGTGTAGGTTGAAGATGTAGCTCGGATTTGGCATTGTTGTGGCTGTGGCATAGGCTGGCAGTTGTAGCTCCAATTCGATCCCTAGCCTGGAACTTCCATTTACTGCAGGTATGGCCCTAAAAAGCCAAAATAAAATAATAAGTCTACAAATAACAAATACTTTTATTATAATAGAAATATCATAATATTTGGAATGAGACAGTCCTGGGACACAGTCCTGAGTCCACCAACATGGGATTATGGGTTCCATATTAGAGATAAACACTGGTGTGTGTGCCGTGTTCTAAGTTTCTATTCCCTAGTGCTACCATTAGTCTAGTATCGGTAGCCAGATTTTTTTTTTTTTGTCTTTTTGCCTTTTCTAGGGCCGCCGCTCCCGCGGCAATGGCGGTTCCCAGGCTAGGGGTTGAATCAACACAGGATCCGAGCCGCATCTGCAACCTACACCACAGCTCACAGCAACGCCAGATCCTTAGCCCACTGAGCAAGGCCAGGGACGGAACCTGAAACCTCATGGTTCCTAGTTGGATGCGTTAAACACTGCGCCATGACAGGAACTCCTGGTAGCCAGATTTTTTTTCTTGGCTATGCCAATGGCATACAGAAGTTCTGGGGTCAGGGATAAAACCAGTGCCACAGCAGTGACAATGCCAGATCCTCAACCCACTGTGCCACCAGGAAACTCCACGGGTTGCCAAATTTTATCCTTGGCTTTAAGGGAAATGCTTTAGAATCCTTATCATTCACGTGCAGCCCTTCCAAAGGGCTCAGGCTTGCCTTTGTGTGAAGTGGGATCACCATGAAGGTGGGATGAGGTTCCAGACCCAACGGCAAGAACTCTGGCAGGGAAAGATTCAATGCTCTTTCTCTCCTGCCAAACCTTTGTTCTCACTTTTTATTGAGGAACTACATGTATGCTGAAAGATGCACACAGATTAGGGGTGGATTTTACAAACAGCGCACAATGGTATATAACCAGACCTCCAGACCAAGAACCAGAGCAGACCCCTAAACGCCCCTCTTTGACCACTTTCCTATCTCTGTTTGGGTTGTAATCACATTGTCTTGCACAGGGGAGAAGCCACCCTAAGGAGCTTCCTTTGTGTGTGTGTGTGTGTGTGTGTGTGTGTGTGTGTGTGTGTGTGTGTGTGTGTTAAGGAGCTTCCTTTGTGTGTGTGTGTGTGTTTCTCTTCTAACAAGCTTCTCTGTGATCTTATGTATGTAAAACAGCCAAGTTCTCAGAAAGTAATACCATACCACCTTGTAATGGGTTTCTCCTCAGGATATCCAGGTGAACAGAGAGTTTGATGACCTTGCCGGTTCACTGAAGCTGATTCTTCCAAGGCTTTGCATAAAGACAGCTGCCCACAGAGTGGAGTACAGAAAAGAACTGCTGCCCATCTTCAGACCATCTACATGATTGTGGAGTGTGGTTTCCTCACCTCTCCCATCAGCCACATCAACTTCCTGATGCTTTTTAACACTTGAGTCTGCATGGAGTCCCCATGTCAACCAGGTGGTAAGTCCCACAGAGGCGGCCTTCATGGTGGCTCAAACATTTGTACTACTCAGGACCTTCCTTTGCTCTCACTCATTCATGTAAGAGAAACTTGTACTATAGACTACACAATGAGCTGGGCATTGGGCCCAGATGCCCAAGATCTGGCACATGATTAAAATATCAGGTGATGTGCAACCGGCATTCCCAAACACCACTATGAATAATGCAAACTGACACAGCCTTTTCAGAAGGCAATTTATTAAGCACTGAGAACTTAAAACTGCCTGCCTAGGAGTTCCCGTCGTGGCTCAGTGGTTAATGAATCCGACTAGGAACCATGAGGTCACGGGTTCAATCCCTGGCCTTGCTCAGTGGGTTAAGGATCTGGCATTGCCATGAGTTGTGGTGTAGGTTGCAGACGCGGCTCAGATCCCGCGTTGCTGTGGCTGTGGTGTAGGCCGACGTCTACAGCTCTGATTGGATCCCTAGCCTGGGAACCGCCATATGCCTCGGCAGCGGCCCTAGAAAAGGCAAAAAGACCAAAAAAAAAAAAAAATCACATCGTTTGTCTGGCAGTTCCGCAAAAAGTTAAACCATATGGAGTTGACCATATGACCCAGAAATTCCACTTCTAGAGAAATGAAAACATGTCCACTCCAAAAACTTGAACACAGATGTTCATAATGGCATTAGTCATAATATCCATAAAACGTAAATACCCACCAACTGATGAGTAAATAAAATGTAGTATATCCATACAATGGAATATTATTTGGCAATAAAAAGAGATGAAATCTGGGGTGATGCAAATGTTCTAAAATTGGTTATGGTAGCATTCCCATTAGGGCTCAGTGGAAACAAATCTCACCAGTATCCATGAGGACAAAGGTTTGATTGATCCCTGGACTCACTCTGGGGGCTAAGGATCTGGCATTGCCATGAGCTGTGGTGTAGGCTGGCAGCTACAGCTCTGATTTGACCCTAGCCTGGGAACCTCCATATGCTGCAGGTGCAGACCTAAAAAAGACCAAAAAAAAAATGGTTATGGTAATGTTTGCACAACTCCATTAATCTGGTAAATATATGTGAATTAGATACTTTAAATAGGGGAATTTTTTGGAGTTGCCTGGTGGCTCAGGGTGTTAAGGATCCAGCAACGTCAATGCTGCAGCACAGGTCACTGCTGTGACCCAGGTTTGATCCTTGGACCTGGAGCTTCCACATGCCACAGACACAGATAAATAAATAAATAACAAATGAAAAGTATTATAAGACTTTTTTTTTAAAATTTAAATAAATAGGGGAATTGTATGGTTTGTGAATTGTGTCTCATAAAGTTGGCTAAAGGAATGAAGTACCGACACATGCAAGGACAAGGATGAACCTTGGAAATGTTATGCAAAGTGAAAGAAGTAAACCCTAAAAGACCACTCCATTCCTCTGAAATGTCTGGAGTAGGCAAATATGGAGACAGAAAGTGTATGAGAGGCTGCCCTAGGGCTGGGAGATGGGAAGGACTGGGAATTGACAGATAAACAGTATGAGTTTCTTTGAAGGAAAAAGTTCTAAAACTGATTGTGGTGGTGGTTGCACAACTCAGAATATACAAAACATCCACTGAATTGTACATCCCTTTAAATGGGCGATTTCTATGATACGTGAATTGTAGCTCAAGAAAGCTGTTTTAAAAAATTGGATTGTTCGGCCCAAATTGTGTGGGAAAAAATGTATACCCTCTCATATTAACACTGTTTATCTCTAGGTTGCAGCTTTATGGTTTACTTCCTCCCTTTTCTTCTGCATTTTGCTCTTTTCACTGTTATTTTTACATAAATCGTACTTAAAATCACAACAGTCCCCTCTAAACTCCTACGAGAAGCCGTAATGGCCAAAACGACTATATTGCACAGAAGAGGTAACTCCGGTTGATGGAGGCCCGAGGATTCTGGTCCATGAGCTTGCTGTCCCCTCCCCATCGGAGGCCCGCCCTGGACTGGCAGGACCCTCCTCCCCGCCGTCCGCAGGAGACCCTGCAGAAACTTGTGGGAAGTGGAGGCCGGGGAACCGCAAATAGCCAAGGACCAGGCGCGGCATGTGGATGAGGGGAGGGTTCCTGCAGCCTACAGGGCGCCGGGAGACCAAAGAGATGGTGTGGCTCACACCTCCACGACTCTGACCAGAAGGCTGAGATCGCGCGGGATCTCGCAACCGCGCCACCCCGCAGCCTTCCCGCCAAACTAACGTCCAATCAGGATGAGCCACACTCCACAGGTCACACACCCACCAATCAGAAGTGGGATACTGGGGCCCGGCCCACCCCGCGAAGCGGCGAGCCAATGGGCATTGTGGCCGGTGACTGAGTCTTGCAAGTGAGCGCGCGCAGAGCAGGGGCGGTTGGACTGCAGCAGCGGCGGTTGAGGTCGGACCCTCGGCGGAGCTCACCATGGTATGGCCTGGGGGAAGGCCGGCTGGCTGGGCGGAGAGGCGCGTACCCCACGGCTGGGACAAAGCCTCCAAGGCCGGCCGAGGAGCCGCCTGTGGGCCTCTGTATCGCCTGGGTAGGAGCCGAGGCTGAGATGGAGGAACGGCGAAGCTCCAGCTCAGCCCCGGAACGGATGCCGGCCAAGGCAGCTGGCATCTGGCCCAGGGCTGGGGGGAAGCGGAGGGCTGCGGGTTGGAGCGCAAGGAACCTGGTCAGACACCAAGGTTGTAAGAATGGGGCTCAATCTTGATTAAGCTTCAAGTAACTAGGCAGAGGGGAAATGCAGTCTACCGGACGCGTCCCTGGCCGAGGCCTTGCTGCCTGCGCGTTGCTCCCAGCCGCGGTTTGTAAATGGAGAGAACAGGGCATGGTCTCCGATCACAGATTGCTCCAGCGCTATGGGACCTCCAAAGTGAATGGCGAATTGTATTGGAGTAAGGCAGAACAAACAGCCTGCTTTCAAAAGGGGTGCCCAGGAGTTCCCGTCCTGGCGCAGTGGTTAAGGAATCCGACTAGGAACCATAAGGTTGCTGGTTTGGTCCCTGTCCTTGCTCAGTAGGTTAAGGATCCGGCGTTGCCGTGAGCTGTGGTGTAGGTTGCAGACACAGATCCCGTGTTGCTGTGGCTGTAGTATAGGCTGGTGGCTACAGCTCCAATTCGACCCCTAGCCTGGGAACCTCCATATGCCGCAGGAGTGGCCCAAGAAATGGCAAAAAGACAAAAAAAGGCGGGGGGCTGCCCGGGATGCTGATGGGTCCCTCCTCTGGAGGACCAAGTTCTGCTCACCAGAGGTCATTCTGGAATGGAATGCTTCTTTTTGTCTTGATGTGGGATGATTGATATATTATGTGGCCCTCTGATGCTGAGATTTGGTGCTTATATAATAGAAAACAGGACCTCAGGTTCTTAGAACTGTAAGCTAAAATTTAGACTGGGATGGCTTCCAAGTTTTAAAATAACCTAGTTATTGCATAGTAGCAAACACTTAGGTTCTGGGGCTAACTCTAGTCACTGTCATCTAGGGTGCTTAAGAGCAAGCGGTTTCCACAGGGTCACATAAGCTGCCTGAAAAATAAGGTTTAAGAAAGCCCTAGACACTCTGAAGCACATCAAAGGATTAACTTATGTTCTGCATGCCAGAAGTGACAACAGCCCCACAGACGGGGGTCTCACATATATGTTCTGGTCCCCAGCGCGAGTGCATCTCTATCCACGTGGGGCAGGCAGGGGTTCAGATCGGCAATGCCTGCTGGGAGCTGTACTGCCTTGAACATGGAATTCAGCCCGATGGTCAGATGCCCAGTGACAAAACCATCGGCGGTGGGGACGACTCGTTCAACACGTTCTTCAGTGAGACTGGGGCCGGCAAGCACGTGCCCAGAGCCGTGTTTGTGGACCTGGAGCCCACCGTGGTCGGTAGGTGCTCGGCCCATTGGGCGGCTCTGCTGGGGGATGGGAGAGCCTCGAGAGCCCATGTAAGCTCCTTTGGGTCCCTCTGTGGAGAGGACGGAGGCATGTGTGCTTGCCCGGGGCCACGTTGGCCGAGCAACTGAAAGGTCAGTGCTTGAAATGTGGGGCTCAGGTTCCTAATTTAGGGAAATCTATACAGAAAAAAGCTGCTTTGCCAGCTGTAAGACAGGCTGCCCAAGCCACCACCCCCACCCCGGGCGGTCAGGGGGTCGTGTGCACCCCGCCTACAGGTGGTGGTGCAGGCCCCCCTGCTCTGTCTCCGGGCTGGTGCAGGAGAGTTTGGCCTGAGTCTCGGACTTAGAAAGGTGAGTAGAGCACCTTGGCTAGGTTGCTGAGAGTAGAAGCCCAAGGTAGTTCCCAAGGGAGCTGCAAAGAGAGAGCAGCTTTCCTGGCCACTTGGGGGATGACAGAATCTCCACGGCTGGCAGAAGCCACAGCCTTGTCTCGTGTGTCAGGGACCTTTCAGCGATGCCCTGGACGGAGCATGGCATGTGCAGAACCGCCTGTGTGTGGGCGGGAGAGCGTGTCCCTCCTTTGGGGTCCAGTCAGGCTCTACCTTCCCGGGGCCGTAAATGGCAGATGAGGCATGCGGATCACATGGAGGCCTCCCTGGGAGATGCTGTCGGGCTCCAAGGAGCGGCCCGTGCCCGAGAGAACTGGACGGGCCCGGCCTGTCTGTCCTGGCGAGTCTGCAGTCGCCCTCAAGAGCGTGGCCCGCATGTCCTTTGCAGATGAAGTGCGTACGGGGACCTACAGGCAGCTCTTCCACCCGGAGCAGCTGATCACCGGGAAGGAAGACGCAGCCAACAATTATGCCAGAGGCCACTACACCATCGGCAAGGAGATTGTCGACCTGGTGCTGGATCGGATCCGCAAACTGGTAGGAAGGGCCCTGGCAAGGCTTCCCGGACGGGAGGGCAGGCCTGCCTGGGGTGTTCTCCCTCCCCGTCTCTTGGCAGCACCACGAGGCCCGCCAGGCCCTTCCTTCGCAGTGTGGCTGGGGCACGTCCCTGTGTCTGACCTCTAAGGGTGACTTGTGCTCCCTGTGGACACCGTGAACCCGAGTCAGCTTGCGGGGGCAAGGAGGGCGCCTGGCCGTGGCCGTGGCCTGGGCGGGGTGTGGACCCACGGCCTCTGCTCTCCCGCAGGCGGACCTGTGCACGGGGCTGCAGGGCTTCCTCATCTTCCACAGCTTCGGGGGCGGTACCCGGCTCGGGCTTCGCGTCTCTGCTCATGGAGCGGCTCTCGGTGGACTACGGCAAGAAGTCCAAGCTGGAGTTCGCCATTTACCCGGCTCCCCAGGTCTCCACGGCCGTGGTGGAGCCCTACAACTCCATCCTGACCACGCACACGACCCTGGAGCACTCGGACTGCGCCTTCATGGTGGACAACGAGGCCATCTACGACATCTGTCGGCGCAACCTGGACATCGAGCGGCCCACCTACACCAACCTCAATCGTCTGATCGGGCAGATCGTGTCCTCCATCACAGCCTCCCTGCGCTTCGACGGGGCCCTCAACGTGGACCTGACAGAGTTCCAGACCAACCTGGTCCCCTACCCCCGCATCCACTTCCCCCTGGCCACCTACGCCCCGGTCATCTCAGCCGAGAAGGCCTACCACGAGCAGCTGTCCGTGGCCGAGATCACCAACGCCTGCTTCGAGCCAGCCAACCAGATGGTCAAGTGTGACCCTCGCCACGGCAAGTACATGGCCTGCTGCATGCTGTACAGGGGAGACGTGGTTCCCAAAGACGTCAACGCGGCCATCGCCACCATCAAGACCAAGCGCACCATCCAGTTTGTGGACTGGTGCCCGACTGGGTTCAAGGTAGGCTGGGCAGCAGCGAACGTTCACCTTTAACCCCGGGGGCAGACCCTGGAGTGGGGTGCTGCCCCTTTGCAGATGGCCCCCTGTTCCAGGGCAGTTACACTGCAGGGAGAAACAATTTTAATAATCTGCTAGGTGGTTCAATCTTCTCCAAGTACTGTATATACCCCTACTTCTTACAACCACCCTGTACTGCCATGGGGTAATATACTAAAATACTTGACATTATAGAGACTGAGACAGCTTTTAGTATCTGACAGCCTCGGGGACAGGGAATAACACAGGGAACTTTCAGAGACCTCTGGCTGCAGGCCTGTCTGTCCACATTTCTCCATTGCTTCCTCAAGAAGCTTGTCATGGTCTGTGCTCATCATTTTGAGGGTTAGAAATCATGGTTTTTAGATTTTTACATGACTTCAGTCACTGGTTATCACTACATATTAGTTGACACTTATTTTTCTATAAACAATTTTAAATTCCTTAAGCAGTGTATACTGTGGGGGCAAAGGATGGTTCACTGCTGTTTCTCCAAACCAGCCTGGGGACACTGCCTCACACCCAGAAGCATGGTCATTTTAGGTGGCAACTCAGCTGTATTTAGCGTCACAATGAACCTGTGTTTGGAAGTCAAATAACAGAAGGTCCCACTTTAGATCTATTGTGATTACCAGGCTAAAAGCCTCTCACCATGCCTGCAGTGGTTTACTTTGTGCCCCGGTTTTTGATAAAAGTCCTTGTTCACAACTGATTGAAGACTGACAGAGTGACTCACAGAAAAGGGTAAAATCTCTAACAAATTTCACTGACCTGGAAATGTTCATTAAACCTTTTGTAACAGGTTTGCAGACCTTAGAGTTATACGTGGGGGTTGAAATCCTCCACTCACCATGATCTCTGGAAGGCAAGGACATCCATAGAGGTTTCAGCTGGGCAGCACCATGGTGAGGTGTAGTGTCCTGTACTGATTCCCCTCCTCACTGGCTGAATTCCTGAGCCAGGCAAAGATTGGTCTGTGGAAAGGTACAGGTCACAGCTTTTGTCCATAGAAGCTTCTTCTTCTTCTTTTTTTTTTTTCTTTTTCTTTTGAGGGCCACACCCATGGCATATGGAGGTTTCCAGGCTAGGGGTCAACTCGGAGCTACAGCTGCTGGCCTGTGCAAGAACCACAGCAACATGGGATCTGAGCTGTGTCTGTGACCTACACCACAGCTCATGGCAGTGCTGGATCCTTGACCCACTGAAGCGAGTTCAGGGATCAAACCCGCAACTTCAAGATTCCTAGTCAGATTTGTTTTTGCTGCGCCACAACAGAAACTCCCATAGAAGCTTCTGAATCTTAGAAGATGGTTCTGCCCCAGATGGACTGTGTTGAATTCTCATGGCTTCCAGTCCTTTTTGTTAGTCTGTGACTTCACCATTTTTTCAGGGTTATACTATTTCCAAGGAGTCTTTTCTGTGTTTAAGTTATTTCATTATAAAAAGGCAAGTATGGTGCAAAATATTAAAATGGTCCAAAAAGCTGAAAAGCTGAAGTCCTCTTCCCTTTCAGAGCTTTGTCCTTCAAGAGATACTCTGTGTGTATTCACATCATGCTTCTTGGTAGTGATCTTGACGGCAAGAGGCCAGCAACACAGGCAAAGAAAATACACTCTTTTCATGTAGGTGACAGACTTGACTCATCGCACACAGGTAGCCAAAGGGAAAAGCAAGGTGGCAGCCATCCTGTTTGGAAGGGCTGGCCAGCCTGGTCTTAGAGCTGGGGGGTAGGGGGCACCCCTTGATCAGATCACAACCCCCTATACATGCCCCCTGCCCCCAGTTCCTCTGGAGAAGAGCTGCGTCAAGCTGGTGCTGGCTGCCAGCTGCTCCTTAGGTCAGGGCCAGCCACCTGTCCGCACTCTACCAGTTGTTTGTCCTCCAGCATGATATCTCCCAGCTTTGGTTGTTACTCTGTAAATGTTTTGAAGTACAAACACTCAGGTAGAATTCAACTTGCTCTTCTTTCTACCAAGTATACAATATACCTTGGACATATTTACAGGCCAGGGCAGGTTCTTCATTCCTTTTCATCATGGTACCGTGTTTTACTGTAGAGATGTGTGATAACTTGTTTCCCAGGAAGGACATGTTTCCAGTTTTGCCATTTCAAACAGTACCCTAAACTAAATATAAAAATCTTTATACATGTAGCTTTGTGCTCTTATGTGGGTAAATCCAAAACGTGACAGTATTGGGTCAAAGAATATTAAATGTTGTCAGATACTGCCAAAAAAGAAAGTACCAGTTCCCATGGGGCCCTTGTTTTTAAAAACAAGGTACCATTTTTCACGCCACAGTATAAACGTCTCCATCTGTTCCCCTTCTCTGGCAGGTGGGCATCAACTACCAGCCCCCCACGGTGGTCCCAGGGGGAGACCTGGCCAAGGTGCAGCGGGCCGTGTGCATGCTGAGCAACACCACGGCCATCGCCGAGGCCTGGGCCCGCCTGGACCACAAGTTCGACCTCATGTACGCCAAGCGTGCCTTCGTGCACTGGTACGTGGGGGAAGGCATGGAGGAGGGCGAGTTCTCGGAGGCCCGGGAGGACCTGGCGGCTCTGGAGAAAGATTACGAAGAGGTGGGCGTGGATTCGGTGGAAGCGGAGGCCGAGGAGGGGGAGGAGTACTGAGCGGGAGGGCGAGGCGGCCCCCCTTTCACCTGGGGCTGTAACGTTCCAGATGTTTACCTATTAAAGTTTCTGTATTGAGTGTCGTCTGCCCCTCTGTTGCTCTTCGGCCAAGTTCCCCGACCAGATACTTGCCTTTTCCGAGCGAATTCCTAGGGAAAAATCATGTTTCCTCCCAAACAGAAAAAATGAGGCACCTCAGTTGCTGTATTACTTCCAGAATAAGACTATAAGGCCAGTGGGGAAATCGGGGAAAATGTTTTAAGTTTAAACACTCCGGATCCTTCGCGCCCTTCCTCCGGGACCGGAAGCGGTCCGGGTCACAGTCGCGGGACCACAGCGTTCACCCTCCTCGCCCCGTCCTCTGGAGGAGCTGCCCCAGAGCCTCCCTCCCGTCCACAGGGGCACCTCTCATCAGAGGCATGCGTGCCCGCCCAGCCAGGCCTCCGCATCGCACTACCAGCCCGTTCTTGTCAGAGTCGTTCCGATCCTGCGCGCCGCGCCCCGCAGGCCGACCACTTCCGGGGCCCGCTCCGCCCCTCAGCGAGCGCCGCGCGCTTCCGGGTCTCTATGGTACTGACTTCCGCCGCGAGCCACACCTCGCGAGACTTCGGCGGCGCAGCAATGGCGAGACCGTAAGTGCCGCTGACGGGAGTCGGGAGAGCGGGCTGGGAAGGGCCTCTGGCGAGATCGGGCCGGTGTGGACGCGCCAGGACGGGGCCGCCTGGAGCAGGGTGGCGGCTAGGGGCGCGAGGCTTGTCCGGGCCCAGATAGCAGCCCGCAACCGAGTTCCTGCCTCTTCTCCAGATGCCGCGTCACTGCTCCGCCGCTGGCTGCTGCACACGGGACACGCGAGAGACGCGCAACCGCGGCATCTCCTTCCACAGGTCAGCGCGCGTGCGCGCTGGCGCCGAAAGGGTCACGTGTTCATTAGTCTGTCCTGCCCACCTGAGGAGCCTTCACTGCGCACGCGCTTCAGCGGGTCCGGCGAGGCTTGAGTTAGAGGCTGATGGTGGGCGGAGCTGCGGTGGAGAGGGAACTAGCTGCTGTCAGAGGCACCCTGGTGCAGAGCCAGTCGCTTTACGTTTTGAGGCCTTAGCTTCCTAGTCTGTGTGCCCACAGGGTCCGGGGGCAGCATGAGTCAGGACGGCCCTTCCCATCCGGTGTGTCGCCGGCGGCCCGGCGCTGACAGGCTTGTTGCCCTACAGGCTTCCCAAGAAGGACAACCCAAGGCGAGGCTTGTGGCTGGCCAACTGCCAGCGGCTGGACCCCAGCGGCCAGGGCTTGTGGGACCCAGCATCCGAGTACATCTACTTCTGCTCCAAGCACTTCGAGGAGAACTGCTTTGAACTGGTGGGAATCAGGTGAGCCTCCTGATTCCCTGGCAGGCCGCCCTGGTTCTTCCCAGCTCAGAATCTCAGCTTCCTCTCCGGACGGAAGCAGTTAGAGACACACACACCCCGGGTATCACTGTGTCAGAGGGTGCTCCTGGAGCCCAGACACGCCAGCAAAGGCACAAACATAGCCGCTCCTTTCAGGGGGTCAGCCCAGTTCTGGTGGGGCCTTTCCAGTCACCTTAATTCTCAGGAGGCTCTCAGGGAGGAGATGGGGTACCTCTTAACTTGGCATCGCCCAAACTAGCTGTTTGCAGTGTGCCTCCCACCTGCCCCAATGCTAGCCCAGGATCCTGTTCAGGGGCTGGGGGGCTGCAGGCTCCGCACCCTGCAGGTCAGCCTGGGGTGCAGGCCCTCTTCTCTACTTCAGACTGCTTTCCCCTACAGTGGGTACCACAGGCTGAA
The DNA here is from genome assembly GCF_016906955.1 of Phacochoerus africanus. Taxonomy (NCBI): domain Eukaryota; kingdom Metazoa; phylum Chordata; class Mammalia; order Artiodactyla; family Suidae; genus Phacochoerus; species Phacochoerus africanus. Next base: position 50,791,308 of record NC_062558.1, on the reverse strand, counting down.
GGAGGGAGCAGTCCCTACAATATTTGAGTCTTTCTCCAAGTTGCGCCGAACAGCCAAGACCAAGGGGCACAGTTACCCACCCGGCCCCCCTGACGTCAGCCGGCTTCGGCGATACAGGAAGCGGTAAGCGCTGCGCTGGGGGATGTCCCACTTCACGTCTGAGGGACTGGGCTTTCGGGTGGAGCCTTGCTGGACAGGGCTCTGAGCCTATGGTTCAGGGATGGGGGTTAGGTGGGCTGGTGAAATGAGGTCAGTGAGCCCTGAGCCTGGCCTGTCCCTTGCTCTGTCTCCCTGTAGCTGCTCTGAGGGCCGAGGGCCCACGACTCCGTTTTCTCCACCTCCACCTGCTGATGTCACCTGCTTTCCTGTGGAAGAGGCCTCAGCACCTGCTGCTCTGTCTGCTTCCCCTACTGGGAGGCTGGAGCCTGGCCTCAGCAGCCCATTCTCAGACCTCCTGGGGCCCCTGGGTGCCCAGGCTGATGAAGCAGGCTGCAGCACCCAGCCCTCCCCCGAGCGGGAGCCCGAGCGGCAGCCGTCCCCTCTGGAGCCTCGGCCTGTGTCACCCTCAGCATACATGTTGCGCCTCCCTCCTCCTGCTGGAGCCTACATCCAGAATGAGCACAGCTACCAGGTGGGCAGTGCCCTGCTCTGGAAGCGGCGGGCTGAGGCTGCCCTTGATGCCCTGGACAAGGCCCAGCGCCAACTGCAGGCCTGCAAGCGGCGGGAGCAACGGCTGAGGCTACGGCTGACCAAGCTGCAGCAGGAGCGGGCACGGGAGAAGCGGGCACAGGCAGATGCCCGCCAGACTCTGAAGGAGCATGTGCACGACTTTGCCATGCAGCTAAGCAGCAGCATGGCCTGAGTGAGGAGCTGCCCATCAGGGTTCCTGCCTCTTCCTCCTTCAGGATCTGCCTAGAGAGGGACCTGACTTGAGCTGTGTCTGACCTGCCAGATGCCATAATAAAGCGGTTTCTAGGAGTTCCCATTGTGCCTCAGTAGGTTAAGAACGTGACTAATATCTGTGAGAATGTGGGTTTGATCCCTGGTCTTACTCAGTGGGTTAAGGATCCAGTGTTGCCACAAGCTGCACTGAAGACAGCAGATGCAGCTCAGATCTAGTGGTGCCATGGCTATGGCATAGGCCCCAGCTACAGCTCCAATCTCTGGGAACTTCCATTTGACACAGTATGTCCCTTAAAAAAAAAAAAAGTGGATTCTAGAAAGAAGCCCTGTTCTCTGCCTCTGCAGGGGGTGGGGCCCCCTGAGGTCTGCTTCCCCCCAGACTGGCTGTAGCCTGGAGGGCTCAGACCCTGGAGGCCAAGCTCTTGGCTGTGGAGAGCAGAGCCCAGTTCTTGGCAACCCCTCCCCAAGCAGCTCCTTGTTCTACAACATTCTCTGAGGGACAGGGTGGTGTGCATAGAGGTCAGGGGCAATGCTGGGCAACCTTCACTTGACACTAAGACAGCCTTGATTTACCCAGCTGGCCTTTTTGGAAACAGTCATAAAATCCAGGCCAGATTTACTTCGTTTTCAAGAAAACAACAGACTTCCATCCCCAGACCCAATGTCCTTGGCAGTCAGACGTGGCAGAGTGTCTGTGCCCCAGCTGCTGCTCAGCCCCCACTCAGCACAGGCCTGCTTCATCTGCAAAATGGACAAGATTACTGACCTCGGGCTGCTGTGCCTGGCAAGCAGGGAGGGCCCCACAACCACCTTTCTGGTCCCTGAAGATATGGCATGAGGCATGGAGACCAAAGGGCCATGCACGTGGGCCAGTCCTGGCTCAACCTGTCGTCTTCCTTCAGTCCAACTGGACCATGGAAGGCCTCTTGGCTCCTGTAACCATCAGCTCAGAGCATGAGGACTTAACTTGGCACATGACATTTCTCTGCTGGGCCTCAGCCACAAAGGTCCCAAGAGCATAGCTGAATCCTTTTAAGTCCTGGAAATGGGCCTGCAGGGATGTGAAATTTGCTGTCTGGGGCCCTCGGAGTCCAATTTCATTTATTCACTTCATGCCCAGGAGAGGCAGATGCAGAGCAGGGTCACAGGCAGGTCTCAAGCCGTCTCCTAGCGTGCTGGTGGCCTGCAGGTAACTCCCCTCGCCCTAGAATGTCCACCTGCGTCTGGCACCTGGGGCTCCTCAAGGCCTGAGATATGGCAGGTGCCCCAATAAGATGAGGCACAGCCAAAGGCAGGAAACTATGGCGCTGACCATTTTCCCTGAAGTGGCTTCCTGGCAGCCAGGACAGAAGGATTCTTACTCCCAGAGGGGAGACAGAATCGTACCTTCTCCACTGGGGTGGACTTCACCTTCCATTGGGACAAGGAAGGACTCTGCCTATCCTTAGTTTCCCAGCTCAGGAGCAGAGGAGCCAGGAGAGCTGGCTGTGGGCCCCAGGCCTCTCCTCGGGTGGGGAGAGGCCAGAGGCTGGCCTGCGCTCCGCCCATCCCTCCCACCCCTAGGAGACTGGAGCACCTCAGTGAGGGTGGGGAGCTGCTGGCAGGCTGATCCCAGACCATCAGGCTGCAGCTCCAGGAGGACCTAGGCCTAGAGCCCACCAGTGGGGACTGCACGGCAAGGTGTAATGTGTCAGTAGCACTGCTGTGGTTTTAATGGAAGCGAGCCTGTGACAATAAAGACTTAGTGAGGGACAGGCAGGGACCTGGGGGCACCTCCTCTGACTTCACCCTGGCATGCCTAGAGACATGCTGCACACTCAGGCAGGTGGGACCCCAGAGCCCTTGTCTGTGCGGCCTGTCCAGAGTGCCTGACCTTGCAGGCCGGGGGCTGGCCTTGGGGCCCTTCAGGCCCATAATTCATCTACAGTCAGACTCCCTGCCATTAGTGCTGCCCAGGCACAAGTTCTGGGTGGCAGAAAGGGCCTTACAGCGACCCCAAGGGTCAGGGGTGCAGTATGGCCCCCACATTAAAAGGGTATTGGCAACAGGGCCCAGTGGCTGGATGTGCAAGTACCTGCCGACAAGTAGGGCCCAGAGCCAGCTCCCTGGCAGGTTTGTCTTCCCCACTGGGCCCAGCCCAGGACCTCTGCCTCCTCCCACCCCACCCTCCCCCCAAGAAAGGGTGCCAGCCAAGGTGCTGCTTCTCTGTCTGCTTCCTGTGGGACCTCTGTCCTCAGCCATGAAGTGGGGCACTTGGTGCCCTCCATGTCCCCTCAACTCCCTTTAGAGGCCCTGGGCACCTGGCCCCTCTGCCACAGGCCTGAGCATGGCCAGCACAGTCTACAGTGAGGCAGGGCAGGGTTGCACCGTGGGGCCCTCATATGTCAGCGCCCAGCTCTGCACACTGCTTGTCAGAGATGTGGGAGGCCAGAGAGTCGATGATGTCTAGCAGCAGCTGCTGGCTCAACGTGCGCAGCGAGGGCAGCTTGGAGACCTGTGGAGGCAACCAAAGGCCAGAGGATGGAGGTGGAGTCTTGCCAGGGCTGGGGGGCTATGGAGTCTTCTAGGTGCTTGACCAATGCAGAGCTCAGGCTGGCTCCGAGGATGGGGTAGAATGGCCATTGGGTTGGCAGTTCTGCCTGGTGATTCCCCAGGGCCCGCTGTGGCACGAGGCTCCCTCCCACCTGGCCACAGCCATGCCGAGGGGAGCGTGTCCTGGAGATGGGTGGGCGGCACCGGCGGGAGGGCCCTGACCTTGGTGAACTGGTGCACGATGATGTGGAGGCAATGCCGCTTCATGTCAAGCGCCTGCGTCTTGTCCGCCGCCTCTAGGATCTGAAATGGCAGGTTCCCTGAGACGCCGCCCACCCCTCACCCCCCACTCTTGCAAATGCAGGAGGTCCCTGCCAGATGGTCTACCTGTAGCACGTTCTGCACCGTTACATTCATTTCCAGGTTCTGCTTGCAGTACGCCTGCAGCCGGTTGTTGTAGAAGCCGTAGTAGTAGGGTGCCGCAAACAGGTAGCTGGGGGCTGGTTAAGGAGCTGCCAGCCAAGGGTGCCCTCCCCCAGGACAGACTCCCTGCGCCACAGCCGCCAACTCCTGCCTGCTCAGACGGGGTCAGGGGCACACATCCAGGGCTCCATCCTGCAGGGACACTGCCCTGCTCTCTCCATAGCCTCTGAAACACTCCAATTCCAAGGCCCTGATCAAGATCCAGAGAAAACTGAGGTTCCTCTCTGAGGAAAGGACCCATGTGCATGCCTCACAGAACCCTAAAGGGCACCTTCACCCCCACATTCAGACCCCCACAGAAGTGACATGGCCAGGAGTCACTCCACACAGAGCCGTGACTGACTCCTCCTCCGAGCCCACCTGGCCCTCCCGGGTGCACACCCCCCTGTGCCCATGGAGGATTGTTCCAGAGAACCCAGGACACGGAGCCGTGCCAGGAATGCCTGGGAGCTCCAAGGCAAGGATGCAGCGAGTCCTCAGGCGGCATGTTGACTTCGCCATAGTAGATGTAGCGCAGCATAGACTCGAAGGCCTGCCTGCTGGGTACCATCTCCCCGATGGAGATGTTCACCTGGCCGTCCTCAGGCATGAAGGACCGGAACATGGCCTCAAAGTAGCTGCAGATAATGGGCCCTGCCCTCAGCAAGGCACTGGCACCTTGCCAGCCCACCCACCTGCCCACCACACCCTACCCACCTGGAACGGGCAGCCAGGATGGCCTTGTGGGCTGGCCGTGGGTGCCCGTCCAGCAGGAGTGTGATGTCACAGAACTCTGCGCCTGCACCCTCCAGGTATGCTTTCATGTCCTGGATCAGAGATGTGCCTGGGGGTGTGGAGGGACCCTGAGCAGGCGCCCCCCAACCCCCAGCCATCCCTGAGCCAGAGAGTGGCCTGATTCAGGGCTGGGGACCCCAGGGCACCTCCTCCTGCACATCTGCCCATGATGACCCTCCAAACAACCTCCCCCAGGCAGGGGCTGCACCAGGCCCTATTCTCCTCAGCCCCAAACACACTCCTAGGCCTGGCCACCCCCCGCCCCAGAGTCCAACCTTCTTCCAGACTCAGCTCACGGGGCCCTCCCCTCACCCTGCACTGGAGCCCTTAGCTTGGCACGCCCCAGGCACTCGCCCTGTGTCACCTGGAGCCAGTGGCCAGGGGCAGCACAGGCCCAGGCCAGGGGTTGAAAGAGTCTCTGAGGCCCCTTCCCGGGCTGGGTGGGACAGGACAGGGAGGTGCCGAGCATCTGAGGCTGCGCTCACCCCTCACCAGGCCGCCCCAGATGTGGGCACACCTAGAAGAGAAGCTGAGCGACTAATCATGGGACCCTCAGCTTGTCGCTCACTGCAGACTCTTGGACCTGGCATTGTGTTCAGGGCAGCACTCGCTGGAGAGGGCCCATGTTCCCCCCACCCACCCACTCTCCCAAGTGGGCCCAGGGGTTGCCACCTCAGCATTCAGCCCACCACCATGCCTGAACCTGGGCTGCCTGTGGTCGGGCCCCAGGCCCCAGGGACAGGGACAGGGACAGGGTGAGTTTCCTACCAATGTCCACAGGCTGGTCTGAGGGGGCACGGGTAGGCGGCTGCTGTTTCCGCCGCACGATCTCCACGATCAGAGGGGACGAGAGGTGCTCAAACTCCTTCATCATGATCACCTGGTTGAAGTGGGACTCCTTCACCACGAAGTTCAGGCAGTGCTCCTGGACAGACAGGCACCGGGTTTGGGGTCAGGCCTTGCACAGGGCAGCATGGTTGCGTGGGGTGGGGCAGGGCAGGGTGGGCTCCCCGCAACCCCGCACCTTGAGCTGGCCCAGCTGTAGCCGGGCGGCGCTCTCACACACAACAAGCACGTTCTGCAGGTCCACGGAGGCCTCGATGTACTGGCGGCACAGCTGCTCCAGGCGGCGCAGCTGGAAACTCAGCGCCAGCTTGTACACGTCCATGATGAGCAGCACATCCTCCACATGGCCTGCGCCCAAGAGCCCCCTGAGCCTCAGTGATACCCAGGCCACCCCAGTCCTGTTCCTGCACCACCCCCAGCGCAGCCAACCTTTCCGCGGGTACTTGATCTTGTCGGTGTAGAGAAACTGCATGAGCACCTCAAAAGGCTGGGCCTCGGCCTCACGGATGGCCACGCGCAGCAGCGGTGGCCGGGCCCCACCAACAGCCCCAGCAGGGCTCTCCCTGGGCACCAGTGCCGCCTCCTCCTCCAGCTTCTACAGGGAGAGGAAGGGGTGCTCAGAGATACCCCTGGGAGCCGCTGCCCAGGCAGGAAGGGGACAGGGAGGGGGCAGGGAAGGGAGTAAGGGTGGGCAGGGCGGAGTCAGTAGCCCTTACCTGGGTCAGCCATTCCCGTGCCTGCACAATTTTCCTGCGGAGCCAGCGGCTACGCGCTGTGACAATGGCCACGTGGCCCTGCACGCATTCTTCCTTCTGCAGAAAGATACCCTGGTGAAGGGCGAGGGACCCTCACCCTGGGGGCAGGGCTGTCAGCAGGCACAGAATGGCACCCACCTCGCCCAGCACAAACTCCACGTCGCAGAACTGGCGGCTCTCCCACAGCCGTCCGTAGTCCTCGTGCAGCGTGCACTTGGGGTAACAGGAGAACTGCAGGCAGAGACCCCGCTGCTGGCCAGCTCTGCCCTCCCCCCAGCTCAGCTCAGCCCCCCACTGGCTCCCGGGAGCCCCACCCTGCACTCAGGTTCCTCAAACTGCCTTCTGCCCCAAGCCCTCCAGCCAGGTAGCCAGACTCCTGAGAGGCTGCAGTCCCACCAGAAAAGCCCCACCCGGTCGGGCCCCACCTGGAACCGGTACATCTCCCCACTGCGGATGTTGTTGTCCACGGTGCCCCCAAAGATGTACATGGCGTCCGAGATCACAGCAGCTGCATGGAAGAGCCTTCCGCTGGGCAGCTGGGGGAATAGGACAGGTAGGCAGGAGGGGACAGGGCAGGGTGGTGTCTCCAACAGGGGTGCTATCTGAGGCCTAGCATTGGCCGGGCTGAGAGCAAGGTCAGTACCAGTGGCCTGGAAGAAGGGGCCAGAGGTCCGGACCCCAGGGACAGCCACAGTGGGAGAAGTAGGGCCTATGTGGGCCTGCAGGCAGGACAGGTTCTGTGGACTCCCAGGGTGGACAGCAGGTGCTGGATGTCATGTGCTGCCCCCATGTCACCCAGCCAGTGAGGTGTGGGCTCCTGGCCTCACCTCAACATTCTGTGTGACCCCTAAGCCTTGCCCTCCACATCACAGGACCAGCTTCAGGGAGTGAGGAGTAGTGACAGGAGCGCTGGTTCTCACCTCTGAGGCTGGCAGGGTGGGCTGCCTGGCGTTGGTGCTGCCAAAGTCCAGGCCAAACACATCCCGGGACTTCTTGCAGGCACCCCGCTCCTCAGAGCCCAAGGCAGGTGCCTCCTCAGATGCAGATGCTCGCTCTGGCGTCTCAGCCCCACCGACCTGGTGGGGAGGCACGTGGGCGCATGGCCACTGAACCAGGGCCAGGCAGGTGGCCAAAGACCACTGCTGTCCCCTGTGCTGTACATGCCCAAGGTAGGGACACGTGCTGTGTGGACAGGGTGGGGGAGGAGCCACGGGATGAGGGCACTCCCAGCACAGCTGGGATGGGAGCTGGCTGTGGTCCAGGTGTGCATCCCAGGAGGACCTCCCAAGCATGGCACACACACACCAGGCAGTGGCGTGTTAGCTGTGGGCAGCAAGATGGAGAGTGGGCCAGAAGGACATGTGCCAGGAGGATGCAGGTGGGGTCGGGCCAGGGCGGGAGTCCCAGCCTGACTTCTGCTGGCTTAGACACTGGCCCTACCCACCTGTAGACTGGCAGCACCCACCTCACTGTCTGAGCTGGGCTGGATGACCTCCCAGGTCTGGAAATCCACGTCATAGCAGTGCAGCTCATTGGGGAGTGTGTTGTCAGCTGCGCCCCCAAACACGTAGAGGTGGCGATCAAAGGCCACCATGGTGTGCCCATAGCGCCGCTGCGGCGGTGGCGGGGAGCCCCGGAGCAGGTGCTCAGTGGGGATGCGGGTCCACCTGTCATGGGTGTCCACACCACACATGAACCATGGATGGGGTGAGGGCTCCTGCTCCCCACAGCCTCCACCCAGGTCTGACCCCACTGTGGGCCTGTGCGCAACTACCCTGTGACCCTCACCCCATTTCACTCTGGCACCAGTTCTGCCTGGCTCCATGCAGCCCACTGTGGGTCCTGTCCTCACCCCCCAGCCAGGGCAGGCAGCAGTAGCAGGGCCAGGGGCTGGCATCTGACCAGAGACACAAATGCTGGAAGCAGGGCCTATCTGTCCTCACAGTGGGACAAAGGCAAGGCTGCCCAGGCCCCTGGATGCCTGGCTCTACTGCCCCTGAGGGGCCCAGGGGGCCTGCAGCCCAGGCTGCACAAGGGCCTGTGACAGCCCTGCTAGAGGGGGCAGCTCCAGGCACTGGTGTGGGATACTGGCCAGGGCTGCCACCAAGGCACTCACGTCTTGTCCTTGAACTCAAACTGGAAGAGGTTGTTGGTTATCTTGGCCCCACTCTGCCCCGAGAAGACAAACATCCTGTCGCGGCACACGGCTGCAGGGAAGTTGCAGCAGGAGGGTGGGATCTCGCCGCTCTGGGCCACCTGTGGGGGAGGCCGCTCAGCAACTGCTACTTTTATTCCATAAATGTCTGTGAATGAGGCTTCATGGGCCGATCAACTCAGCCCTGCCTGAAATGGCCCAGCTTCGAATAGCAGAGAGGCCGGGGCGCTTGGAGAGACCACCTGGTAGGACACTGATGGCATGTGCCACCCCCCACCCCCACACCCACCTGTGTTCAAGGAAGGGCGGCTCATCCCCAAAGTACATTAGCATGAGTCTGTAGTCACTGTGGGAACAAAGCAGCCCCGCCCCTCACCCTCACCTCCTCCCAGCACGTGAGCTCCCGGTCTTGGAGGCCGATGGTCCACATATCATTCAACCTGCATTAGGACAGAGGGTCAGGACCCCACAGCTGGGCTGGAAGGCAGGGTGGGCCTGGGCCCAGCCAGGAGGATGGCGCCAAGAGGAGAAAGCACCACTGGGGATGCTGACCAGGGGGCCATGGAGAAGCCACGGGCTGGGGGCTGTACCAAATCCCCGCAGCCCAGGCCCCTGGGTAGCACATATGGAATAAGTGGCTTCATTTACAACGTGGAGGGTGGCAGGGTGGCTGCTGAAGCTCTGGGGAGCAAGCTTGTGCTATTTTTGTAATCAGAAAAATGCAGCAAAGCCAATTTTTCTCCAACGAGGAAAAGGCCTATGACACAGGCAGGAGCCCTCTGTTGCCTCCATGGGGATGGGCCTGGGCCCTCAGGGTCACTGCTTACTGCAGGCTGAAGTCTTCTCTCCCCAGACATTCAAGGGGCCACCACCCAGACCCCTGGCTCTGAAGGCACCTAGGGCTTTGGAGGTGGCCCATCCTCTGCCAACTACAGATGGGGAGAGGAGGCACCACCCCCTAAGTCACCCAGGGACCTCCAGTGCCAGAACTTCTGGCCTCTGTGAGGGTCCGGTGGGAGCCCTACCCCATGGCCTTCATCCTGCCTAACTTCCTGTCCCCCCCACCACAACTTGTCTGCACATCCACACTTCTGAGAAACCCCCAGCTCAAGTGCCCCCTCCACTCTGCGCCTCAGTGCACTTCCGGACTGCCACCTACCTGGCGTTGCCGTCATAGCCGGCAAAGATCCACAGCTTGTCACTGTACACTGTGGCACCATGGGCAGACCTAGCAACTGGCAGCCTGGGTATGAGAAGGGAGTGAGCAGTGAGGACATCCCGTGTAGACCAGAGCTTTATGGCCCCATAAGGACAGGGCTGGGGCCAGAGCCCCACGAGTCCCACCAGGCCCCAGGGCTGCCATGTCCACATCTGCTAACATGGGCTCTGGGGACACCAGATGGGCCCCTGGGGATAAGAGAGGGGACTCTGGCTGGACTACTGGTAATAAAGTACAGCAGCAAAGGCTGTGCTCTTGAGGCCAGGGCAGCTGGGAGAGGAGTCATACACCCAAGGGCACAGAGCCCCTCCCAGCTCCCAGGCAGTATCAAGGGTGCACAGGGAAAATAGGGCCAGAGAAGCGCCCAACAGCGGTAGGTCGGGTCCCTGTACTCTGGGAGGAGGGAATCTAAGAGCTGGGGAGGTGAAGACAGGAGGGGTTGGGAGTCCACACCAACTACCAGCTTTGGTCGCTATGTGCCCCAGGCCTCAGGTCCCCATCTGCAGAGGCCAATCCAAGCCCTCAGCCCCAGGACCCAGCGCCCACCTGCATAGCCCCAAAGGTCTCAGCAAAATCTCTCACCGTCCTTCAATCTTCCACTCTGTCCACTGGCCTGTTGCAAACTTGTATTCAAAGAGGTCATTTTTATTCTTCAGGTTAGAATTGGAATAAATGTCCCCAGTGTAGCCCCCTGTAAAGACAGTGACAGGCTGTCACACCCAAAGGCAGCAATTTCATCTTAAAACCCAGGAGATGGTGGCAGGATCTGGCCTCAGTTAAAATGTACCCTGGGAACCCCTCCAACCCTGAGAAGCCCACCCCTGCTCAGACTCTGGAGAGAGATGACCAGAACCCCTGGAGCCTTGCCCCTGGTGTGTGTTCTGGGGGCAGCCACCAGCCAGGCCACAGAAGCAGACAGTTCCACCCTCAGGAGATCAGGATGGTTAGGGAAAGGCCCTGATGCAGCACAGGAGCTCAGAGGACGAGGGAAATGCTGGGGTGAGAAGAGGCTGGCCAAGACCAGCACATGACCAAGTCTTGATGGGAAGGCAGTGTGGGCCAGGAGGGGGGCCACTCACCAAAGACGAACATGCTGCTGCCGTAGACCACGGCCGAGTGGTGGTAGCGGGGGGCAGGGGGTGTCCCGGTGGTGAAGGCCCTGGGGGGACAAGGGGCAGTGGGTGTCAGTACGGGACAGGCTCCATCACCCCTAAACTTCTTTTTCCTTTTCTTTTTAATAGCAGCACCCATGGCATATGGAAGTTCCTGAGCCAAGGTTCGAATCTGAGCTGCAGCTGCAGAAACACAAAATTCTTTAACCCACTGCACCGGGCTAGGTCACACCCATGCCTCCGCAGCAGCTACCTGACCTGAGCCACTGTAGTCAGGTTCTTAACCCACTGAACCATAGCTGGAAGTCCTTCTTTTGTACTTCGAAGGTAATGTCTATCTCATTATAGAAACTTAAAACATTGCTAATAAGAAAAAAAAAAATAGCACTAAAATTTACATATAAGCCCTTTGCCAGAAACCACCATCCACATCTTGAAGGCTCTGGCCCACACTTTTCCCACACATTTTTATGCATCACAGTAATTTTAATGGAATCATGTGATAGATATTTTGGAATCTGCTTTGTCAACCTAACAGTAGAATGCAACTAGGTCTCCTTGCTACTCTGGGATCATCAACACCCAAATTCCCACAGCTGCACTGTATTCTGCAGCACGGGTGACCCACAGGTTTTATCGATCAATTTAAACACCCATTTATTACTGCTTTCCCAGGCCTGCTCTTTTTCAGTTTTATAGTTAGGCAATTTTTTAAAAAATGTATTTTAGGGAAGTTCCCAGGCTAGGGGTCCAATTGGAGCTGCAGCTGCCAGCCTACACCACAGCCACAGCTACGCTGGATCCAAGCCACGTCTGCAACCTATACCACAGCTCATGACAACACTGGATCCCCAACCCACTGAACGAGGCCAGGGATTGAACCCATATCCTCATGGATGCTAGTCAGATTCATTTCTGCTGTACCACAATGGGAACTCCTAGTTAACCAATTTTCAACAAAGATTTATAAAGTCTTGAGAGTCTTTAAGTTAATCTGTAACTCTTGGCCATATTTTAAAATTAAGCATGAGAGAAACAACACATCATCTTCCACGGCAATCCCAGGGCCACCTGGGTGTCTGGGCAGAAGATGGGTGTTAGGTGGGGAGAGGGGTGGTCATGCCACCTCCAGGTTCGGCAGCTGTGGGTCTTGGACCCAGACATCCTCCTCTGACAATGGGGGACAGTGAGACACCACCCCAGAGGGCTGTCCCAGAGCTGCTGTAGCACCTGGGGCCAAGGGGCTCCTGCATAAGTAGAAGGCACAGCTCAGGAGGAAGCCTGGCATCTCCTAATCCTGGGATCCTCCTCTGTCAGGAGGGGGCTGGACTGGAGCAGACGGGCACTAATGTGTGGTGTTCAGAGAGGGGAGGTATCTTGCCCAAGGCTACACAGCTGGGGAGGGAAGCGAGCTCTCCTAGCAGAGGATGGGCCCCACCAGGCTGGGAGCTGCCACTGCCAGCCCCTGGGCAGCATGCACCCTGCAGCTGCAGACTCCACCCTGGAAGGACCTGCCAACCCATGGCCCCTGGGAGATGGGGCTGGTGACTGAAGGCTCTCCTGAGGCAGAATCTCCTGGGTCAGATAGATCCCTTTAGGTATCAGGATTCAGAACAACCAGTCTCAGCTGGGGACTGGAAAAGAGAGCCAAGCGATGAGGAATCACTCAGGCGTTCCGGGCAGGGTGTCCCATGCATGGGCTGGGCCTCGGTCATCTCCTTGAAGTTCCTCTTGTTTTCCACCAAGGGGACTTGGCTGGCAGCCAGACCCCCGCACGGTGCTCTGAAGTCTGGAGAAAAGCAGGGCTGGGTGCCGGGGTACCCACCTGCACCAGGAGCAGTCCTTCACGTCGAAGCGAAGAAGGTCGTTGAGCATTGTCTTCCTACAAGACAGCAAGGGACCCAGGACATGGACTCAGCAGCCCGCAGGAGAAGGCAACTTTTTTTTTTTTTTTGCCTTTTCTAGGGCTGCTCCCGTGGCATATGGAGGGTCCCAGGCTAGGGGTCTAATCGGAGCTGTAGCCCCCGGCCTATGCCAGAGCCACAGCAACGCAGGATCCGAGCCGCGTCTGCGACCTACACCACAGCTCACGGCAACGCCAGATCCTTAACCCACTGAGCAAGGCCAGGGATCGAACCCACAACCTCATGGTTCCTAGTTGAATTCGTTAACCACTGTGCCACAACGGGAACTCCAGAGGAGGCAGCTCTTTGAGGGACTCAGCCAAGGCCAAGCAATGCTGATGCCCAAAGAGGTGACCCCAGGGGAAGCTCCCCAGCTGGTGTGGCACCCTGGACTGCCATGTGGGCGGGACCAGCTGCCCTAGGATCAGGACCACGCACGATCCCTGGTACCATATGCCTCTCCCCAGCTCCAGAATCCCCCCATACTCCCACTCTTATGCCTCAGAGCCCCTTCTCCAAGGCTGTGCCAACAGTGCCACACAATGCAAAGGCTTGCTCACATGTCAGGGAGCTCCTTCCCTTCTCTCTAGCTCCCTGCCTCCTCTTTATTGCAAGGCTAAGGGAATAGCTGTGTTAAAGATACAATAAAGCAGAGAGCAATCCACAAGCCAGCATTACTCTTAACAAGACCCACCTGTTAGACCGAGCCCTTATCAGTAAGAAGGAAGCAGGGCGTGGACCCAAGAAGAGCCCAGCACACCTACCCACCAGGCCACCTCACCTCCGAGAAATGGCCTGGGAGGTCAAAGAGCCTGTGTGAGGCCAGAGCCAGGCAGTGGGGCTGTGATTTAGCCCCCCTTCCCTTTCTGATCTGCACCCCCTCCAGCTGTATCAGGTCATCTTTCTTTGTACCTAGTCAGTCTTTACAAAGTTGCATTAGAATGAGACAAATTTGTATCCTGTTTCTTAGTGTCACTTTGTAGAAAAAATATTTCTGCTCCTTGTTACACAGCTGTCAGGCAAACTCTACCAGCTGCAGAACACACTATACAGGATATCAGGCCTTTTCTGGTTCGGGAATTGTCTGGGTACTGGGATTCAGATCTAGCCCTGGCCCAGAAGACAGATAACAAACACCCGTGTGCTCTGGGGACTGCTGCAGCCAATAAGAGGTGCAGGAGGGGAGGGGAGGGCGGGGCCGCCAGCTGGTCTGGTTGGTCCAAGGGGAGGGGGTAGATTTAGAGGACAGGCAGGACAGCAGGAAGCAGGGAGCAGCCAGCAAGGAGCTGAGCAGGAGGATGCAATCAGAACCCAGCAAGGCAGAGATGTCACCCAGCACCACTCGGACAAGGGCAGAGGGGCAGTGTGGGCACAAGCTGCCAGGAGCGCTTATGCTTTTACTCACAGAGAGGGACACATCCCACCCACTCCAACTGACTGCTCGTGGAGAAAGGGAATTTGGGACAGACAAGCTGGAAGCCAGCGGCCACGCCCAAGAGACCCTTCTCCCCAGGCTGTGGGTCTGTGAGGGGTCCTGCTGACCACATCAGCCCCAGATCAGCTCCCTGGGGATCCTGCAGGATCAAGGCTGCAGCACCAATCAGAGGCCAGCTCTTCTCCTGTGCTTGAAAGGTGCGGACAGGACTCAGGGGCAGGACGGTCATGTGCAAACATCACACCCTCAGCACAGGGACACCTCCAACCTAACCCCCTCACAGCCCATGCTCACTGACCCTCAGGAGCACCCTGCAAAAGGCTCACCCTCTTCTGCAGAGGAGACCACAGTGCAGCTGGCACCTTTAAGCCACCTGCCCCAAGCCACAAAACTGTAACCTGAACTGAGCCCTGTCTGTCCAGGAGACAAAGCTTCTGCCCCACATCCACCAGGTTCCCAGCCCTCCAGGGCCCTGGTGGGCATCCCCAGCCTCTCCTGAGCACATCCACACACAGAGGGAGGGAAGCCTGTGGACTTCAGGCTGTGCAGGTCTGCACTCTCCTACCTCTGGTGGTTGCCATGCTGAGCCCTCTGCTTGGTACACTCATCCTCTTTTGCCTGGCTCATGCCTACACAACCTTTGGATCATGAGCGCCTCCAGGAAGGCCTCCCTGACCCAACAGGACCCCCTTCTCTGTTGTGCCCACCCCCTGCACTTGCCATGGCCCAGCCCACAGAGACGGCTCTTTCCCTCTGGAGCAGTCCAGCTCCTGGGAATGAGTGGCAGAAAAACATGCCAGGAGAAAGAAGCAGCTGCCCAAAGCAAGGGTTCATCTGGGCTGTTTCATATATATCTATATCTATATCTACCTATCTATATAGATATAGATATTTAGGGTTGCAACCAAAGCATATGGAGGTTCCCAGGCTAGGGGTCCAATGGGAGCTGTAGCCGCCAATGTACACCACAACCACAGCAAGGCCAGATCCGAGCCACATCTGTGTCCTATACCACAGCTCATGGCAACACCAGGTCCTTAACCCACTGAGCAAGGCCAGGGGTCATATCTTCGTCCTCTTGGATACTAGTCAGATTCGTTCCTGCTGAGCCACAATGGGAACTCCTGGGCCATTATCTTTTTTTTTTCAGGGTCACATCTGAGGCATATGGAAGTTCCCAGGCTAGGGGTTGAATTGGAGCTGCAGCCGCCGGCCTACACCACAGCCACACCAATGTGGGATCCGAGCACCATCTGTGACCTACACCACAGCTCACAACAATGCCGGATCCTTTTTTTTTTTGGCTTTTTGCCTTTTCTAGGGCCACTCCCCTGGCATATAGAGGTTCCCAGGCTAGGGAGTTTAATCAGAGCTGCAACCGCCAGCCACAGCCACAGCAATGCGGGATCTGAGCCGCATCTGCGACCTACACCACAGCTCATGGCAACGCCGGATCCTTAACCCACTGAGTAGGCCAGGGATTGAACCCACAACTTCATGGTTCTTAGTCAGATTTGTTAACCACTGAGCCATGACGGGAACTCCAGCAATGCTGGATCCTTAACCCACTGCACAAGGCCAGGGATCGAACCCGCAACCTCATGGATACTAATTGGGTTTGTTACTGCTGGGAACTGTTCATGGGCTGAGATATACTTCCAGGAAAGTTATTTCCAGAATTTACAGCAACATGGAGAAGCCCTTACAAAAGTGAAAATGACAGGAATAAACAAATCTGTATCCTGCAAACCTCAACTGCCATGTGAGCTCGTGGCCCAGAGAGAAGTACAGGTAAGATGTTTCTTTCAAGCTGATGTCCACTCACTGAGAGCGAGAGGGACATATCTGTGTACTGGGTGTGTGCTACCACACTGAGGCTGTGCTGAGGAACCGCATGGATTGGGATGCTAAGGGCTTAGCTAACATCTGGAAAGACAGCAGTGAAGCTGCAGAGGCCCAGTGCGAGCTACCCTGCTTCTCTCTCCCCAGTCCAGATTCACTCACCCGTTGTCTCCACCAAATACATAGATGGCATCTTTATAGGCCACCACTGTGTGTTTGCTGCGCCTGGAAAGAGAGAGGGAGGTGGTGGTGAGGCCAGGACCCTCCTGAGGGGTCACCCAAAGAATGAGACTCGGCACTGGGGCTGCCAAAGAATTCAGATGACACCTCTCAACTGCCAAGATCGATGGAGACCCCAATATTCCAGCAGTATCCTAAAGGACTTTGCATGTGGGGACTCCTGACACTCCCACCCCACTGCAGAGCACCTGGAACCCCATCTGGAGACCCACAGACACAATGTAACTCTAACACTCTGCCCTGGGCCACCCCACTCCGAGACTCCCTCGGGAGCCCCTCCCTTGCCCTGGACACGGACCTGGACCCACCTCACCCAACACACACCAGGTCCCGCCCCAGGAAACCACAGCCCAGCCTGGCCCAGGGGCCTGCCTGGGACCTCCTCAGACACCCCCCAGGACCCCCGCGCCCCGCCTACCGGGCCCCCACGAACTCGTCGCAGGGCGGGAGGCGCCGCCAACGATGCACTGTCTCAAAGGGCCCGAAGTTGAGCGTCAGGTACTCGACACTGTCCGAGCAGCTGTGGTCAAAGTCCACACTCGGGGCCACTTTGGACCGAGCTCCACCGGCCAGGGCCCCGGCCCCGATCGGGGCCCCCGAGCCACCGGGCCCAGCCATGCCCGGTCCACGCCCGATGGGCCACCGAGTCCGCGGGACGTGAGGCCACCGCCCCGGGCTGCCTCGAGAGACTACATTTCCCGGCGAGCCTTGGGCCGACGTCGCCGCACTGCCGGCCGCCCGCTTTTCCAGGAAAGCCTCACCGCCCCAGTGACTTGGCAGGCCGGATTGTGCGGCGAGCGCATACACTTCCGGGAAGAGTTTCCCGCGAAGGTCGGGCGTGCGGTTCCCCCCCCAGCGAGCGCGGCGCCGTGGCCACAACCCCTCCCGGCCCGCACTTCCCCGGCGCGGCTCCCAGCATGCCCTGTGCCCATGGCTCGGTTTCGATCGTCCGCCGCGCCCGGGATCCCGGACGGAGGGTTCCGGGCTCGCAGTGGCCTCCGCGGGCCGCCCCACCATCCCCTTCTTGCTCTGTCCCTGGCCTGGCCCCCGCATCTCCCCACGGCTTTCTTTTTGGCTGGGAGACAGCGTGCACAGAGGCTCTGGATTCTCGGTCCTACTCTGCCAGAGCTTCAGCTGCTTCACCTAGGAAATGGGCATTCAGGAAGCTCAGGCTGGGTCCGTCTCCGGACTCATTGCTCGAACCTTAATGGGCAAACACCCCCAAACTGCCAAGCGCGAGTTCCCACTGTCCTCTGAAGAAGCATTCCCTGTCTCGGGCTTTATGCATGTGCTCTCCCTCTGCTTGGAGTGCCGTTTCTTCAAAATCCAGATCCAAGACATTGGTCTGAGGAGGCTTCCCTAACATCTGGGGCAGAATCAGTTGCTATCTCCTCTGGGCCAAAATTCCTTGGTGAAACACTGGGTGTTCTGTGGTCTCTGGTCATGCCTGTCTTCCCATCATCTGCTTTCTCCCTTGGGGGAGTTTGCCCAATTACAGTGGAAGTCACACAGATCTGCAAATGTGTGTGTTTTAATGTTAAGATACTGTCTAACATGTCACAGGGTCCTACAGGGGACCAGTCCCAGTAGAGGGATAGGAGGGCAGGCCTATCAATGCCACTGGATGCCTTGGATGGTGAGCTCCTGGAGGCCACTGGGGCCTCTCTGGAGGGGAACCAAGCAGCTGAAGCCAAACACTGGGAGGGCTCAGGTTCTGCCCTGGAGGATCCTGGGGAACTGGAGGTTGGCACTTGCCCCCCTGGCTTGGCCTCTGTCCCTGGGACCCCAGCATGCCTGCCCGAGTCCGCTGCATGCAGTTCAGGATCCTTTCCCTGTGAGCCAGGACATGTCGCCGGTCCTGCAGGAATGAGGGAGGAGGAGTGAGAGCAGGAGGGAGCAGGCTCCCCACGGGGCACCGTGAGCAGCTGGCCCTTGAAGACAGAAGAGGGCTGTGCAAGGCCCTGGCACCCAGCAGGGGTGTGTACTTGGGCAGGTGGGGAAGGCTCAGAGGAAAGAGGGAATGTACGTACTTGCTGTGCAGCAGAAACAGTCTTTGCGAAGGCAAGAGGGAAAGACAGAGAAGGCTGGGGAGACATCATGTCACTCACCATGTCCCCACTTGGTTCTCCATGTTTCCAGCCTGAGCCTCCTCCCCTGACCCCATCCCATGGCCTCCAGGGCTTCCTCAGTCCTGGGGATTCTCTATAGGCAGGTGGAGTCCACAGGGTGACTCCCATTGGCACCATGCCCAGATGAGAGTAATGACTGGTGTCCAGTGGCTCACTGGACAGACCCTGAACAACCATCCCCCACCTCTGTGCAGGGTGCCCCAGAAGCAACACAAGCCACATCTTGTTGCCCTGTAATTGAGTTCAGCCATGTTCAATGGGGTGTCCCGGCCCCAGTGACTGCCCAAGCAGTGAGTCTTGACCCATCCACACAGCACTGGCTTTGCCCTTGGACATGGCCTCTTTCCCTTCTATCCCCCAAGAGCACAAATAACCAGCCCACTCCCAAACCATAAGCCTTGCCCCACACCAGGCCATCGCTCTGGGAGCCTGTGACTGATTGAGACTGAGGTGGCCAAGTGGAGAGGGGGAGGAACCTCGAGGGCTGTGGAGGCAGCTTGAGCCAGCACCTCAGGGTACTTTTCCCCCTTTCCCCAAGATCCCCAGAGCCCACACTCACTCCACCTCCCGTTTCCGGATGCTGCGGCCAGAGGCCAGCACCTCAGCCACCTTAGACACGATGGGATCGTAGTTCATGCTGGCCACGGAGATCACTTCGTCGCCTCTGCAGGGAGAGGTAGCCAAGCCTGAGGACAGCCCAGTGGCAGCCCCTGTCCTTGGAGACCTGAGTCCACCTGAGGCCCAGCGAGGCTCTCACTCAGGGCTGCAGGAATGTCCTGGGCACCCAGCACCCCCTTGGCCTAGCACAGCTTCTGCTCCACAGGACCCTGCAGAAGCTCCAGCCTTCCTGCCCAGTGGGGCTCAGGACTGGGACCAGTGTCACTTTCCTTGGTGTAAAATGGGGGTGTCACACTCATATCAAAGAGTGTGAAGTGTCCACCTCAGTGCCGGGCAGCTGGACTTTCTGTGGCCCCACGACCTCCCCTTTCCTGGCCATCTCCTGCCTGGCTGCCACCCTTTGCCACTTGGCCCACCGTGCAGGGAAGCCCTGTCCTCTAGAGCACAGCTTCTCTAGGACTGAACCTTCTTCCTGACTGAATACCTGATGCTTCCTGCCCCTGCTCTACCCCATTGCTCTCACTTGGTGTAAAAAGCCACGAACTTCAGCTCATGCAGGTCCCCCTGGATGACGACGTCGTCGAAGCCTTCTCCATACCCTGCGAGCCGGGCGGAGGGAACAGGTCTTCACGGAGTCCTCGCCCAGTGCCCTTCTAACTCAGCCCTGGCCCCTCAGGCTCCGCCCTCTTGGTCTTTTTAGAGGGTCTTGGCCATGACCGCATCTACCTGCGACAGTCACGGCCCCGCCCCTGGGGTGTTCCTCGCCCCGCCCTAACATCCAAGCCCCGCCTCCGCACTCCACCACACCTGGGTCTCCCGCCAGTGTCGGAGGCCCCTTGTTACCTGCATAACGCAGGCTCTTGCCGAACATAGCGGTCCACAGGTAGGGCACCGTGCTGATCTCCGCCTCCTGTGCCAGCATGTTCTGGGCTGCCACGCGCCCTGTGGGTCCCAGTGGTGAGAGCCCCGACCCCAGCCCTTACCCCTCCACTGCCTGTCCCCGCTCTCGCGGGGGTGGGGGTGGGGGCTGACAGGTGAGAATACTCCTCACCTCCCAAGAGATAAAGACACATCACTACTCAAACCACTGCCCACCCCCGGTTGCAGATGATGGGCGCAGGAGGGGACCCCCGCCCAAGGTGGCCACTGAGATTGCTGCTCTGAAGAAGAACTGGAATGATGTGCCTGCGCTGGGAATAGAAGGTGGGGGCTTCCTGGGGCCATGTCCCCTGTGACAGACAACTAACAGGTCAGGTTGAGGAGAGAGGCAGAAGAATAAAGCACAAGGGTTCAGGGAAGCAGAGATGACTGCCTCCCTCAGGGCCCAGAACAGAACAGCATCCCAGTTGGGATGATGCCCTGCTGGGCCCCTGTAATTGGATGTCTGTTCTGATCCTCTGGACCCACCCAGTTAAACCTTGTCTTATTTTATTTTATTTTATTTTATTTTTTAGGGCCACACCTGCAGCATACAGAAGTTCCCAGGCTAGGGGTCAAATCAGAGCTGCAGCTGCCAGCCTACACCACAGCCACAGCAACGTGGGATACAAGCCCCTTCTGTGACCTAAAGCTCACAGCAACACCGGATCCTTAATCCACTGAACAAGGCCAGGGATCAAAACTGCATCCTCATAGATACTAGTCATTACCGCTGAGCCACAACAGGAACTCCCTTCCCAGATAAATCTTAATTATACTCAGCTAATGAGTGGCTTTGGGTTCCTTAAAACCTAGCACCAACTTTAGACCTTGCCTTGGACCTGAATGAAAATTGATACCAGGAGTGGGTTTGGGCACAGATGCTGGGATGATGTAAAGGCAGAGAAAAGTGGATACAGGAGTGGTGGCCCTCCCTCTGATGCACCTAGCTGGCTGCACCGGCAACTGAAGGGCCCAGACCAGGTGTGCACAGTGACTGCCCAAGGTGAGGGGGAAAGGTGTTCCTCAGTGAGCACAATAGGTACCCTGAGCCCAGGTCTCCAGGCCCAGATGACCACCTCCCAAGGCCTGCACAGGGCAGCCAGGTCCACAGAGCCAGTCAAGTGGCCCATTGGAGGCAGAGTGGGGAGCTGGCCCTGGCCTACTAAGGTCTTTTCTCTCTCTCTGGGGGTTACACAGGTTGTCAGGGATTGTGCAAAATTGTTTCTCTGAGGACAGATGGAAAGGAGAGGCTGGCAGAGCAGGGTGTCCAGTGGGCTGACTCTGTGAACCACCTTGATCACCTGGATGAGTCTGGCCAGTCAGGTCACCACAGAGCCTTGAATGGCCGACCCAGTGACCAGGACCCAAGACCAGCAACTGAGGGGTGGCCGGGGGAGGCCATCTGGGACAGCCCCCTGACTCTGACCTGGCCTTGGGGCTGGCCGTACCCTGGGCATGAGCCATCTGCCAGTGTGGTATGTTCACTTTCCGATTGTTCCTCCAGGCCAGGGGGAAGGTGACAGCATCACCAGCTGCAAACACGCCCGGGACGTTGGTCTGCATCATCTGTGGGGAGAGGGCCTGAGGCTGGTGGGGGGTAGGGCACCCAGACTTGGACCTCCTGATACCCGCCACCAACACCTTACCCGCCTGCCCACCCCCAGCCCCACCTTGTTGACAGGGATGAAGCCTCGGGAATCCAGACCGATGCCACTCTGCCTCAGGAAGCCCGTGGCAGGCACAGCTCCTGGCAGGACAGGGGCCACGGTTTCCACCCCCTTCCCTTCCCCCTCCTGCCTCATTACTCTCCATCACCCACACTCTTCACTCCCACAATCGCTGACCACCCAGTGACTGCCCACCCTGTACCTTCAGGTCCCCTTCCCCCTGCCCCTTGGACCTCAGAGCCTCCCATCAGGCCTCGTGCTTCGCCTCCTCTGAGAAGCGCTCCATGAAGCCCCTGGTGGGGATCAGCATGCCACGCCTCCCCAGCCCCACTGCCACCTCCCAGCTTAGTCTCTCCCCAGATGGCATTTCAAGTGGAGCGGGGACCAGCTGGGGATTTGTCTGTCCCACAGCCCACACAGGGCAGGCCAAGAAGTAGTCACCAGGAGTGTCCTCCATGCCAGGCCCAGGAACGGCTCATACCATCATCCCCTGCAACCCTGCGAAGCGGGTACAGTTTGGGTCCCCAATTTACAGAAGTGAAAGCAGCCTGGGGAGAGGAAAGGACTGGTCCAAGGTCACTCCTGAGTGTGTGAGGGATGTGGCCCACCTGCCCTCACTCACCAATGCCCACCACGCAGACATCAGCCCGTACAACCTTGCTGCTCTTCAGCACGACCTCCTTAAGCTGCAGAGAATGGGTGGCTGAGTGGCTCCCGGGCACAAGAGAGGGGGACACAAGGTGGCAGGGTGGGGAGCAGGACCCACCTTTCCCTCCTGGGCCCGCAGTTCCAACACCTCTGTCTGCATGTAGAACTTGACCCGGTTGTTCTCAAACATCTGTGGGGCCAGTGGACGGGTGGGCAGGTGAGAGCCTGGCAGGGGGCAGGGCTGGGCACCAAGTGGTGGTTTCCCAGGGCAGGCTCACTTTCATTAGGGCGCGGCCCACACGCTCCCCCAGGAGCCTCCGGAAGGGCGTCTCTTCCAGCTCCACCACAGACACCGAGTGCGCCTTCTCTGTCAGGTAGGCGGCCACCTCCATCCCTAGGGGGGGTGGAGGTGGGCTGGCACCCTGCACCTCCCTGGGCCAGTGCCACCCCTGCCCAGGCCCCACCATCCCCAGCTGCTCACCCAGGAAGCCGGCTCCCACGACCACAGCGTTGCGGCCCCGGGCCAGCCTCACCACGCGGTTGGCGTCCTCGGGCGTCCTGATGGTGAACACGTTCTCCACCTCTTTGCCTTTGCAGCTCAGGGTCTTTGGGCTGAGAAGGGCAGGAGTAGGTAAGGGTCTCCTGGCACCCTGAGCCCCCAACTCCCAGCCCCTGGGGGGACCCTCCCACCTGCTCCCGGGCGCCAGCAGCAGTTTGCTATACTCCAGCTTGAAGCCGTCCTTGAACACAGCCTTCTTGTTCCTCACGTCCACGGTGACCACCTGTGACCCGCCGGACAGAGTGCGGCCGGGGCCTAGACCTGTGCCCAGCCCCTCCTCCAGGCCCTGCACCAGGCCCAGAGCCGGCCAGGCATCTGAGCAGCTCCGCCACATGCCTGAACCTTCTTCACCTGGCAGCTCCTCCACCGTTAAGCTCCACTTTCCCCTCGTCAAGCTCCCAAGGACCAACCCTGGACAGAAGTCCCCATCCCTGCACACTGGGGCTCTGTGTGTGCCCAGGACCCTTCCAGGCCTGGAGCATCCTGGGGCCTGAGTGGCAGGGCCAGGAGGGCAAACACACCCGCACGTCCAGGGGCCTCATACCCTGCCCGGTTCCTGAAGCCTGGCCCAGCCCCATTCCCTTGCCTTGTCCGCACCTGGGCCTCTGTGAGCACCTCAATGCCATGCACTCGGAAGAACTCCTTGGGCCTCAAGGCCAGCTGCTCAGGCTGTGTGTCCAGTGACTGCAAAAGACGCCTGAGTTGGGACTAAGTGGGCATTATCCCATTTTACAACCTAGGACCAGGGACTGGAGGGAGTGGGGCAGCCAGGGTCACACAGGGGCACCACAGGAGCACCTGGCAAGAATAATGAGGGCAGCTGACCAGACCCAAGGGGTGGCAAGCAAGGGTCCCAGTGGACCTAACTGTGCCCAGAAGGACATGGGTCCGGGCCTGCCCAGCCCCATTCATGCCCCCCAACCTTGCTGAGCTTGGGCCGGTCGTAGGGGAGGTGCCGGTCCAGCGTGCACAGGACGATCCTGTCCGAGAAGCCCTCCTGCCTCAGTGTCTCCGCACATACCAAGCCAGCGGCCCCTGCGTGGAGGGATTTTTGGGTCAGAAGCCGCCTTTTCCCCAGCCCACCCTGCCCCTCCCAACCCTACAACCAACCTGCTCCCACAATGAGCACGTTGGTGCTGCCACTATGGCCAGCGCTTGGAGAGATGCATGTGGCCATCACCTTGGTCCTTCGCTGTAGCTGCAAGGCCTGGGGGTGGCCAGAAAGTGGGGGCAGCTGGGAGCTGTGGTCACTGCCATCCCCCCATGCCCATCCCAGGGGGCCAGGTCCTGCTGCTCCATTGCTGCCTCCTCTCCCACAAGGAGTCCTCACACTGCTCCCCAGCCACCCTCACCAGGCTCCCTCCCACCACAGGGCCTGTGCACATGCTATTCCATGGCCCAGAGGCTTTCCTGGTCACCCCCTTTGACCTGAGTCCCAAGCTAGCCCCTTACCTGCTTGCTGGCCCGGATGTACACCTTCTCCTTCTCAATCTTCACCTGCAAGGACTGCATGGCTCAGGACCAGGCTTTGGGGTGCTCTGGTCCCTGGCCCGACACCCACAGACTCCCACCCCACTGCACACCCGGCCGCACCTGGAACTTGTGCAGACTGTCCAGGCCAGGGAAGTCTTCTAGGTCTCCGGTGCTGATGTTGAAGCAAGCGCCATGCCAGGGACAGCGCACTCGACCACGGGATAGCACTCCTGGGAGGGGCAGTGCTAGGCTGGGCCACCAGCAGTAGCCCCTCTCCAAGGACCCCTGTGTCCTAGCACTGCTGGCTCTTCCCTGCAGCTCAGGAGACCCCACTAATAGACAAGGGCCTGAGATGCCAGGGAGCAGGGGCCAAGCATGCCTTGTGATGGCGCAGCCCAATTGGAGGAGGTCCCAGCCAGCTCCATGTACACCTGATGGCTTACCTTTCACCAGGGGCGCACCGTAGTGGGGACACTTATGTCCCAGAGCATGGAACTCCCCGTTGTCCTTCACCAGCAGCACTTTTCCCCATCCCAGCTCCACTTCCCGCATCCTGAGGAGGGGCTACCCTCAGGGTCAGGGCTCCAGGCACTAACTCTTCCTTGGGTCTAGCCTTCTGAGGCGCATTCCCCAGCCCAGCAGGGGCCACAAAGGTGGTAGCCCAGGCCCCCCAGGCCTGCCTGCCGCCCTCCCACCCTCTCCCAGGCCCACCCAGCACCCACTGGCCATTCTCCAGGTCCTTGACGTGGCAGACGGCAGCCTCCATGAAGTCCTGAGTGCCAGGATAGGGATGTGGGGCAGGCAGGCGCTCCTCGGCGTGGAAGTGGCGGGCTGTGCCATTGCCCTGGTAGGCCCGGGGGCTTCCTTTCCCACTGGCAGACAGCTCTTCTTTGCGGTCCTTCTCAGGCAGCACCACCTCAATCTTGAGCTCCACTGCGGGCATGGGGGTAGGGTGGGGTGGGTGGTGATGGTGGTGGCAGTGAGCTCCTAGCCCCACCTACCCCTCAGGCTCTGAGTTTGGGTCCTCTCCAGGTCATGAGCCCCCCAGAAACCCCACCATCAAGAGGCAGGGTAGGGGTGGCGGGGGTGGGGGCACTGGGTCATTTTGAATTTATTTATGCATGTTTCTTCCACTAACAAAAATTAGTGAGGGGGCAGGAACGAAGTTCATTCAAGCCTGAAACTGCCCCTTCTCTGTGCACCTACGTGGACATGCCCGAGCCTTACTGACCCCCAAGGGCCAGCCCCCATCGGGGACTGCCTGGTCCCTGAAGGCTCAGGGGTAGGCTTAGGGTCTGACAGAGCATCCAGCACTGGATGTAGCCAGTTTCACAGCCTGTGAATCCAGATAATGGGGAACCAAGGGTTCCATAGATTTGAAATTCTTTCAAAATTAAAAAAAAAAGCATATGCAACATAATTTCCACTTTTCAAAATAGGGGCTCTCAGGAGTTCCTGCTGTGGTACAGTGGGTTAAGAATCTGGTGTTGCTGCGGTTGTGGCATAAGTCTCAATTTCAGCTCGGATCCATTCCAGGCCTGGGAATTCCATATGCTGTGGGTGCGGGGAAAAAAAAAAGCAGCTCTCACCAGTTTGGGAATTCTTCATTGTCTGCCAAGGCTGGGTCTCAGTGTGTCCATGGGCACATGGGCAGGGGCCTTAGGGGTGATCCCCACGAGGGTGGTGAAAACAGAAGGCACAGAGCCCCATTCCCCCCTCCAGTGGGGCCTACTCTGGGGTGGGGGTGGGGGCGGGGGGAGTTAGCGAGATTGTCATTTTCTTCTTTGTACTTCTCTGCATTTTCCAAATTCCCTACAATGTGCCTGGGGTATTTTTCTAATTAGAAGGGAACAATAAACAGAATTTTGAGCAGTGATAATCCGGCCTCCCGGGCTGAGGGGTGGAAGCTGAGGCCCTTGGCACAGCGTGGGCCAGTGCCTGGGCAGCGGGCGCCCTCCCAGCTCCCAAGGCCCCTGAGCCTCCAAGCTCCTCCCCCTCAGATCTGACCCTCCAGAAACAAAGAACTCAGGCCTTAGCCTGTGCCCATCCCTGGCCCGGGCTGCTCTCCCACCCTTCCCCAACTGTCTACCTAAACAGTCACCTCCTCTGACTGCCCAGCTCTGGCATGTCCTCATCTCATACTTGCTAATTTCCCACCCTGGCCTGGCCCCTCACCCTCCTGTCCCAGCCCCCCTGCCCCAAGCTCAGACCTGGCAGGGGGCAGGGGTGAAGGTGGCCCTGTGATTCCAGCTGGGCAGGAAGGCCCCTGAGCATAGCACATAGAAGCTGTTGTATCAGGTGGGGAGGTTAGGGGTGGGATGGGTTTTTTCCTTCATTTTCCATACTTTATGTAACGGTGTTAGAATGTTTTCAGAAGAATTGAAAAGAAAAACACTTTGGACTCAGCTGACACCAGCTATGTGAGCTGTAGGGAGAGCACTCACAGGAACAGCTTGGCAGGGGCCCAGATGAGAGCCAAGCCTGGCTGCTCTCATCCTCTACCTCCTTCCAGAAGGCCCCAAGGCACTCACTGATGTAGTCTAACGGGAAGACATTAAGTCAGGAGTCCTAGGGAGTTCCCATTGTGGCTCAGCACTTAATAAACCTGACTAGCATCCATGAGGACATGGGTTCGATTCCTGGCCCCACTCAGTGGGTTGAGGATCCAGCGTTGCCGTGAGCTGTGGTGTAGGTTGCAGACTAGGCTCGGATCCCATGTTGCTGTGGCTCTGGCGTAGGCCAGAAGCTGCAACTCTGATTTGGGCCTTTAGCCTGGCAACCTCCACATGTCACAGGTGCGGCCCTAAAAAGACAGACAAAAAAAAAAAAAAAAAAAAAGTCAGGAGCCCCGGTGGAAAGGCAGATGCTGTAGCCCTTTTTGATAGGTGCCTTCATTATAAATAGCTCTGAGCCTCCTGGCAGCCATGGCAAAGAGGGAAAACCTTTAGGGGAGTTCCTGCTGTGGCACAGCGGGAACAAATCTTACTAGTATCCATGAGGATGCGGGTTTGATCCCTCCCTTCGCTCAGTGGGTTAGGGATCTGGCATTGCCATGAGCTGTGGCGTAGGTCACAGACACGGCTCAGATCCCGCCTTGCTGTGGCTGTGACATAGGCCGGCAGCTGTCACTCCAATTCAACCCCTAGCCTGGGAACTTTCATATGCCAAGGGTGTGGCCCCAAAAAGCAAAAAAAAAAGGGAAAACCTTTAGGTGGCCCTTATTGTAACCTAATAAAGGGCAGGTGACAGGTGGCCAAGAGACCTGCACTTCCTCCTAGTTCTGAGCTCAGGAAGGACGGGCCTGGGATACTTCTTGTGAGGAACACGGGGTCCCTGTGGCCCCTACTGATCCCCACTCAACTCTCACAGCCTTAACTCCCCGCATCTCACCCCAAACCTACCCTCCTGCTACGGCCCACAGGGAGCCTGACCCCCTAGGGGATCATAACCTGCTGCAGGTGCCTCCCATGTGCCAGGCTCCACGGTAAGCAGTACAGCCTGCACAGGAGCACAATTATTAGACCCATTTCACACATGAGAACACAGAGGCTCAGAGAGGTGATGTCACCTGCCCAAGACCAGTGTCAGGAACAGTCAGGCTGGATTTGGGCTCAAGAGCCCAAGTTCTTAGCCTTGTCCCCTGTACCAGGGTTCTGGTGCTGGGGGTCTGAGGCAGGCCAGCCCTATGGGGTCTTTTAAAGGAAGCTGTAGGTGGTGTCTTCTGCCCAGGGCCTTCTGCCAGCTCAGTGGTCCTACAGGAGCCTGCTGTGGAGACAGCCAGCATCCTCCTGTCCATATCGGATAGGAGAGAGTCGAGGTCAAGCCAGTGGACATCTTTGTCCAAGGGCTGCGTGTCCGCAGCACAGGAGTCAGGGGAGGGCAGGTGCAGGTGCAGGTGGGTTCCCCGCCTGGCAGGCCATCAAGGGGCTTCTCTTGCCCCAGAGTTCTCCCTCAGACCCAGGAAGAGGAGAAAAGGCTCATTGGTTCCAAGGTAATGGAGCCTGGGTGGGTGGCAGGGCACTGACCGGGCACTAGGGAGGCCTCCTGCAGCCTCAGTTTCTTCACCCATGACACGCTCGCTCACCTGTGCCCTCCAGGGTTGTGAGGAGGGAAGAGGGAAAGTGGGGGCTGGAGGGAGAACCTGGTAGAGAAGGGTCTCCATGGAGAGCAGACCTACCCCTCCCCAGCACCCTGGCGCCCGGCAGTGTGGGGTGTTCCTTTCTGGGTGGGGGAGTGTCCAGAGAGGCTAAGGAGGCAGCCCAAGGTCACACAGGTGGGCAGGAGAGGTGAAAAGGGCCAGGACATATCCCCCGCTCCACCTCACGGCAATTTTGAGAACTCAGGCTTCTTTTGAGGGGGAGGGAGGCTCAGAGGGGTAATACATGCTCTGGTCACACAGGGGCTCACAGTGTCCCCAGAGCCACCCTCCCCCACCCTGAGGGAGACAGCATCTTCCGCCCCGACTCAGCAGCAGGAGGAACACGTTTCCCCTTTCTGAGAAAGATTTTGCTGTTATTTCCACCACCAGCACCCTAAGCCCCAGAGAAAGAGGGCTTCTGTGACTGCCCCCCGCCCCACCACATGACTGCCCCCCGCCCCACCACACGCCTGCCCTTAGTGTTAACATTCGGAGGGAGCTGCTGCCTGCCCAGCCTGACCTACTTTGGAGGCAGAGGGGGAGGGGGAGGAGGACGGTGGCAGGAGGGGGAGGAGGAAGAAGAAAGGAGGTACCTGGCTTGGGCTTGGAGAAGCAGCCGCCCATGGCGAGTGGCCTGTGGGTGGGGGCAGGTGCACAGGTGGTAGGCCGTGGGAGGCCTAGGGTGCCCTCGGGACAGGACCTTCTGAGGCCCTTAGAGAGGTCGGAGCTGCTTCGAGGACCTGCGGGGAGACAGCATCTATGGGGAGGAGGGCTTTGATGAGGCCTGAAGGCAGAGGCACAGAAAGAGAGTGGGGGACTTCTGAAAGAGGCCTGCCTAGGAGCTGGGACCCTGGTGCATAGGGGAGCCGGGTCCCAGAGGAAACCCCGCTTCCAGGCCACCCAAGCTCAGCACTCTCCCTCCCTTCCCCCTTTGCCTGGGCCCCTCTGCTCCAACCTCAGCTGCCCTTTAGGTCCAGGAAATCTGCCCACCTCTGCTGCCCTCTAAAAGCCTGTGGTCTAGGCACCCTAGGACTCTCCCCTCTCCAGGGAGGCCACATGCCTGGGGTCCAGCCTGGGTCAGTTTGGCAGACCAGAGCCTTCTTGATCCTAGGGATCCTGTGGGTTCCTCCTCCACAGGGGTGACATTTAGTTCTCCCTGGCCCTGGCCCCACCCTGGCTGTCAGCCCTGATACCCACCTCCTCCAAGGACAGCCACTGCTTCTCGTTCCCAGCCCCACGGTAGACCGAGCTGCCTGGCCCTGGAAGGCAGGGCAAGGGGGCAGGGGTCCAGGAGACCAGGCAGCTCAGCCTCCACCCCTCCTCCCAGTGTGAGCTGTGGCCAGGAGGGGCTGGGGGCGGGGCTGGGCCCTGCCACTGGTCCCCAGGGAAACCCAGCTCCATGTGAACAGAAGTGGGCGGCCAGCCCGGGGCCTGATGGGCTTGGGGGAAAAGGAGGCCTGGCACACAGCCCTGGCTTCTACCCTACTCCTCTGCTCTTCACAAATGCCCCTGGTGTTGAGGTCATGCCCAGGAAACCGAGGGGCCAAGGGCTTGCCAAGGTCAAGCAGCAGGTAGGGGCATCCAGGTGGCCTTCCAATCCCTCCCATCTTAGTTTGTTCCAGGAAGACCCCACATCACCCTCAAGCCATGGGGCTGGGGAAGAGGCCACCCTGTCAACAAAGGAAGCCCCACAGCCAAGGACCTCTCAAGGCCACAAGGTGGGCCTTCTGGAAGATGCAGCTTACACACTGGACTTTGGAAGGCCCAGGACAAAGGCGTAGCTGCCTTGTTTACATGACCTCGGCAGGCTGAGGCCCACATGGTCTTCTCCAGATTTCTTCAAGGGCCTGGGTGGGTGTCTGAGAGCAGGGGGCCAAGAGGGAGGAAAGGCTGGAGAAGGCTTGTCTATTGCCTGGCACCTGGTGTCACCTGCCCTGGAGGGCCATCACAGGTGAGGAGGCAGTGTCAACTGAAGGCCACCTGGGCGCACGCATGCTCCTTCCCCCAAGGCAGGTCTGTAAAACTGAGCCACCACCTGCCCCACCTGCTCCTCCCTGGCATGAGGGTGCCCCTCCCCAGATCCTGGCTGTCCCTTTGCCTCTGCCCTGCCTGCCACCTTCATGCCTGGCCTCAGGCCTCACTGTTGGGCCACAGATTCCAGAAAAAGTGGGACTTCAATTTGCCACCAGGTGCCTGTGCATGCGGCTCCCTCCCTTTCCTGGGGCCCAGGTGTCTTCCCTCCAGGGTCTTGGGCCTACTGAGGGACTAAACCTCCAGGCCTACTGAGTGCCAGGCTAGCATGGAGCCTCCTACCTCCAGATGTCCCTACTCAAGGCAAAGGTCCTGGCCAGGGGCACCAGGAGAGGGTACCCCAAGTTTCGGAGTGCTGTCCCTTGTCCACACACTACCCAAAGCCAAAAAGCTATAACAGTGCTAATTACCTACCAGGAGCCGGTGTCTTGTCCCTGGACCAGTTCCAGGGCCCAGCGGTGCGGGTGGGGCAAAACTGCTCCCCTCTCAGCCCCAGACTGGCTCTTCTCCGGGGATCCCTGGGCCCTTCTCAGGCGCACCCTGAGGGGCTCCTTCCTGCCGCTCCCGCCCTCAGTGGCTCCCGGCGTCCTGAGGGCTGCGGCCCTTCCCTCCTACCCCTCGGGGCTCAGGGCAAGTCTCCCGCCTTTGCGCACAGCCCTGCTCCCCGAAGCCCTTGCCAGCCATCTTCCCGCTCCGGCCAGGTTCCCGCACCCGCCGGGCAGCCCAGGAAGGCGACTGGCACACACACAGTAGGGCCCCGCGGCGAGCAGGCGGCACGGCGGGGGAGGGGAGAAAGAAGGGGGCGCCCGGGCCGCCCTTGCCCTCCGGGCGGCCGCCCCCGAGTCCCCGACGCGCCAGCCCGGGCGCGGGGCGGGGCGGGTGCCGGCCCGGGCGGACCCGCGGGCTCACCTGCGCTCAGCGCGGGCGTCCGCTCCGGAGCCGCTGGGGCCGCGGCGGGGCGGGGCCGACGCTGCGGCGACACTGCGGCCCGGCGACCGGTGCATATGGGGCGCCCGGGCGGGACGCTGGGCGGGACGGGGCGGGGCGGGGGCGGGGGAAGGCCGCAGGCGCCCGGACGGGTCTGGGTCGCCGGCATCTTCGCGACCCCAAGGGGCGCCATGCTGGGCCGAGCTCCGGTCTTTTTCCTTTTCTTTCTTTCCCAATTCTCAGAACGTCTGCGGGCGGTGTGGGGCAAGTTGAATCACCCGCAGAAACCTCCCCAAGAAAGAAAAACCAAACAGCTCCTGACGGCCCAAGACCCCTTGGCCAGCTGTCCTCCCCTCTGCTCTGTCCACACTCAGAACGTTCTATTTTATATTTGGTTACATTTTCTCTTTCCCACTTGTCATTATACCAGGAGAACGTTATATTCATAAATTACAATGGTGCACTGGGAGTTGTGTCCCCTCCTCCAAGAAACTCTTCCAGCAGCCTTCCAAGACTGTCTCAGCCCTGCTGCTTGGCTCCTGGCCCCTCAGGTTTTCTTATGCTGTCCAGATCTCTGCGCTGAACTCAGGTAGGGTTTGTCTCTCCAGCAAACAGGGTCTCAGTGACCATGTGGGAGATGAAAGAAGCAAGTGTTCCAGGACATGGTGGTTCATCCAGCACTAAGCACATGGGGCCACCAACTGTTGTCCTGTCATCATTGCTCCTTTGTTAGCTTTGCCATCTCCCCCTTTCTGGGCCTTGCTCCCCTCAGGTAAGGACGACAAGGACAGTAGCAACAGTCCCCTGTGCCAGGCTGACCAGCCTCCGAGGCAGCCCAGGGAGCAAGTACAACTGCCCTCATTTTACAGAAGGGGAATCTCAGGGAGGCTGAATCACACCAGGGGCAGGAACAGGGTCTACATGGGTCACACGCTGCAGGTGGGTGTGGGGCGAGGCCTGGAGGGACAGGCAGCTCTGCTCAACCCATCCCTCTGCGGCCATGTTAGGTTTCCATAGCAAGATTGTTGCCAGGGTCACAGGAGTCGTGCTGTCACTGGGCAGATGGTGTTGCTTGAGCCTGGTGGCCTTGGCCTCCAAAGAGCCTGTCCCTGCTCCACACGTGTGCTGACCTTGCAGCCCTACCCACCTCCAACAGCCCCCTAGTCAGGAATGCAGTGTGCCCCATAAATAACCATGGCTGTGGCTTTGCTTGCACTTCTTCCTCTGATCTTCACAACAGCCAAGGAGGAAGGTTCTCAGTACCATCTTCATTTCACAGATGTGGAAACTGAGGTTCAGAGAAGTTAGGGACTCTGCAAAGCCACACTGCTACTGAGAGGCAGGGCAGAGATGTAGGTCCTGGCTGGCCAGCTGGCCAAGGCTGCAGGGTCTCCAGTGCAGTTTCAGTCCTAATCTGTGACCTTTGTGAGTCAGTGAACCCCTTCTGCCCTGGGTTCCCCAAGAATCTGGGGGTGACTGCAATGCCCTCTAGCTCAGGCTGCCTCCAAGACACCATGACAGGTGAGCCAGGGGGACACCAAGGGCACTCAGGATGTGGGGTGGGGGCTGCGAGCTTGGGATGCCAGAGATGACACTGAGAGGACCAGGTCAGTGTGGGGTCTGTAAAGAGGCCAATGACCAGGGGAGATGCCCTGACAAAGGGGGAACCCTCTGTGGCAGCCTCTGCCCTGAGGGCGGACTCTGGCTGCCCCCTGGTGGGGCAGAAATGATGAGATCCTCTAGACAAAGAGCTGAAACAGAAGGTAGGCCCTAGGCTCAGGGGTAGTGCGAATGAACCTGGGAATCCAACATGGGGAGGCTTAGGGTACCTCTGAGCTTTGGGCAGCCTGAGGCTGATTCTGGCAAGGTGATCTCTACTATACCCAATGGGGGAGTAGCAAAGAGGGAAATGGAGCCCCAGACACCCCAAAGGCCAAGGCATGAGAGGAAGGTGAGGGGATGATCCAGGGCTCTCCCCCCACTATGCAAGCCTGTCTGTTCTTACATATCCCACCCTGTTTCCCCAGTGCTTGCAGTAGAGGGTCTCCAAGCCCACCTATGCAGGACAGTCTTTTAGGTCAGAAAATGAGATCAGCAGTATATGACATTGGGGTTGGCACCCCCTGGAGGCCAGCCTGAAGGTCTGCAGGGCCCTTCTGAACTTCGCCATCTGCGGGCAGAGTGGTCTCTTCCCTGTGGATATCAAGATGGGGAGACCTCAATTTGTCTAGCTGGTCCCAGGAATGCTGGGATGAGGGCAGGATGGGTGGGAATTGAGCCCTCAGCCACCCTGCGATTTATTCTTACAGAGGCAGAGGTTGGAATTTGTCCTGAGGTTGGCAAACCTGGGCTAAGCCCCACCCCTCCCTACTCACTGTCTCATCCCAGACTTGCTGGGTTGGTCTGGTTATGGTGGCTCAGCTGCCCTGCATCCCAGGTGGTCTACACGGCCTGACTGCTGTGTCCCCAGCACACTCTGGATTCTCTTGGGGCTCTGACTCTGTGAAGCCAGCTTCCCGATACCTATTCAACCCAGCCTCTCCCCACCCCCACCCTCGTTGCTGGTTTGCCCTGAGTCCTGTCCAGTTCCCAGGCTCACGGGTGACCAGTTCTATTCCAGTCCCCATGGAGGGAGGGAGGGTCAGGGGAGTGACAGGAGCTGAGAACAGACAGACCCATAGAAGCTCATCAGAAAGGTATCTAGGAGTTCCCGTCGTGGTGTTGCAGGTTTGATCCCTGGACTTGCTCAATGGGTTAAGGATCCGGCGTTGCCCTGAGCTGTGGTGTAGGTCACAGATGCAGCTCGGATCCCTTGTTGCTGCGGCTCTGGCATAGGCCAGTGGCTACAGCTCCATTGAGACCCCTAGCCTGGGAACCTCCATATGCTGCGGGTGTGCCCTAGAAAAGACAAAAAAAAAAAAAAAAAGGCATCTAGGCAGGAGGTGAGACAGCCACTTCTGGGGACTCAGAATATGCCAGTCCAGTGTGGGCTGAGTGCTGGGCTCCAGGTGGTGGCCTGACATGGAGGCACGTCACAGGCAAGGAAGGAGCAGGTTAGGGGTTTTCACCACTTGTCTGTAGGAAAAAAAAAGACCAGGGGGGCCAGGAGGCCCCTGGGGCAAGGACTGAGCCAGAGTCAGCCCAAGAGAAAAAAGGCGGCCCTACCCCTGCAACCCTTCCTTAGACCTGAGGATTTTCTATCATCAAAACACTAGCAACAGTGAGCTGCGATGTAGGCTGGCAGCTGCAGCTGCTATTTGACCCCCTAGCCTGGGAACTTTCATATGCCAAGGGTGCGGCCATTAAACAAAAAAACCCCATTGGCAACAGCACCCATACCCCTTGACGATTGGCTGCCTTGGCCACAGTGGCTATCATTTGGCCATAAACAAGGTGTCTATGGAGGCACTGTCCTAATCTCCGCAGGCCCTTGCCACATAGGCCTTCACCTCCACAAGCTCACCCTGAGGCTGTCAGGACCGCAGGTCCAACAGGGAGGTAGCCCCACTTCCCAGGCTTCCTGCCCCCAAGGAAGCCCAGCCCATGTTGCTGACCAAATCCCTTTCCAAGCTGAAAGCTCTCTTCAAAGCCTCTAAGGCCTGGTTTCTTTGGTATTTCCACCTCTCAATTCTATAGAGTCCTGAAAGCCAGTGCTGGGTGGGCATTGGCAGCACGGCCAGACACAAACTCTGGTGGGTGCCGCTTTGTGGAAACATGAGGACAAAACAGGTGTGGGAGCAGATCTGGCTATGGGGTGGCAGGGTGATGAGCTGCACACCTGAAGGTCCGGCAGTGCAGCTGGAGGACCACAGACAGGAGGATTTATGAAAGCCAGATGGGTGTCCCTGAGCCCTAAACTGGGACAAGGCTGCTCCTCCTCCCAGACTCCACATCACACAGGGGGACACACACAGCCCTAAGCCGGCCCCTCCCCTCTCCCTAGGTCTACCAGGTGCTCAGCTGTGGAGCGCCGGCATGGGTCAAGCACCTCTGGGCAGGACTGAGGAGACACTGAAACACGAGAGCCGCTGCCACCACCGGCTGATGCAAGTTTTATTGAGACAATGTACAAACAGGCCATGGAAACAAGGGTCTGATGCTGGGACCAATAACGTAAAATGGAATACAAAAATAAAAAGGCACTGATCTGTTAAGAAAGACACTCCATGTATTCTAAGAATATAAGTCATTTAATACTGTTAATTTTATAGCACAAAATAAAACAAGCTATGATCCCCAAAAATAATTTTAAAAGCTTACACAGAAAATATTATTGCCTGAAGTTTATGATCTTTAAGTTACAGGTCAAGAGAGTTTTGTGTTGTGTTGTTGTCGTTTTAAAACACACAGTGAAGACCGTTGAGAAGCAAGGCCACTGTTCCTCCTGCAGAGACCACTGCCCTGTCTCAGAGGACTGTCCTTTTACTCGGTTGGAACGCACGCCCAGCTCAGGGACCCGACAGCAGTTACAGGGACGCAGACCTCTGGAAGCTGAGGGAGAGCTCAGTGGTGTCTTGGGTGAGGTGTTAAAACAATCAAGGATTCACTCATTTTTAAGAGGTTAATGAACATAATATTATTAAAGGATTAAATTATAAACACCTGGCACAAAAACACATCATCCCTTTTCAAAAATAAAATGTTCCTCTGGGCAAACACTACATGAGCCATGGCGGTGGCCCGAGCCCGCCTGGCCTGCACACAGCTGGGGGAGAAGTCAACACAGTGCCAGCTGCCTGGGCTCCAGGACAGAGCATAGGAAGTGTCCCATATGGGTGACAAGTTGTCAAGTGACAGCCAATGCCTTCTTCTCTCCGTTACCTGTCATCACGTGGCACCACGCTGGGTAGAGGTGATAAGGATGACTCCTGTGCTGGAGATCCTTCTCAGGATAAGTTTTTAGTCAAACTGTCAATACTCTTTCATCCATGTTTTGTTCTCTTCCCAAGAGAGTTAATTTAACATCCTTGTATTTTCTTCACTGACACACAGGGGAGCAGAGCAGTAGCCACAATGAACAATCCTAGAGAAGAAGAAGCCCGCCAGGAGGGAGGGCAGAGCTCTGGAAGATTCCAGTCCCCTCTGAAGCAGTCTTCCAGACCCTAGGGGCCCAGGCCCAAAGCCAAGGCAGGGTGCTGTATTTTTGTCTATTTAGTGTGTGGGGAAAAGAAAAAAAAAAAAAAAATTCCCCTGCTTTATGAAAAAACTACTCAGGTGCTAAGTGGAAAGGGTCCTACTTCTGGCACACAGCCAAGAGTTCAGAACCCAGGGCTTGCCTCATCTCAGGCTCCAAATCTCCTGGCAGCCCTGGAGAATGTGCAGCGGCTGAAATACAGAGCAGACCCAGGTCTGTGGGGGCTCGGACTCTGGCTGAAAGGAAACCTTGCTTCCAATATGGCCATATACTTCTTACACTTGAGCCAACTACTGTCACTAACAGCTGCCCAGCATCTCAGCGAAATCTGGTGTGTGGCCTTAGGGTGTGTGCCCACTTTGAACAAGGCACACAGTCCATATTCTGTATTCAGACCTGGTCACTTTCAGGCAGAGCACAGGGACCCTGCCACCCATGTGCCACCTGTCATGGGCTGGGCTGGGCTGGCTGGACTCAGAATGGAAGGCAGCCACAATGGACATGCACCTTCTGGGCAGGAGGCAGCCACAGTTCCCACTAATCAGCAACAGCCCACAAAATGGACCGTGATATCTCAACACTCTCAAGATCCTTCAATATGATGGTTACCTCCCTGATGGAACACTTGATTCAAGAGAGTGAGAAACGCTTACCCTGTTGGTCCTATCACCAGAGTAACTGCTCTAACCTAAAAACTGGAGGCCCCCGGGAGCCAGGGCCATGGCTATAGCCACACTCAGTGGCTACCCCACCCCGGCTCCACTGTGTTCACTCCAGGCTGAGGCCTGTCCTTACCAGTGCCCAGAAGGGCAGGCAGAGCCAACAGCACCAAGTTTCCAGAATTCCAGTCTGCTGCTGGCGCACGAATGGCCACACACTTGGACCAGCTGGCTTGTCTGAAAAGGTCTCTTTAACCAACAGGAAAACCTTAACATCAGACTGGCAAGTGATTACTGATGCATCTGAAGTCTCAACCATAAGATGTCAAATATATCAACTAATGTCCAGGGCCTGCATTTTCCTTGCTTGACAACATCTTGGACACAGGAGGGCTGGGACCAGCATTAGCAGCACTATCTTTCTTGGGCAGCCTGGTGAGCTGGGCTGGGCAGGAGAGTGAACTGCAATCAGGGCACTGAGTGGAACTGCAAGATCCATTAACAAATTCAATGACTTTTTAGAGAAATTAGGGTCCTATACTTCAAAGGGGTACATGTGCTGGAAGGCTGGACAGAAAGCCAGCCAGGTGTCCTCCTGTCACTGGCAAACAAGGTGAACCACCCCCAACTGTGATGCCTTTGAGGACAATGTCATGCAAGAGGCTGTGCACACAGCCTGCAGTGCTGCAGCTGCTGTTTGGTTTGCTATCTGGCAGCACAAGGTACTACCGGCAACCGAGACAATGAAGGCGCCTCTTCAGAGTTATCTTCCTCATACTGTGGCTTCAGTTTAGAAGCTCAGGCACGTGTCATCCCTTGTATCATCACAAAAATCTAACCTGCTACTTAAAAACCTGCTCAGGACACACAGTCTGATTAATTAAGTCTTCCAAAACCAAACCAAAGAGCAGAGGGAAAAAAAGAAAAGCCAAGTCACATGTGGGGAGTTTAGGGCAGAATTCTCTCTCCTGTAAGGTCCACTTCCTCCGCTCTTCAAGGAAAACCATGCTGGCGACTGGGCCCTGTGCCATGGCTCACAGGGGGCAATGCTGGCCACAGGCTTGAGCTCGTGCAGGACGGGTGGTCAGCCCCAGGGACAGGCAGGGCACTAGCCAGAAGGAAGCCCTGTCCTCACCCCCCTCTCTCACTTGTGTGCCTCCACCAGTGTTTCCAGTTCAGATCCAAAGAACTCTAGAATCGTCTACTGACAACACGACTATGATACAAGATGCTGGGCAGCCACCGTGAGCATTCCAATGTGTGTGAAGCTACCCGCTGCAGAAGCTGGATGATGGCAGTGCGTGGCCTGCCGCGAGGACACTTTCCCACCTCCAAGGAAAGCAGGACAACAAAGCAGCAGGCTGGGGCGGTGGCGTCACTCATTCTCATCAGGGTTCTGGGGGTCGATGATTTTGACGTGTGTGAAGGGGAAGAGCCCTTTGCGCCCGTTCACCTCACCTTCCCACTGGCCGTTTATGTTCATCCGTGTGACTTTGACGATGTCACCGACCTGCAAGGGGGAGAAAAGACAAAGTCAGCATTTTCTCCAAAAACTAAATCACACACACTGTTCCATTTGTTCTTAGGACCCACTCATTCTTCTCAGTGCTTAAACCTGAAATCAGGCCGTGCCAAAGACACCAGGAACTACCAATAAGCCCAGGGTGCTTCTCAGCCCAGGATGCGCTCTGAGGCAGAGCTCGGTCTTTGCTCTCCCGGCTACTAGCTCCAACGGGACAGAATGAGCCCATGACTCTCTAAGAACAGTTCAACGCACACAAAAAGTGCACTAAAGACCCATCTCCCCCTAATTTACATGGGAAGGGACTGCTGCCACCAACACATCTGGCCTGCTGCCTCCCTACCCAGCAGTGTGGACCCAGCTGTGGCAGTCCCAGGGGAAGGAATTCCACCTACTGTTAGAGGACAGGCACCAGGCAGGGGGGTCTCTGCTCCTCAAGTGGCCATAGCAACTCTGACGAGTGTGGTTTTCAAATTGTCTGTGGAGACCCCAGAGATCTAAGGAAGTACTTTAAAGGTCTAACGAATGTCCTGCTGGGACTTGAATTTTTAAATTGTTTTATTAAAGTTTTAACCCAAAGCAGAGTCAAGTGTGCTCCCACATTATCCTAAGCTGCCCTGCTCACTGCTGTTCACGTACACTTTCCTTCGAATGAAACTCTGTCCCATGTGTCTGACTGAAGGCTCATCCAAAAGTGCAAGGTCAAGGGTAAAAGACACCCCTTACCACTTGCAACAAAGAGCCTTCAGAAAGGAGCTAGCTGCTGGGGTTGACCAAGACTTCAGCTACCAGCTGCACTTTTTGTAATGCTTTCTGCCCACTGTCACAGTCCCCATCCCAATTGCCTCCCTAAGTTAGTCCTGTAAATCTCATTTTGCATACAATGGGGTTCCATGCACAGTTTCATTTGGAAAGACACATCTCCTGCCAAAGCTACTGGGCTAGCAAGCTGACTTGCTGGCCTGATGTGACCAAGAACCCCAGAGCTGCCAGAGCAGCCC
Source organism: Phacochoerus africanus (assembly GCF_016906955.1). Taxonomy (NCBI): domain Eukaryota; kingdom Metazoa; phylum Chordata; class Mammalia; order Artiodactyla; family Suidae; genus Phacochoerus; species Phacochoerus africanus. The sequence goes on along the minus strand of NC_062558.1, from coordinate 50,751,681 downwards.
GACAAGTCCACCAGGTCCAGTGGGCCTGTGGACGTGCCTTCACTGAGAAGCTGGGCCCCGGGGGAGCCACACCTGCCTTTCCAGGTGGACTGCTGAGCCACTGCACGCTGAGGAAAAGGAGGATGCTTTCCGAGGCGGATCCAGAGGAGGGAGGCTATCTTTGAAGCATTCATTGAATGATTTCAAATATAGGGCTCAAGAAGAAGTGCCAAAATCTAGCCATCTTGTTTAAATAAACACAAGGTATCTAAGGTGAGGAAGAGCTCAACAGAGAACTGAACTCTAGACTCTAACACAGCTTGTGGTCCATTTGTAAGAAAGCACCAGTGAACAGCTCCTTGTGGGGGAGGAGGGCAGGAGACACATGGCTTAGATGACTGTACGGCTCCACGCGGTAGCAGGAAGCAATGTCCACTGAGTGGTACATTGGCAAGTTTGTCCTGACCTGAGCACATGGAAAGGGCTCAGGCTGGGGAGATACCCCAAGAGGATGGAGAGGAAATGCGCTCCAGCTGCAGTGTGGGCCTGGTGTCCAGTCAGTGGATACTGTGAGTCAGGAATCTGCCTGCAGGGCCCTTTCAGACTCGCTTTCACTCCCAATTCTCAACACACCAGTTGCCTGTAAGGCAGGCTGGAGCCCTCTCCAAGATCACGGGCTGGTTGGCCAGAGAGCAGGGGTACAAGGCCAGGCAGCACTCATCCTGGCCACCATTGTCCCTGCCACCCTGAAGGGTGCCAGAGTGGCCTGGCCCATCTGCACCGAGCACCACTCGACTGCCCTGCTCCCCACCGAGCTACCCTCTGCCCCTGATGTCCTATCTCGAACTCCCCACTCTCCTCCCCACCCTGTACCTGCTCATCTCATCACTACTAGCTCATGGAACCAATAAATACCAAGTGTCTTGTAACCGCCCCCCCAACCCCCAACCCACTGAGAAAGTCACTGCTTCTGTGCAGAAAGCAGCGCTGTCACCAGATGGAACCTCTCACCTTGTGGAAACTGGGCTATTCGGGAGTATGTGACAAGATGACAATGGAAAAAAGAACTCTATCCCCCGAAGCTCCATACTTAGAACACAGTATAAATTCCGTTTAAAAAAAAAAAAAAAGGAGTTCCTAATGTGGCGCATCAGAAATGAATCCAACTAGAATCCATGAGGATGGGGGTTCGATCCCTGGCCTTGGTTCAGTGGGTCGGGGATCTGGCGTTGCCATGAGCTATGGTGTAGGTCACAGATGCGGCTCAGATCCCCTGCTGCTATGGCTGTGGTGTAGGCTGGCAGCTGTAGCTGACTCGACCCCTAGCCTGGGAACTTCCATATGCCAGGTGTGGCCATAAAAAGCAAAAACAAAGACATACATACATACATACAAGAAAAGGCAAGGACAAGTAAGAGCATGTGTGGGTGCCTGCCTATAGGAAGTTTCTATGAACTAGGGGGAGGGAACAGATGAGCTAGTGACAATCCAGCTGGACCCTTCGGTAAAAGGGGTGATGGTCCGTGGTCACCCAAGCAGCATGAAGGTGGGCCTGCACTCAGAGCCAGATCCCACAATGACAAGATATTTAAAAAGAATAGCTGTGACAAAAAGGAAACAAAGCTATGGCTGTCTGCAGCTGATAGGAGCTGTTGGCAGGTGTCAGGACCAGTGGCTTCTCCCCAAGACTGAGGTTTTGGTTTGCCCCACTCATGTGGACTAAGATCAGTACCTAAAAAAGATACTTTGGGAATTTCATCTTTTATCTATGCCTTTTCTATCTTCAATTGGACTTTAGATGCCCAAAGAGTGTACATCTTGCCTCAAGTTTGTAATCTGAGGTAGACTTAGCTGATAGTTGAGAAATGTAGAAGAAAAGTCTCACCTTCCTAAAAACCTGGTCCTTGGCAGCCCTCTCCCACGTCCTGGAGACCAGGAACAAGCTCTGACCTCCTGCTGACACCCCCACCTCTGGGCCCCCAGCCTCAACCAGCCTGGCCACCTTCCCGCCTCCGCAGCCCAATCAGCCCAACTCCCAACACCCTCCTCTCCCACAGCCTGACCCCTACCTACCACACTGGCTACTGCTCCCACCATTTCACCAAGGAATTCCCCGGCCCAGGCCAAGGGCCAGGGCCAGTCCTTGACCACTGATGCTCCATGGCATCCGAAGCAGGAGACTTCCCCTCCCTCTGCTGCCCCACCTTCTTTTTGTGATGCTCTGTAAAACCACCTGCCAGGTTTGTGGACAGCAAAGGCAGGTGCCTTGTGGTGCCCTAAGCTCTGACAGACAGGCCCAAGGAGGCTACTTTCCTGCTCCTCCTGCCCCCTCACCCCCAGCAGCACTCTCTGAAGGAGGGAGCTGGCTGTACTCCATGTCACAGGTCTCTCGCAAACTACTTTCCAGGAAGTCTGCAGAATCAAGGAAAGGAGAGAAAAAACCTAAGGCTGCCATCCTGCAAATGCTGGAGACAGATGGCCAAGCAGAACAGCAAGGTTCTCAGAAGAGAAGTGACAGGCATGAGGGCCTAAGGACAGCAGAGGACAGCCCTTTTAAATATATACACAGAACTGGGTCACTACTGTTTCTGACCCCCTAACACCATTTCCCTGCACAAGAGCAACATCCAAAAGCCTGTCTCCAAGACTCTGCCCCGTCAGCTCCTGACTCCTCTCATCTCTGCCCTCACTTCATGCCTCTCTGCCCATGCCCACAGTCCCACTAGCTTCCTTTCAATTGTTCAAATTTGCCAGACTCATCCCCAGATCCAGACTCTACATGAGACCCGAGGACATGCAGTGCTGGAAATGTGATTACATAACTTCACAACTTATAACGCTAAAAATCACGCTCCAGGCTATTGCCCAGAATTGCCAAGCTGATCCTAAGAAACTTTGGGCCTCTGCTCGTCTTTCACAGTTGAAGACACACAAGCAACCCTGATGACCACAGGACAACCCCTGCCCCCTCAGAAGCACCCATCAAGTTGCATATGCCCACAATGTGTAGAAAGGGCCTCCAGGCGGCAGCCACTGTGTGCACAGGACACACCTAAAACTAAGATCCAAGACCTGCAACCACAGGATGTGAGCAATCTCGCCTGTCTGCTTAAAGCAGGTGTAAGGTGGGGCCTGTGGTGATTCATGCTATGACCTTTGGAGTGAGGAAGGGCTGACCAGAGTCCTGCCTGGTTCTGCCACTTTTAGTGGCTACATAGCTGTGACAAACTACTCAAGTTGCCCAAGTCTCAGTTTCCTTTGACTTTGAAAGATTCTTGCAGTAATTAAAGGAAGTAATTCTTGCAATAATTAAACTGAATGGGATTGTTAACCAGTACACCCATAAGTAAATGGTGGCTGTTGGAGTTCCTGAATCTGACTAGCATCCACGAAGACGCAGGTTCAATCCCTGGCCTCGCTCAGTAGGTTGAGAACCTGGCGTTGCCGTGAGCTGTGATATAAGTCGCAGACACAGCTCAGATCCCGCGTTGCTGTGGCTATGGTGTAGGCTGGCAGCTACAGCTCTGACTGAATCCCTAGCCTGGGAACCTCCATATGCCACGGGTGCGGCCCTAAAAAGATGAGGGGGAAAACAATGGTGGCTGTTATTGGAATGGGGATAACTGAAAAGAACCCATCTTCCATCCCTGGAATCATGCCCCCACCCAGCTGCTCACCACACGCTGGCCGAATTCCAGGAAGAACTGGAACCAGCATAGAGAAGTACTATACTAAAGTGGGTTTTCACCCTGTCAGTTAAGCCAAGGGGATGGGAAAGCTGTCATATTAGAGAGAAAGGAGGTGAGAGACAAGCCTGGAAACTGGGGGAGGCAGCTGAGGAAGACAAAGGGAGGTTGCAGAAGGCAGGTCAATGCTGGACACTGCCAGAACATTCAACTCTCATGCCTACCAATTAACCCCTGACTCTGAGGATCTTTACAGGATACTCACTGGATGAACCTACCTAATCAGTTCAAAGAGATCAAAAAACGATGCAATGAGCAGTTAGTGGCAGAGAAGCAGTACTGGTTCAGTGCTGCAGAGCACAGGGGTGAGGACAACTACATGGACCAAGGGATCCTGAGCAGCAGAGTGATCAGGTGCCACTCAGAAAACTTCTGACAGCTCACTTCACACATTGAAACATAGCCCGTCACCCCTCAGAGCCAGGGCCCTTTCCACAGAGGACACCTTGGTTCCAGCACACTGCCTGCTGCCCACGGTGACAGGCCCAGGTGCAGACTGGCTCCTTACCCTGCTGTGCTGAAGAGCACCTGGGCTTGGGCCCTTCCAACAGCCAGCTGACGGCTTCACAGTCACTGTGCTGCTCCTCTCTGTGGCTAGTACAGGGCCCCTCAAGGTCTGAGCCCAAAGCAGCGCTCACTCTGGAAGGCAGGTCAGTCTGAAAGTTGCTGGATATTAACCTGGTTCAAGAACCCCCCAAACCCTGGAAGATACAGGTGACCCAACCAGTACCTGAGACCACATCCCTTATACACTGTTCTCTACTAACTGGCCTTTACGATAACCCTCATTGTGACAAGAAGCGCCATTACAGCAGGGGGCACTCAATGCTCAAGCCAGGCGTGCCCAGGCCTCCTGTGTGCAATGGGGGCAACAGGAGAAGGAAGACTTATACGGATGGGGACATTTCCTGAGGCTGGGCCTCCTGGAGCCCCACCCGCCCTGACTGAACAGCAGCCCTGGAAACTCTACTGTGTGTCTCCTGGCACCTGATTCAAAGAGCAGCCCAGGCCTGGGAGGGCTCAGGCACTGGCGGCCACAGCAGCTGTCTCTCCTCTCAAAACTGTTGTTCTGAGACTGCACTCTCCCAGGGCATGTAAACTAAGATTAGAAGCGAAAACAAGTCTCAGAGGAATCACAAGTCCCAACATGAGTGACATATGGTCTCAAGAACATCCTGAAAGCATATGCAGGATTGAACGTAAATGCATTAATGTATGCTGTTTCTCTGGAGAGATTCTACAGATTTCACCAGTTTATCAAAGGGGTCCATAGCTCAAAGAAAGATATAAAACAGGGAGTTCCCGTTGTGGCGCAGTGGAAACGAATCCGACTAGTATCCATAAGGATTCAGGTCTAATACGCAGCCTTGCTCAGTGGGTCCAGGATCCGGTGTTGCCGCGAGCTGTGGTGTAGGTTGCATACAGGTTTGGATCTGGAGTTGCTGTGGCTGTGGCATAGGCTGGCAGCTGCAGCTCCGATTAGACCCATAGCCTGGGAACCTCCATATGCTGCGGGTGCAGCCCTAAAAAGCAAAAAATTGAAAGAAAAAAAAAAAAGATATAAAACAAAGCAAAACCGTATCAGGCAGTTTTCACCCTGCCATCTACGGCTTTCACTTGTTCACTCATTTAAAACATGCCAAGTATTCAGTACCAGGCCCTGGAAGGACCCAGACAGAATGAGCAGCCATCTCGTGGAGCTACCCAGGCCCTCTGTCTCGTTTTACACCACTCATGTGTGCTTGGTGCACTGCACCTGAATCAGCCCCTCCCTGTCCACACACTCTGAGTTGCAAGCAGGTGGTCTCACCCTGACTTATGACACCCTGACACCCTGACTTATGACTCATTAGTTTTATTTTTGAAGACCTGTCTTTTCTTTAAAATTTCCATTGTCCTTCAGGCAGAAGTTAGTTCAAGAGGGCCATTTACTGATTAACATTTCTAAAAATAATAATAATAATAAAAAAAGGGAGTTCCCATCATGGTGCAGTGGTTAACGAATCTGACTAGGAACCATGAGGTTTCAGGTTCGATCCCTGGTCTTGCTTCAGTGGGTTAAGGATCCGGCGTTACCATGAGCTGTGATGTAGGTTGCAGATGTGGCTCGGATCCCGAGTTGCTGTGGCTCTGGTGTAGGCCAGCGGCTACAGCTCCAATTCGACCCCAGCCTGGGACACTCCATATGCTGCAGGACCGGCTCAAGAAATGGTAAAAAGGCAGGAAAAAAAATTTTTTTCTTATGAGAACACAGGGATTTTATTTTAGGATGAGTCAGGGGTTGAAGGCATCCTGTGATGCAAGAGAATATGGGCAATGGAAAGGAAGAAGTAAAATCATCTCCATTTGCAGACGACATGATCCTATAGATAGGAAGATTCCAGAAGAAAGTTATTAGAGCTAATCAAACACAACAGAAATTACAGGGTATAAGATCAACACACAATAGCAGCTGTGTTTCTCTATTCCAGTAAAGAGCAATTAAGAATGCAATTCCAGGAGTTCCCGTTGTGGCGCAGTGGTTAACGAATCCGACTAGGAACCATGAGGTTGCGGGTTCGGTCCCTGCCCTTGCTCAGTGGGTTAACGATCCGGCGTTGCTGTGAGCTGTGATGTAGGTTGCAGATGTGGCTTGGATCCTTCGTTGTTGTGGCTCTGGCGTAGGCCGATGGCTTCAGCTCTGATTAGACCCCTAGCCTGGGAACTTCCATGTGCCACAGGAGCGGCCCAAAGAAATAGCAAAAGCAAAAAAAAAAAAGAATGCAATTCCAGGAGTTCCCTTGTGGTACAGCAAGTTAAGGATCTGGCATTGCCATTTTTTCTTTCTTTCTTTTTTTTTTTTTTTTGTCTTTTTAGGGCTACACTTACAGCATATGGAAGTTCCCAGACTAGGGGTTGAATCAGAGCTACAGCTGCCAGTCTACACCATAGCCACAGGAACATCAGATCCTTAACCCACTGAGCAGGGCCAGGGATTGAATCTGTGTTCTCAGGGATACTAGTCGGATTCATTACTGCTGAGCCACAATGGGAACTCTGACATTGTCACTTCTGTGGCTTGGGTTTGACCCCTGGCCCAGGAATTTTTATATGCTGCAGGCACAGTCCGCCCCCCGCTCCTGCAAAGAATGGATAAACAAAGTGTGGTATATCCATAAAAAATAATTTTACTTGGCCATAAAAAGAATGAAGATACACATTACAACACAGATGAACCTTGAAGGATCATGCTAAGCTCAATCCAAAGGACAAATGCTGTGTGGTTCCATTTACATGAGGTGTCTTGAACAAGCAAATGTATCCAGGTAGAAAAGAAGACTAGAAGTCACCAGGGCCTCAGAGGGGCAGTGGGGAGTTCCTACTTAATGGTTAGTTTCTATTTGGGGTGATGAAAAAGTTTTAGAAATAGTGGTGATGGTTGCACAACACCGTGGATGCAATTAATGCCACTGAATTGTACACTTAAAATTTTCTTATACATGTTTCATCACAATTTAAAAAAAATGAATAACATGCCAAAAACCACTGAGTTGTACACTTTAAGTGGGTAAATTGCATGATATGTGATTTATATCTCAATAAAGCTATTGAAAGACAGACTGTGGGCTGAGTCCCAGCTCTGCCACATGCCAACTGTGAGGCTGTCAATAAATTACAGAAGAGTCAAGTTCTAAGTGAATAAAATGGGGCAGCTGTGAGGACTGACTAAAACACTGAAGCCCCTCACTGACGGTTCTTACACAACAGCCATTATTACCATATACAGAACCCTGAGGTCAGCATAGCAACAAGGCTAGGACAGGCCTTGTCTGAACCACACTAGGGCCAGGATTTCATGGTATTCTCACCCATTTACATATTAAGAAAGAGGAACAAAACCCCTTTAAGAGTAATTTCTAATTCACAACCCAATGAGAATATGATATGCTAGAAGAAAAAAATGTTACCTTAGGTACAGAATTCCTAATACTATATGCCATTAAGGACAAGTGACACAAGGTCAAACACAGAGGGTGAAGGAGGGGCCCAGGAGCCATGACCAGAGTCCTTAAGAGGGTGAGTGCTAATTTGTGGGCATCTCTGGCAAGCCTTGGTGAAAGAAAAGTGTTAATCCCCTCAGCTGAGCCCTTTGGTGACGTGGTAATGGCTCACTTCCCATGCTCTTGCCCTCTGCCCAACAGATCTAGCACTCCCACCAGTCTGCAGCGGCATGGAGTGCAGTCCTGTTCACACAAGCTCTTCCCTTTTTATTTATCCTTCAAAACGCCTTTCAAGGGTGACCCCTCCTGCGGGTAGCCTTCCCAGACCAGCACCTACCCACACTCCAGCTGATTCTGTGTTATCAGATCACTCACCACACTGCTGGTTTCTGCCTCTAATCTGGCACCAGGTGGTGAGCTCCTTGGTGGCAGGACCCTACACGGCACCACTCACAGGTTGGTTACACGAACAGATAAATAATGAAGAGATGTACATCAACTTGCAGAGCCAGGCTGCCTTTCAGACTCAGAGAATTTAAGAAATGTGCCCAAGATCACACCAGGAACAGCTGGGATCTGAATGCAGGCCAGTGATCTCCACTGTGTCAAAGGACACATCTGGAGCACATGGTGTTCGGTAATGACACCATCACTCCTGCACCATTCTCTTCTGCCAATCTACCTTTGGAAAGGTCGAAACCCCCCACAACCCTCCACCTGAGAATGTTCTCCTAAGATGTGACTTGTTTCCCAGGAGCCCTTCCAGCTCCACTCCACCAGGGCAGAGGAGAATTCTGCTGCGTGCCAGGAATGGGGACACCCTGCCCTAATTCACCTTGCACAAGCACTGAGGGTTCCCTTTCAAACCAAACCCCAAGAATCAATTCACTTCTGGAAAAAAGGTGAGCAAGAGAGCAGAGTGTCTAATCAAAGACTAACTTTATTTATCTATCTTTTGCTTTTTAGGGCTGCACCTGAAGCACATGGAGGTTCCCAGGCTAGGGGTCAAATCGGGGCTATAGCTGCCGGCCTGTGCCACAGCCACAGCAACGTGGGATATGAGCCTTGTCTGCAACCTACACCACAAATCACAGCAACTCCAGATCCTTAACCCACTGAGCAAGTTCAGGGATCGAACGTGCAACCTCATGGTTCCTAGTAGGATTCATTTCCACTACGCCACAACAGGAACTCCCAAAGACTGATTTTAAAATATCTCTTGAGGAGTTCCCATTGTGGCTCAGCAGTTAACAAATCCAACTGACAAGTGAGCTGTAGTGTAGGTTGCAGACAAGGCTCGGATCCTGCGTTGCTGTGGCTCTGGCGTAGGCCAGCAGCTACGGCTCCGATTAGACCCCTAGCCCGGGAACCTCCATATGCCATGGGAGTGGCCCTAAAAATGGCAAAAAGACAAAAATAATAAAATATCTCTTGAGGAGTTCCTGCCATGGTGCAGCAGAAACAAGTCTGACTAGGAACCATGAGGTTGTGGGTTCCACCCTTGGCCTCGCTCTGTGGGTTAAGGATCTGGCATTGCTGTGAGCTGTGGGTGTTGGTTGAGAACTCGGCTCGGATCTGGCATTGCTGTGGCTGTAGCATGGGCTGGCAGCTGTAGCTCCAATTAGACCCCTAGCCTGGGAACTTCCCTATGCTTCAGGTATGGCCCTGAAAAGCAAAATAAAAAATTAAAAATGCAAAAAAAAAAAAATTAAAAATGCAGGAATGTTCTTTCAAAAACCAAGATTCCTTGGGGGGGGGGCGGGATTCTGAACTGGGAGTTCCTGCTGTGGCTCAGTGGCAACGAATCTGACTAATATCCATGAGGACGCAGGTCTGATCCCTGGCTCCACTTGGTGGGTTAAGGATCCGGCTTGCCATGAGCTATAGTGTAGGTGGCAGATGTGGCTTGGATCCTATGTTGTTGTGACGAAGGCCAGCAGCTGTAGTTCCAATTTGACCCCTAGCCCAGGAACTAACATATGCCACGGGTGTGGGCCTAAAAGACCAAAAAAAAAAGTCTGAACTAATTCTGAAAATCAAGTTCACCTGGACCACCCGTCTCTGTAATACTGTCTCATGGGGAGTAATGAAGCCTCACTGATTATCAGCACATTTTGTCCTACTTATCTCTTTAATTTTAATACTTTTCCTGGTAACCTAATTGCAAGTGTCTCAAGAGAGTTGTTTTTAATAGGATCAGACAGGCACCAGTTTTAGAACATAGTTCACAGAAATACTTATGGCATAGCCAAAAGTCTCACTTAAACATATAAAATCAGAAATATCCTAAGTGGAATTTGGTAAAGGTATATTTCTTGGGTCCACCCACACCCTCTTGGCCAATCACCTAAAGCAGGCCTTTCATGAGGCTTGCATGGCTGGGCTGATGTCATGAGGAGGCTCAAGTGGGGAGACCTATCTCTAGGGCCGAGACTAGAAGAGCTGTGTAATGGCCAAGTATATGGGTTATCTCAAAATAGACTCGATTAACCACACTCCTGTCCCCCTAAGGCACCCACCTAGTACCTGCCCACAGGCGCTACGTGATCCCTTCTACAACCCCCTGTGCACACACGCCAAGGAATAAACAGGCAATGTGAGTTTCTAACACAGGTGGACAGGCAGGCATCCTAAGGGGAGTGAGGCTTTAAACCCTGGCTCAGGTAAACACCTACTTCTTGACTTCCTTTATGGGACTTGGAATTCTTTTTTTAAGGCCACACCCTCAGCATATAGAAGTTCCCGGCTAGGGGTGGGAATTTGGAGCTATAGCTGCCGGCCTATGTCACAGCCACAGCCAACACTGGATCTGAGCCACATCTGTGACCTATACCACAGCTCACAGCAACGCCAGATGGTTAACGCACCAAGCAAGGCCAGGAATCGAACCTGTGTCCTCATGGATACTTGTCAGATTCGTCCTCATGGATATTTGTCAGGTTCCAAGCCATGATGGGAACTCCAGGTCTGGAATTTGGACTGGGAGCCTGGACCCCAAGAGTCAGGGAGTCACACCAACTCACCCATGAAGAGACTACAGACTTGGAAATGCCCCCAAAGGCTGAAACTACTCAGCAAACTGGAAGGTATTTAGAGCCCAGAGCATCCCAAGTTACTCTGGGGTGCTCCGGTGGGCAGCCATGCAGGAGCAGGTCTGCGTGGGGATAAGAAAGCCAGATGGCCTCTATCTGCTAAGGGAGACTGCCCTGGTTCCTTTACTGTCCTTCCACTGGGAAGCGCCTCCCCAGACCTGGCTCCTGCCACAGGCCTCAACGCTCTTTCCTCTAAGCCAACACGAATAGGAGAAGCAATCAGAGGCTCTGAAACAAGCCTGCAGGTGTAGCTCACTTGGATATAACTCTTGGTCCCAAAAAACCCTGGGGATCCAGTGACAAAAAATTGGAGTTCCCATCGTGGCTCAGCGGAAACGAATCCAACTAGGAACCATGAGGTTGCAGGTTCGATCCCCGGCCTCACTCAGTGGGTTAAGGATCCAGCGCTGCCGTGAGCTGTGGTGTACGTCGCAGACACGGCTCGGATCTGGTACTGCTATGGCTGTGGCGTAGGCTGGCGGCTATAGCTCTGATTAGACCCCCTAGCCTGGGAACCTCCATATGCCACTGGTGCAGCCCTAAAAGGACAAAAGAAAAAAAAGAAAATTACAGCTAACTTTTCGTCTGAGGGCAGCCCTGTCACATCACCCTTCTGCTGGGCCCAGGCTGCCCCCACCTCTCTGTGCCCTGTCCTCAGGGTGAGCACAGAGGAGAGGTGATAACAAAACATCAGTCTCTCCAGCATAGAGGCTATGTGTGCTACTAAGGAAGAGCATACAACTGTCATCCTGTAATAATGATACCTGCATTGCATTGTGTGGTTCACAAAATATTTTCATAAGTTATCATGAATGAAAGAACTAGGAATTGTGACACCAATCCCATATTCTAACACAGTAATATTTAGGGCCCGCCTTGCTTTATGTATTTTATACATCAGCAAAAATAACAGAAGAAATATATGGGAGTATTCCTCTAAAAATATGAATTTTAAAAATCTATTTTTCAGGAGTTCCTGTTGTGGATCAGTGGCAATGAACCCAATGAGTATCCAGGAAGAAGCAGGTATCTTGATCCCTGGTCTCACTCAGTGGGTAACGGATCCGGCACTGCAGTGAGCTGTGGCTTAGATTCCACATTGCTGTGGCTATGGCATTGGCAGGTAGCTGCAGCTCCAATTCAACCTTCAACCCCTAGTCCGGGAACTTCCATATGCGGCAGTTCAGCCCTAAAAAGAAAAAAAAAATCTATTCTATTTTTCAGATCTTCTGTCTCCAGGCCCACCATGGGGCTTGTGCTCATACAGGGTCACTGTGGGGCTTATCAGATGTCTTACCAAAACTTTACCTTCTGCAATTAATATCCCTTTCCTGGAAGTTCATCAACACTGGCTTCAGGACTTGTGTTTAGGCAAGCCACAGTGACATACTAAGCCCTGCGAGAGCCAACCCTCCCCTGACCCTGCTTCGTAAAAGGCAACTCCTGTTAGTTAGAAGAACATGACTTGGTGATTAAAATGTTCAAGTTCTATTTCATGCTATGTGATTTACAAAATCTCAAATAAGGTCTGAGACATTTAAAAATTATCCTTTGCCGGAGTTCCCGTTGTGGCACAGTGATTAACAAATCTGACTAGGAACCATAAGGTTGCCGGGTTCGATCCCTGGCCTTGCTCAGTGGGTTAAGGATCTGGCGTTGCCGTGAGCTATGGTGTAGCTCGCAGACGCGGCTTGGATCTGGTGTTGCTGTAGCTGTGGTGTAGGCTGGTGGCTACAGCTCTGATTTGACACCTAGCCTGGGAACCTCCACATGCCATGGAAACAGCCCTAGAAAAGGCAAAAAAAAAAATTATCCTTTGCCTAAGTGAAGAGGAATTTGATGACATTCATATTTCTCCTTAACTGATCAGAATGTTAAAAATATGGAAATGTACACATGGCCATGTGTCAATCTCTATGTTGATTTCCTCCCTTAGGTCATGGGTCTTTCTTAATCATTACTTTTCCTTATTGGAAAAAAAATCAACTACTCTGAGACTGAACCTGAGGGTCTGGGAGCAGAAAACAGCAGGGTGGCTGACTTGGGAGAAACAAGGGCTAGGGAAGGAGGAAGAACCGAGTGGGTCCTCAAAATCACCCAATTCTCCTATCGCCATGAATTTAACCTTAAATGAGTAGTCATGATTTTGCAGAAACAAAATTAAAATGAAAACGAAAACTGAGTGTCAAAGGACCCAAAAACCACCCTTAGTAGATTTTACCTCTAATGCCAAGGCGGTCTTGTCATATGCACAGGGCACTCTTTTCTGGATTGCTTTTGCAAAGACAGGTCCATTCTGCGTGGATGGCAGAGGGTTGACCGTCACCCCAGGAGTACTGGGAACGGCAGGCAGAGGAGCTGTGGTCTGAGGCTGAGCATACGCGTGAGCAGGTTCTGGGATTCCGTAACTGTTGGAATTCCTATTCCCATGCTTTCCAAGTGGTGAGGACCTCACGAGCTTTTCCACATAAGGGACAGGGATCATCCCGACCCGGCCCTCCTTGTTCCGGGCACTCCACCACTGTTCTTCTGGCTTCTCTATTATCACCAAGATCTCACCCTTTTTAAAGGGCAGGTCTTCGGCATCATTCCCAGGAAAATCATAGAGAGTCCGTACATACTCCAGATTTTCTTCCGCTGTGGGCAGGTTGGGTGCTGACACAGAGCCCACTGGTGGGCTTGGATACCTTCAGAGAAAAAGAAAAGTGCTCTAAGAGAAAAATCTTCCATGCCAGTGCTTGTCAGACTTTTAACAAACCACTTAACTCTGTAATGAACTATATTCCCCTCCACATCCTCAGAAATTAGCCAGGTTCTGCCACACTCTGATTTTCTGTAGTTTGTAATGCAGAAATTAGTATCCTGAAAATGCCTTTTAAAATCACGTCAGGGAGTTCCTGTCATGGCTCAGTGGTTAATGAACCTGACTAGTACCCATGAGGACGAGGGTTCAATCCCTGGTCTTGCTTCAGTGGGTTAAGGATCCAGTGTTGTGATGAGCTATGGCGCAGGCTGTCGGCTGCAGCTCCAATTGGACCCCTAGCCTGGGAACCTCCATATGCCACGGGTGTGGCCTTAAAAAGACAAAAATTAAAAATAAATTTTTTTAAAAATTTTAAAATAAAATCACATCAGGTGCATAGTATACCCTCCACCCTCACAATAACACTGTTTTATAGGAACCTTTTGTATACACATACAAACACCTGGTCCAAATTTACTTTTTTTTTTTTAGAATTTACTTTTTTTTTTTTGGTCTTTTTGCTATTTCTTGGGCCGCTCCTGCGGCATATGGAGGTTCCCAGGCTAGGGGGTCTAATCAGAGCTGTGGCCACCAGCCTACGCTAGAGCCACAGCAACGCGGGATCCGAGCCGCGTCTGCAACCTACACCACAGCTCACGGCAACGCCGGATCGTTAACCCACTGAGCAAGGGCAGGGACCGAACCCACAACCTCATGGTTCCTAGTCAGATTCGTTAACCACTGCGCCACGACAAGAACTCCAGAATTTACTTTTAAATTTGCAGTGAGTTCAGCTGCCACCTTCCGTAGGCCGCTGTCACAACTACCACATTCTTCCTCCTAGTCCTAATCTATGGTGTGCATCCTGCACACTTCCCTGAACACTCAGAGAGAAGATGACGAAGGCCTCCGTGACACTCAAAATACAAAGACCAGAAAAGGGAGTATATATCTGCATTATAATTAAAAAAAAAAAATAATCCATATTGCGTCTTGTACAGGAATCATCAGCTGAGCCTCAAAATGAAAACAGGTTTTCAATGAAAAGCTCTTAGGTGAGAGGTCTTCCCAAGCACCACAATCCTTGCTGAAATCCACTGTGAGTTACCCCTGCCGATGTGGAACGAATGCCCAGCATCAGTTACAAAAGCAACACCCCAACACCTAAAAAATATTCTGAAAAGCTACGAATACATAAAGTCCCCCCCCTCTTTTTTTTCAGGGCCTGCACCCGAGGCATATGGAGGTTCCCAAGCTAGGGGTCCAATTGGATCTACAGCTGCTGGCCTACACCACAGCCACAGCAACATCAGATATGAGCCGTGTCTGCCACCCACACCACAGCTCACAGCAACACCAGATCCTCAGCCCACTGAGCAAGGCCAGGAATTGAACTCACAACCTCATAGTTCCTAGTCAGATTCTTTTCCGCTGTGCCAAGACGAGAACTGCTAAGTCTTTTTTTTCCCCTGCTTTGGCTGCCCCACAGCATATGGAGATCAATCCTGCATCCCAGTGCTCTCAAGACACTGCTGAACCCGTTGCGTCACAGGAACTCCAAATAGCGAAGTTTTGGAGAAAACTATTTTGCCATCAGCATCCCCAACCAAAACTTCTTTGGAGCACAAAATCTGCATTAGAGTAACAACCCTAGGCTTCACCTCTTTGGGGGGCAATGCCTGCAGCAGAACCTCATCAGAGCCCAGTTCTAGAACAGCCTGGAAGAGAATGCTGGGGTAGGTCATTTGCCCGATTAACCACTGACCACAGTGGTTTATATTCCATCAGATCATATCCATTCTCTTTCTTTCCTCCACACAGTAAATGACCTAAAAAGTTACTCTCTCTATATAAAAATATATATATATTTATTGTCTTTTTAGGGTTCCACCCATGGCATATGGAGGTTCCCTGGCTAGGGGTCAAATTGGAGCTGCAGCTGCCAGCCTATACCACAGCCACAGGAACGCCAGATCCGAGCTACATCTGCAACCTACATCACAGCTCACAGCAAGCCGGATCCTTAACTCACCCAAGACCAGGGAATCGAACCTGCATCCTCAAGGATGCTAGTCAGATTCATTTCCGCTGCACCAGGATGGGAACTCCAAAGTTACTTCGTATTAACGTTATCTCCTACCTTAAAGCATTTTATTAAAGAAAAAAAAGTTTCCTTTTTAAAAAGTGTCACCATGTTAAAACATTCAGCAAAACAAAATACAAAACAAAAGAGATAACAGTTCCTCCAGTTCTCCTTCCCTCTTGTCCAGCCACTTTCTAGCTTCCTGTACCTGGGGCAGTTTTTCTGTTTTCCCAAGTCACTGTTCTTGCTTCACTGTGTGAGCCTGCCTCAAATGCAGCATCCCTGTGTTTCTGGGCGGTTTTCTTCCTCCCTATTATTTAATCATCACTGTCAAGCACTCTTTTGAGCACGTTTCCCCTGTACTTTATTTTTGTAAACCTGAGATTCCCAGATTAAAGAACAGGAATTTTTTTTTTTTGTCTTTTTTTTTGGTCTTTTGTTGTTGTTGTTGCTATTTCTTGGGCCGCTCCCGTGGCATATGGAGGTTCCCAGGCTAGGGGTTGAATCGGAGCTGTAGCCACCGGCCTACGCCAGAGCCACAGCAACGCGGGATCCGAGCCTCCGAGCCGCGTCTGCAACCTACACCACAGCTCACGGCAACGCCGGATCATTAACCCACTGAGCAAGGGCAGGGACTGAACCCGCCACCTCATGGTTCCTAGTCAGATTCGTTAACCACTGCGCCAGGACGGGAACTCCAAGAACAGGAATGTTTTCACTGCCCTTGGGACATATTGCCATACTACCCTCTCGAAAAGGCATCTTTGTAATTTGGCAAAATGTACATCTTTTTAGTGTAAATGACTAGCTGCACAATAGTCAGAATACCTTGGTGATGAGGAGCTTGATTTAAAACCTGAAAGACCTTAGCTATTAACCACCTGACAACTAAGACGAAACTGCCCAATGTCAGCACATCTAGTAGAGATGGGAGCAGCAGCGGTTTAAAAAAAAAAAAAAAAAAAAGAGCTGACACTTATGCCTACATCAGCCAGGCTCCATCAGTTAAATTGCTGACTTGTCCCAGCTGTCCTGGGAGGTAAAATGCTTTCCACTCCCCAGATGTAAAGCCAAGCAGGACTCTAGTTTGCACCCAGGCAGTCTGGCTCTAGAGTCCTCTCCTAGCCTCTCAGCAGATCAGCCTAGGGGATAATCCCTGAGTCTTGTGGGTATATGAGAATTAACACCATGTGTGAACCATTCACCATAGTTAGCACCCCTTCCCCATACCCTAGAAAGTGTACCCATGTTCCCACTTCAAGGGCTGCAAAGATTCTGTGAAAAATTTGGGTCACATTACACAAATCTCAGATAATGTACTAAGAGCACAACAGGTTCCTTCTCAGACTCTGGCAAGGGTTATTTTACTGTTTATATAACTAAAAGTTAAAAGCAGTTAGTTCTACAACACAGATCATGAAACACTAGTACCACTTCAGTGGGGATTAACACTAATGAAATCTATTTACCCAGGTATCCACTGGCTTATTTGTACTAAGAACTTGGGGGACAAACAATGAATTAAAACCAAATTCCTTCTCTCAAAAGACAACTTAGTTGTGACAGAGCTTGTCAGGCAAAGGACAGCAAAGTGTGAATCATGTCATGACAGGAACACTCAGGAAGGGGTGAGTTTGCTCAGGGTTAGGATGGGCAAGGGGGTGATGCACAAAAAGCCAGACTAGCCCCCTTTAAAGCTGAACGAGTTTTTGGAAGACTGGTTTTCATGTTCTGGTTCTATCTACATCAGTAAAGACTAGAGGCCTAGGAAGCTGTGTGTGCTAGGGTGCTAGTCACAAGCCCCGATCCAGGAATAAACTTCAGAATGCCCGAGAAAAAATGAATTATCCCAGTTTTCTTCGGGCAGTGGAGTCTAATCAAAAGGTTAAGTATGTCTGACCTGGCGTCATCCTGCTCTCATCTCTGCAGGAACTAACATGTAATTTGATGAATACATGATTCTGAGACAATGGGGAGTGGAGAGCTTTGCATTTACATCAGAGGCATGGCTTAGACCCCAATCTGGATATTTAGACCTCAACTCTCTTAATAACAAACCCAATCAGATTGTTGACACCCCCCAACTTCCCTGTTGAAAGTAATCATCTCCTTCACCCCACCTTTCCATCAGAAGCACCACTCAAAAGTCCCTGAAGCCACACCTCTCCCCTGACCTGCAGGCAAGTGCCCAGTGAAGGTGGTCACTTTCCACTTAACATTCCCAGCACACTGATCTTAGCCTAGCTTCTCCAGTAACAGACCTTAACTAACCTCACACTCTAGACTCTCCCTACCCAGCCCCACACCAGAGCAGTTGTTTTTTTTGTTTGTTTTGTTTTTTTGTTTTTTTTTTTGCCTTTTCTAGGGCCTCTCCTGCAGCACATGGATGTTCCCAGGCTAGGGGTCTAATCAGAGCTGTAGCCACCGGCCTATGCCACAGCCACAGCAACGCCGGATCCTTAACCCACTGAGCAAGGCCAGGGATGGAACCCACAACTTCATGGTTCCTAGTCAGATTCATTAACCACTGAGCCACGATGGGAATTCCTAGAGCAGTTTCTATCAAGTGAAAACGACCATTACAATTCTTTTCTTAAAAAAGTGTATGAGTTTCTGCTGTGGCACAACAGGATTGGCAGTGTCTCTGCAGCACCAGGATGCAGGTTTGATCCCCAGCCCAGCTCAGTGGGTTAAAAGGATCCAGTGTTGCCATAGATGAAGCATAGGTCCCTGGCCCTGGAACTCCATATGCAATGGGGCACCACAAAAAACCAAAACAAAACCTGTAGAGGGCACCCACTCAGAGAGCAAAGGCGGCCCTTTACCCATCTATTATCCTCCTTCTTTGCCAGAGGGCCGCCTATCACCCACATCAAGCACACCTGTGCCTCTCCCAACAGGCATTGCCACCACTCATAAACTTGTTCTCATCCTTCAAGAATCAGTTCAAAGAGCACCTTCTCTTTCAAGCCCTGCCTGACCCTTTGGTTATCATCCCTGCTTTTAAACCCCTATGCTATTCTGTTTTAACTAGTTCAATATACCGAGCTCCTCAAGGGCTAGGACCATGGTTTACTCGCATTATATGACTTGGGTCTAGTCTTGGGCTTTGGAATGGAGTAGACCTCAACATATTCAAGTTCCTGCTAAAACTAAAATGCCAAAGACACAGGGAAGCTCTCCCCATTCCTGTTTCTATCCTTGTGCTTTCTTCTGAAAACACAAAAGCTTCAGTAAATTCCCTAAATCCCGCTTACGCAGACAAGGAAAACTTGTGTGCCACCTGACTTGCTGTCCAAGTCTCTTTACCTCACCATCGCTCAACTCACACTCTTAGCCATCCTTCCAGACTAGCTGCCACACGCCTGGTGGCCCCACCTTACTTGTTATGACTCTAGGATAATCTGAACTCCCACTAATAAGCACTGCCTCCTTTTACTTACCAGAAAGAACCAATATTTTAGCTGAAGGAACCTTAGAAATAATCATGTCCAACTGTTCAGATCAAGAGGAAAAAAAAATTTTTTTTTTGTCTTTTTGTCATTTCTTGGGCCACTCCGGTGGCATGTGGAGGCTAGGGGTCGAATCAGAGCTTTGGCTGCCGGCCTACGCCAGAGCCACAGCAATTCAGGATCTGAGCCGAGTCTGTAACCTACACCACAGCCCATGGCAAGGCGGGATCCTTAACCCACTGAACAAGGCCAAGGATCGAACCTGCAACCTCATGGTTCCTAGTCGGATTCGTTAATCACTGAGCCAGGACAGGAACTCCGAAAATTCTTTCCTAAATACAAAATTCTCTGAATTGGAGTCTTAAACAAGAGAAAAGTCACAAGTCAAATGGCTACCAGTACTTTACATGCCATGGGAACACAATTCTCAACTGGGCCAGCTTCCACTCCTATCTAAATTGAACTCAGGTGATTTAAATTGCTGAAGAAGAAACTCAGAAGATTTATCCACAGTGCTGAATGCTATGCTAATCAATTATCCTTCTCCCTACTCCTAATTATAAAAGACCAAACCCAAGTTTCCTTAAATATTTAGACAGGGGTGATGGGAAGAGGCATGGCCATGCTGCTGGTGGAACCTCTGGTCCCTGCTTCACAGGAGTGAGGAGACTCTTCTGGACTGGGTGCCCACATTAGGGTCTTCCCATAGCTACTCGACCGTATCAGATGGCATGGACTTTACAAAAGTCTCAGTAACCAGGAACCACCTCAAGAGCATGACAGGGACAGTTGACTCAACCTTAGTTCCATATTCTCAGTACCAGCAACGTGTAATGTCTGCTGAATAAAAAGCAAGCTTTTCCAAGAAATAGCAACAACAACAACAACAAAGACAAAAGACAAAAAAAAAAAAAAAAAAGCAAGCTTTTCTCCAAGGGTTAATTTGCCTTGGTTTCCCAATTTTTATTTCTCATGATTTTTCTCCTCATATAGCTACCTGAAATATCCTGCTGTTAAACCGGGAAGAGCCTCTATTAAAACAAAAACAAAAAAACAGTAATGCTTATCTGACTACTAACTACAACTTAATAAACAATCTTTAAAATGTGTGTGTGTGTTTTTTTTTTTTTTGGCCATACCCACAGCATGTGGAAGTGCCCTGGCCAGGGACTGAACCCAAGCCACAGCAGTGACCTGGGCAGTACAACATTGGATTCTTAACCTGCTGCACAGGGAACTCGCTCAAACAGTTTTTTATATAAAAATTACACCCATGTGAAGAGAATCCTTTACAGTCCATTCAAAAATCAAACGCCACTGACATATCTTTAGGGTTAAATTTAAAATCTAAGATGGGGGAGTTCCCATTGTGGCTCAGTGGTAAAGAACCCAACTAGTATCCATAAGGATATGAGTTCAATCTCTGGCCTCACTCAGTGGGTTAAGGATCTGGCGTTACCATGAGCTGTGGTGTATGTCCAACATACATAACTTGGCTTCGACCTGGTGTGGCTGTGGTGTAGGCCAGCAGCTACAGCTCCAATTCACCCCTGGCCTGGGAATTACCACATGCTGGGAGTGCAGCCCTAAAATCTAAGATAGGAATGAATACCACAAACTCAAAAGGCAAATTAATATAAATCTAGCAGACAAAGAGCTACAAATATACCAAATCATCTATCTCTTCCTTTCTCTTCCCTACCATCCCCCTCCCATCAGCAACTTATCTCCAACCTTAGCCTCATGTAAGATCTCTACTACCAACAACCTGGGTCATCAGTCATCAACATTTTGACCTGGACTGTGGAAGTGCCCCCAGTCAATCCCCTTGCTTCAAACTCCTTCCATGGCACCCCTGGCACTTTCAACAAAATCCAGTTTCCTTACTTGACCATCCTATCTCCAGACCCTCCTTCCAGACCTCTGCCTTTGAAAACTCCCCCTCCTTAGCCTAAGCTAGCTTCTCTACCCTATCGCAGTTTCATGCTTCCTCTGACCTGACCACACCACCTCAGCTAAGTCCCTTCTACTATACTCTCTCAGCCTAGGTTTATTTCCTTCAGAGCATTTACAAATCTTTTAAGTATTTTATCTATTTCTCTATTCTGTCTCCTCCACTAAAAGCTAAAGTTCATGATGCAGAAAGCATGCTTGTCACCCATCTTTCCCAGTACCTATCACTGGGATACAATTTTCTTATAATATTTAAATTAAAATATTCAAAGTTGGGGGGGGATACACAGAGGGTTTGGGAAGGAAATGCTATAAAATTTGGTTGTGATGATTGTTGCATACCTATAAATGTAATAAAATTCATTAAGAAAAAAAGAAATTTCAATGGACGTATATATTAATTTGGGAAGGAAATAAAATTTTCATTATTTTGCATTTTCACATTCAAAATAAATAAATAAATAATAAAACATTCAAAGTTCGAGTTCCCACCATGGTGCAGCGGAGATGGGTCTGACTAGTGACCATGAGGTTGTGGGTTCAATCCCTGGCCTCGCTGCGTGGGTTAAGGATCTGGCATTGCCATGAGCTGTGGTGTAGGTCGCAGACATGGCTCAGATCTGGTGTGGCTGTGGCTGTGGCTGGCAGCTACAGCTCCGATTTGGCCCCTAGCCTGGGAACCTCCATATGCTGCGGGAGCAGCCCAAGAAATGGCAAAAAGACAAAATAAAATAAAATATTCAAAGTTAATGGAGTTCTTGCAGTGGCACATGGGATCAGTAGCGTCTCTCCAGTACTGGGATGCAGGTTTGAGCCCCAGCCTGGCACAGTGGGTTAAGGATCTGATGTTGCTGCAGCTCCGGCTCAGAGCTGTTCCCTGGCCCAGGAGCTCCATGTGCCTCGGGGAGGCCAAAAAATAAATAAATAAATAAAATTTAATTAAAAGGAACATTTAAATTAAAAACAAACTAGAACAAAACAAGCCCCAGTTCTTAAATTCTGACGAAGTTATACGGTTGGGATCTTTCACTAAACAAAACAAACCCTAAAAAAGAACTATTAGATAAGTGGCATGAAACCCTGGCTCCAAAAGCTCAGTTGTTTTTTTTTTTTGTCTTTTGTCTTTTTTTGTTGTTGTTGTTGTTTTTGCTATTTCTTGGGCCGCTCCCTCGGCATATGGAGGTTCCCAGGCTAGGGGTTGAATCGGAGCTGTAGCCCACCGGCCTACGCCGGAGCCACACCAACACCAGATCCAAGCCGCGTCTGCAACCTACACCACAGCTCACAGCAACGCCAGATCGTTAACCCACTGAGCAAGGGCAGGGACCGAACCCGATACCTCATGGTTCCTAGTCAGATTCGTTAACCACTGCGCCACGACGGGAACTCCAGTTGTTTTTTTTTTCCTCTCTTTTCCTTTATATACATATATGTATACGTATATATGTATATCCTGTAGGTTCAGGGATTGAACCTGCATCACAGCAGTGACAAGGCCAGATCCTTAACCTGCTGAGCCCCAGGGAGCTCTTAAGAGTTCAGTTTTGATGCCTAAATAGTTAGACCACTTAACTTATCCTGTTTGGAGCGTGAAATGGCATCAAGGCTTGCCCAGCCTCTATTCTCTGTGGTAGGTAACATACCTAAGCAAATCTGTGAATTTCAGGCTGGGGAAAGGCAATCCAGATTTAGTCTAACAAAGTAAACCCAGTCAGGAGCTAATTTCAACCAGCATTATGATAGCCCTCAGATATACAAGGGAAAAGAAAAACTAAATTACAGCATAATGCCCAGGGCAGAGAGCACAGAGAAGAAACAAGCAATGCTGGGGGAAGGGAGTCAGGGAAAGGTCCTGGAACTGCAAGGAGGATTTCAGGGGGCGAGGAGTAAAGAGAAGCACTCAGGGATGAGCCCCCAGCCTGAGTGCAGGTGAGAGCAGGTGTGTAGGGATGGCCTGCAGCGAAGGAGTGAGTGGCCTAGTGGGGCTGCACCAGAGGAAGATGAGAACAGGTAAGGACAGGCATCACACACAGAAAGTTACAACAAGATCTGGGGGTTGTTTCTGTGGGAAGTGCGAAGCCACTGGGGCACATTCATTTTTCTCGGTCTGGAAGGGGGTGGAGCCAGCCACTCATGCTTTTTATTTTTTTCAATTTTTTTATCTTTTGTCTTTTAGGGATGCATCCGAGGCATACAGAGGTTTCTAGGCTAGGGGTCCAATCGGAGGGACAGCTGCCAGCCTATGCCAGAGCCATAGCAACACCAGGTCCGAGCCGTGTCTGCGACCTACACCACAGCTCATGGCAACACTGGATCCTTAACCCACTGAGTGAGGCCAGAGATCGAACCTGCATCCTCATGGATATTAGTCAGGTTAACCACTGAGCCATGACAAGAACTCCCCACTCATGCTTTTTAAAGCAGCTGTATTATGGTGTCTGTCACCTCAAGCACAATGCCTCGCACACAGCAGGGCTTAATAAATGACTAAAATTAATGATACAATCCACCTTCACAAAGTAGGAAAGTAATTTACTTAAATGTATTTATTTAATGGCTGCACTCAAGGCATATGAACTGCCTGGGGCAGGGACTGAAACTGAGCCACAGCTGTGACCTAAGCCATAGCTTCGGTAATGCTGGATCTTTAAACCCACTGTGCCACAGTGGGAACTCCTACTTAAACGTATTTAAAAATCTCCTTAGGAGTTCCCGTCGTGGCGCAGTGGTTAACAAATCCGACTAGGAACCATGAGGTTTCGGGTTCGGTCCCTGCCCCTGCTCAGTGGGTTAACAATCCGGCGTTGCCGTGAGCTGTGGTGTAGGTTGCAGACGTGGCTCAGATCCTGCGTTGCTGTGGCTCTGGCGTAGGCCAGTGGCTATAGCTCTGATTCGACCCCTAGCCTGGGAACCTCCATATGCCGAGGGAGCGGCCAAAAGAAATAGCAAAGAGACAAAAAAAAAAAAAAAAATCTCCTTACAGTGAGTTCTAAGATGATCTCCAACCCTGATCCTGGAATTACACTGGGCTAAAAGTTGACTCCAGAGTCAACTGGAGACCTGGAGGTTTCACCAATGAGACTCTTGGTGTCTATCTAGGTCTTTGTTATACAGTATCTGATTTATAATCACTTTCTCCCAGTTTTTAAAGCCCATTTAGTTCAGCAGTTAATCTTACAGTCATTATATCATCAAGGCCTTGTTTCTTCTCTATCTCCATCCCACAGAAACAACACTTAAGGCATTCAGTGTGTACTCATTAATTAATTATAACAGCTTTTAATGTTTAAAGCTCAGAGTAATATCTTGTCAGCAAGTCTATAAAGTCAGAAAGAGCTCATCATTAAAAATCTATTAGCGCTTTTTTTTTTTTTCCTCTCTAGCTTTTTAGGGCCACACCCATGGCATATGGAAAATACTGGGCTAGAGGTTGAATTGGAGCTTCAGCTGCCAACCTATGCCACAGAAAAGCGGGATCTGAGCCTTGTCTTCGACCTACACCACAGTTCACGGTAACACCAGATCCCCCACCCACTGAGCAAGGATGAACCCACATCCTCATGGATACTAGTCAGATCTGTGACCTGTGTGCTGCATCGGAAAGTCCCTTGTCCTTGTCAAATAAATATTTAAGAAACAAACCAGGCAATGAAATACTTTTTACTTTTAAAATTCTAGCAATTTCTTTAGTCCAAATTTGGCATAACTTAAAAGAAACTTCTAACAAAACACTAAGGCAAGCAATCATATAAAAAGAGGATATCTGATGCTCAGTGTTACTCTGGGTTAAGTTTAAAATAGATACTTAATCATTAAACCTAATACAAAAAGTACACCTGGGAGTTCTCTTACGGCACGGTCTGGCAATGTCACTGCAGCTGCTCTGCTTACTGCTGTGGCTCTGGTTCAATCCCTGGCCCAGGGAACTTACATATGCCACAGAAGAGGCAAAAAAAAAAAAGTACAACTGAAATTCAACTAGGAGATAATTAAGGTGAGTGTCATTCAAAAATTTCCCTTAGTAATATTCTAGCCTTATTCCTCCTTGGAGATTTAACCAAATGTATTTCTAGTTTATTAATGGTCCAACTTGGGGAAAAGCTGTTAATTAAAAAAAAAAAAAAGTCCTCGTTGAAGCCAATGCACCCTCTTTCAAAATCTTTAACTAACGTATTATAAAATAGGTGCCAGGCTTATTTCAAATTAGCATCAGGATACAGTTCTGATATTTCAGTTAATATTTCAGTTAAAGATACTGTTTCTAAATGGTAAATCATTTTCATCTGTCGTGTGGTGTTCCAAAGGCTACAGTCCAGGAGTTCCTCACCTGGAGTTCAGAGACGAAAACCTTGAAAGGTGTGCAACTTGTGTGTGTGCGTGCGCGGGCGCGCGCTTGGGGGGGGGGGCGGGGTGGCGCCAAGTCTATCTTCAGTCTGTGTCCCAAAAAAGGTTTCAGAAACAACAAAATCCTGCTTTACCATGAAACTTAGACGACGCAAAAAGCGCCCATTTTTAACGATGCACCCACAGTTCATTACATTTCAAATGCACCCCCTTATCCGCAGCGACCCAGACCCTGACACTACCTTCCGCTCGGAATGCCTTATGGAGAACAACGCGGTTCAGAAGGCGGGGATCTGGGCCCACCCACACCACGCCCCGCCCGCGTACCTGGGCGCTGGCTCGATGAGGGTGGTGGTGTCCAGGTAGTGGATCTTGTAGAACTCCAGCAGGGCCGGCAGGTGGTCGAACTCCTGGTCCCCGATCTTGAAGCGGCGGTTGGGCAGCGAGTTGATGATGTAGTGGGACACCCGCGAGTTCTCGGATACCGACAGCACGTAGTCGCCGGGGCAGGTGGACGAATCGCGGACCAGAAACATTCCGTGGCGCTGGCCCTGGAGCCGGGTCTGCGCCTCCTGGCGAGACACGGGCCCCATATACCAGGCCGAGCGGTCTGAGGAGTCGAACCTGGCGGAGGACATGGTGCGGCGGCCGGGCGGCTGTTCTGCCTGCGCTGGACGTTCCGCCCGAGTCGGCGGCGGCCGGGCCTCTGGCTCCCCGCTCCTACGGGGCCGAGCGCGGGCCTTCCTCCCGGCCGCGGGCCCGCAGCATCCTCCGCGCCGCCCGCCTGCCCCGCGGCCGCCTCACCGACGGAGCGGCTTGGAGGCGCGGGCCCAGCCCGGGTCGCGGCGGCGAAGCCGAAGGCAGAGGAGGCCTCCTGGGGAGCCTCCAGTCACTCCTGACCCGGCGCGCACCGGCCTCTGCCCCCGAAGCTCCGCACCTAACCCGCGGCAACGCCAAGTACAGGACCCTCAGAAGCGCAGCGCCGCGCCGCCGGGGCCACTTCACCCAGCCCGCTCCCAAGAGCCACAGCAACAAAATGGCGGACGCGAGAGAAGCGGCCGGCCACCTCCCCCTCCGATCTGCGCTCCCGGTCTGCGCACGCGCAGGGCCGACCCCCGGCGGTCGCCGGGGCCCTCCCCGTGACGTCAGGCGGAGCGGCCAATCGGGAGCGCAGGCATGCGGGCGGGGCGCGCGGCGCCCGTGCGCGTTCCCGCGCGCCGGGCACTCTTCTTGGACAGCCTGGGGAGCTGCCGGGAAGCGGCTGGGGCGGCGCACGAGCGGGGTCTCTGAGACCCGCTCTGGGAACAAAGCGAAGCGGGCGGGCTTCTGCTGAGTGGAGGGGTCGTGGAGCCGCCGCCCCTCGGGCTGCAGCCACATGCCCTGGATGGGGTTCGGTCCACCGCCTTCCCCGCGGGGCTAGCGCAGCGCCGACCTCGCGGGTGGAATGAATGGCTGCGGGGAGCATTCCCCGGGCTGGAAGGAGGGGAAGGCGTGTCCGAACCTGTGCCTAGAGCCCTGTGCTCCGGCCCACGGGGCCGTTCGCGCCGGGGTGAACCCATCCCACGCCGTAGGGGCTGGGTGGTGTCCGCTCCCGGGTGAACTCGGGCAGCGCCTTGGTCCGCTGCCTTCGTGACTCAGCAGGTTTTCAGCTCCACGGTGCTCTCCTGTGTGCTCGGCTTGGACTGAATCGCTCCATGTCAAACATTTATAAATATATATGGAAATATATATATTTCCATTTCTAGTATATTTATTTTCTTCCAGTTTTATTGAGCTATAATCGGCACACAGCACGTACAAGTTTAAGATGCAAAGAATAATGTTTTGACTTGCATACTGAAATGATTGTCACAGTAAGTTTATTGAACGTACATATAGGTGCAAAATTAAAGAAATAGAAAAAAAATTAGTGGAGTTCCTGCAGTTGCGCAGTGGGTTAAAGAATCCTACTGCAGCGGCTTGGATCTCTGCAGTGGTGCGGGTTCCAGCCCCAGCTGGGGCAATGAGTTAAAGGCAATGAGTTACATACAACACTGTATTAGTTCCTGGTACACAACATAGTTATTTATCGTTTCTCTGATTTCAGAATGATCACTGTCGTACCATCATGCCATAATTATTATTATTATTGTTATTGCTTTTTAGGGCTGCACACGCAGCATATAGAGGTTCCCAGGCTAGGGGTTGAATAGGAGCTACAGTTGCCAGCCTATGCCACAGCCACAGCAACACAGGATCCGAGCCATGTCTGCTACCTACACCACAGCTCTCTGCCAGAGACCAGGGATCAAACCCACAACCTCAGTGGTTACTAGTTGGGTTCGTTTCCACTGTGCCACAACAAGAACTCCAAGCCTCATATATTGGGGGTTTTTTTTTTGTCTTTTTTTTTTGCTATTTCTTTGGGCCACTCCCGCGGCATATGGAGGTTCCCAGGCTAGGGGTCGAATCAGAGCTGTAGCCACCGGCCTACACCACAGCTCACAGCAACGCGGGATCCGAGCCGCGTCTGCAACCTACACCACAGCTCACGGCAACGCCGGATTGTTAACCCACTGAGCAAGGGCAGGGACCGAACCCGCAACCTCATGGTTCCTAGTCGGATTCTTTAACCACTGCGCCACGACGGGAACTCTGCCTTATATATTGTTAAACAAGCTAATAACACATTAAAGTGCTTGGAGTAGTCCCCTGCACATATTAAGCAGAATAACATGTTTTCTTATTCTTTTTTTTTTTTTTTTTTTTTTTTGCCGCACCTGCTATATGCAGAAGTTCCTGGGTAGGAGATTGAACCTCCACCACAATGCCAGATCTTTAACCCACTAGGCCACCAGGGAGCCTATGCAAGTTTTTGGTTATTATTACTTAGCCTCTCCCTAGGCTTCTTCCATAAACCTAAAGGTGTGTGGATCTCTCAATAGGCAGGTGAGGGTGGGGAGAAAAGTCTCCATCTTATTTTCTAGCTACTTTTCACTGACAGATTTTACTTCATTGTCATCCACTCCTTTGCCTGAAACTGGCCTTTGGACATCATCACTTATGTCCACTGAACCCATCACATTCCTTGGTCTTCCTGGCCTATGTGTTTATACTGAAAAATCTCTGTCTGGAGTTCCCTGGTTGGCTCAGCAAGTTAAGCACCTGTTGTCACTGCGGTGGCTTGGGTTTAATCCCTGGCCTGGGAACTTTTGCAAGCCCTGGGTGTGGCCAAAGAAATTCTTTCTAGAGAGACTCCTGTTTGGTTTGGTTTGTTTTTAGCTTTTGGAACACTAACATAATTTCTTCCAAGTACATCTCTCTCTCTCTTTTTTTTTTTGGCAGCCCCATGTCATATGGAATTCTCAGGCTAGGGATCAGACAGAGCCACAGAGTGACCTACACTGCAGCTGCAATCCTTTTTTTTTTATTTTTTATTTTTTTATTTTTTGTCTTTTTAGCTATTTCTTGGGCCGCTCCCACGGCATATGGAGGTTCCCAGGTTAGGGGTCGAATCGGAGCTGTAGTCTCTGGCCTACGCCAGAGCCACAGCAACACAGGATCCGAGCCGCGTCTGCAACCTACACCACAGCTCACAGCAACGCCGGATTGTTAACCCACTGAGCAAGGGCAGGGACCGAACCCGCAACCTCATGGTTCCTAGTCGGATTCGTTAACCACTGCGCCACGACGGGAACTCCTGCAGCTGCAATCCTTTAACCCACTGTGCTAAGCCGGGGATTGAACCTGTGTTGATCCTATTGTACCACAGTGGGAACTCCCCAAGTATATTTTCCGTGTTTCTTTCTACAGCACTTGGTCTCCAGCCTCTAAGTGTAGAATCTCAGTCAGCTTCTCTACAGCTTCCTTTCGTAGGCTAATCATCATGAAGTCTTCAGAGGTCACTCCTCTATTGCTGAGTCCGAAATACGTTTATTCTAAAAGTAGAACAAAAACTAACCACACCCTATGACTACTATACAAACACTGTGGTCACAGCCTAAATTCTTATCACATTCTATTGTAATTGTTTATGACTGTATCTCCCTTCCTAATCCGAGCATCTTGGAGGCTGTGATAGCATGTGGGTTTTTTTTGTTGTTTTGTTTGTTTGTTTGTTTGTTTGTTTGCACCCATGGCAGGTGGAAGTTCCTGGGCCAGGGATTGAACCCCTGCCACAGAAGCGACAATGCTGGGGCCTTAACCAGCTGAGCCACCAGGGAACTCCTATAGTACTATTTTTTTCTTTTCTTTTTCTTTTTAGGGCCTCAGCTGTGTGCACATGGAAATCCCCAGGCTAGGGGTCGAATCAGAGCTGGCCTACATGGCAGTTTAGAGCAACACCAGATCCTTAACCCACTGAGTGAGGCCAGGGATCAAACCTGCATCCTCATGAATACTAGTCGGATTCCTAACCTGCTGAGCCACAATAGGAACTCTTGTAGTATCATTTTTATATTCCCAGTGCTTAGCGCATAATATATACTTAATAAATAGTTTGAATATAGGTGAATAGAGATGGGAAGAAGTCAGAGAAAACTGAAAACTTATTTTGTAAAAGGTACGGAGATTGCATAATTGTTTCCTGTTTTTAATAAATACAATTTTTTTTGGCCACGCCTATGAACATGTGGAAATTCCTGGGTCAGGGATTGAACCTAAGCCACTGAGATGACAATGCCAAGTCCTTAACCTACTGTGCCACAGGGGAAACCCCTGAATCATCTTATACTTAACTAAAGAACTTGTAGTTCCCTGATGGCATAGTGGTTAAGGATCCAGTGTTGTCACTGCTGTGACTCTGGTTACAGCTGTAGCAAGGATTTGATTCCCGGCCTGGGAACTTCTGAATGTTGCAGGCATGGCCAAAAAAAGATTTTTTTAATGTTCATATCCCTATTATAATTCTTCATGCCAAACTATTTAAAGTATCAGCTTACTGGAGTTCCTGTTGTGGCTCAGCAGTAATAAATCTGACTAGTATCCATTAGGATGGGGGTTCGATCCCTGGCCTCAGTGGGTTAAGTATTTGACGTTGTCATGAGCTGTGAAGTAGGTCACAGACACAGCTCAGATACTTTGTTGCTGTGGCTGTGGTCTAGGCCGGCAGCTGCAGTTCCAATTCAACCCCTAGACTGGAAACTTCCATATGTCGCAGGTGTGGCCCTAAAAAAGCAAAAATAATAAAAAATTTAAAAATAAAATATCGACTTAACTAATCACTCCTTTCATAGGCTGACATCTCTGAGTGAGGCTGGGTTGCTGTATCCAGAACCTCTACTGATCAGTACAGAAAACACTGGCCAACTTTATTCCAGTGTTTTATTTATTTATTTATTTACCTATCTATCTATCTATTTATTTATTTGCTTTTCAGGGCTAGGGGTCAAATTGAAGCTGCAGCTGCCAGCCTACACCATAGCTCATAGCAACACTGGATCCTTAACCCATTGAACAAGGCCAGGGATCAAACCCATATCCTCGGATACTAGTCCGGTTTGTAACCTGCTGGGCCACAACAGGAACTCCTCCAATGCAGTTTTAATTGCTCTGCCACTTCTTGTATAAAGTGTCCACTTTCTTGTCACTTGAGCTGAAAGGCAAATTTTCTTGTTTCTCTTGGATTTCAGAACATCCTGGAGTTCTTTTAGGGAAATTCTGAGCCTGGTGATCCTTCACTCAGGGGATATTGGTTGCCTCTCACATCATCTCAGAGAAGTCACTTTAGTGCAACCCTTTAGACCAGAGGTCACCAAATTTTCCTGTAAAGTCCAGATAGTAAATATTTTAGGGTTTGCAGGACAAGAGGGAAAAAGAAATATTATGTAAGTGCTTATCTAACAAGAGAAAACATTTTTCCTATAATTTTTTGGAAAATGAAAAAATGTTCCACTGTGGCTTAGTGGGTTATGAACCCAAATAGTATCCATGAAGATGCAGGTTCGATCCCAGGCATTGCTCTGTTGGTTAATGATCCAGCATTGCCGTGAGCTGTAGTATAGGTCACAGATGAGGCTGAGATCCCTAGTTGCTATAGCTGTGGTGTAGGCTGGCAGCTACAGCTCCAATTTGACCCCTAGCCTGGGAACTTCCATATGCCACGGGTGTGACCCTTAAAAAAAAAAAAGGTCAAAATATCATAGTAATGGAATATAACTGTCTTATAATCCAAGTATAGTAATAAGAATAATGGATTTCTCTGGTTTAGGATAATATTTTGCTTAATTTGCTTTCAAAATTAGTGTCCCTATCGTCAAATATTGACTGTCAATCCTGAGCTGTAATAAGACTTTATATATTTCATTTTTGAAAATGTTTCTCACCCAGATGGTACTGGTAATACCACTCTCAGTTCAGGAGCATGGTTTTGTTTTGTTTTGTTCTTAGCCATGCTTCTGGCATGCAGAAGTTCCTGGACCAGGGATCAAACCTGTGTCACAGCAGCAACCCAAGCCACAGCAGTGACAACACTGGATCCTTAACCCACTGAGCAACCAGGGAATTCCTAGCATGGTTTTATTTGAGCACATTCATTGTGGGATGGCATGTATAGAATCCTAACAGATTCTTCTCCAGAGATTTGCCTGTTGTTACATGGCAGATTAATCATCTTCAATTGAAGATTTGGGTGGAAACTCCTCAACTGTCCAATTAAATAGGTTTTGAAATATGGAAATTTCCATTGCACTTGGCATCAAGATCTGAAAAATTCCACTGGAACTGTAGTTGGAGTTCAGAAAATATATCTGCTGCAAATTTGTGTGGGAATGAGGTCTTACTTCTTGTTTTAACAGCACAGGAAGTGTACAAAGCAGCTTAACGTTACTTGTGATTAATTAATTAATTAATTAATTTTACTTTTTAGGGCCAAACCTGCAGCATATGGAAGTTTCCAGGCCAGGGGTCAAATTGGAGCTGCAGCTGCCAGGCCACACCACAGTCACAGCAACACCAGATCCGAGCCGCATCTGCAAACTACACCACAGCTCATGGCAACGCCGGATCCTTAACTCACTCAGCAAGGCCAGGGATTGAACCTGCATCCTCATGGATATTAGTCAGATTTGTTTCCACTGAGCCATAACGGGAACTCCCCAGAGGACCATTTTAAATCACTGTTACTAAATAACAAATGGCCTTGGAAATTAGCTTTTGCTAATGGTAAAAATTGAAATGTTTCCCACTGCTAAGCCATCAAAATGCTATGTGCTGGGGCAAGTTGGGCTATTCAGCTTCTATTTCTAACAAAAATTCACAGACCTGGAGTTCTCTTGTGGTGCACCGGGTTAAGGATCCGGTGTGGTCACTACTGTGATATGGGTTCAGTCCCTGACCCAGGAACTTCCATGTGCGCCAGGCAAAGCCAAAAAATAATAATAATACGTCCTGTTTCTTAATTGACTATTGATAGTACTCCCAGTGTCCTCAACTCTTTGAGTAACTGTTCTCACTGAAGGACTAAGAGTCTAAAGAAGTTTATTTTATTTGGACACATTTCTTTGGCAGCTAAAATCAAAGACAATTTAATTAGTTTGGCATCAGGAAGTGGCTTTCTCTGTGTGGCTACAGATCAGCCACTTGGGCACCTATGCTGGTGGCCACCTCATTTTCATTAAAAAAATTTTTTTTCATTATACTTGATTTACAGTGTTCTGACAATTTCTGCTATACAGCAAGGCGACCCATTTATACATATAAACATCCTTTTTTGTTTTTCACTTTTGGCTGCCCTGCAGCTTACAGAGTTCCCAGGCCAGGGATCAGATCTGAGCCACAGTCACAACATAAGCCACAGCTGCAGCCACGCCAGATCCTTTTAACCCTCTGCTGTGCCGGGTCAGGGATTGAACCTGCGATCCAGCACTCTCAAGAGGCCGCTGTTCCCGTTGTGCCACAGTGGGAACTCCATGTACACACACACACACACACACACACACACACACACACACACTCCTTTTTTCACATTATCGTCCATCATATTCCATCACAAGTGATTAGCTATAATTCCTTTTGCTATACAGCAGGATCTCATTGCTTATCCACCTCATTTTCATTTTTAATTTTTTGTGAAGAAATTCTGATGAGATATTCCATCTGAAATTTTCTTTTCTTTATTTTTTTTCTTTTATTTTTTTTGGTCTTTTTAGGGCCGCACCCGCAGCATATGGAGGTTCCCAGGCTAGGGGTTGAATTGGAGCTGTAGCTGCCAGCCTATTCCACAGCCACAGCAACGCCAGATCTGAGCCAAGTCTGAGACCTATATCACAGCTCACAGAAACGTCAGATCCTTAACCCACTGAACGAGGCCAGGGATCGAACCTGCAACCTCATGGTCACTAGTCAGATTCATTTCTGCTGTGCCACGATGGGAACTCCTCTAATTTTTTTTTCTGTCGGCTTCCTATGAGTTGGGAATACTGTGATAGCTACTTAGTCTAAGGTGATAAACGATACTTTTTTTTGGTTTTGTTTTGTTTTGTTTGTTTGGTCTTTTTAGGGCCTCGGATGCTGTGTATGAAAGTTCCCAGGCTAGGTGTCATCTACGCCATAGCCACAGTAATGTAGGATCCAAGCTGCATCTTTGACCTACACCACAGCTCAAGGCAATGCCAGATCCTTAACCCACTGAGCGAGGCCAGGGATCCTCATGGATACTAGTTGGGTTTGTTTCCGCTGAGCCATAACAGGAACTTCTGCAAGGAATTATTATTATTTTTTTGGCATAGGTAGCGTGTCACGGCATCATAAACCCAATGTTGGAGTTCCCCAGTGGCACAACACATTAAGGATCTGGCATTTTCACTGCTGTGGCTTATGTCACTGCTGTGGCTCAGGTTCGATCCCTGGCCCAGGAACTCATGCATGCTGTGGGCATTGCAAAAAGGCAAAAAAACCAAAAACCCCAAGGTTTTGCAATCTAAATCAATAAAAAAATAATCTACACTCCACTTTGTCTTAAAAGTGTGATATGCAAAGTCTGATTTTCTTCTTTTGACAATGCATGTGCACTGGCGATAAAAGCCCACAATGCTATGGTACAGTGATAACAGCGACTCTTACTGCAGGTGAGAGCAGCTGGCACGGCCTTGGTTACTCAGCTCAGCTCCGCCACTGCACTTGGAAAGCAGCCACAGACAACATGTGGCTTTATTCCAGTGGGTGTGAGTGTAGTTTTATCCACTAAAATTTTACTTACGGGCCCTGAAATTGGAATTTCACATCATTTTCATGTGGCATGAGATAGCCTTCTTTTGACTTTTTCCCCCAACTATGGGAAGATGTGAAACCATTCTTTGCTCACAGGCACACAAAAACAGTCAGTAGGCTGGATTTGGCCCATGGATTTGTCATCTTTAGACCAAAATTTTTCCATATCGAATGTATGACTTTTGTCCTGTGCCCGGCGTGACCCAGGATTTTGTAAGGTCACTGCCACAATTTCTTTCTTTGTTTTTTTATGGCCACGTGACATATGGATGTTCCTGGGCCACGGACTGAATCTGAACCACAGCTGTGACCTACACCACAGCTGTAGCAACTCAGGATCCTTTAACCCACTGCATCAGGCCATGGATTAAACCTGCATCTCTGCAGCGATCTGAGCCCCTGCAGTTAGATTTTTAACCCATTTTGCCATGGTGTGAACTCCCACAACTTCTTCTTCTTCTTCTTTTGTGTGTGTGTGTGTGTGTGTGTGTGTGTGTGTGTGTGTGTCTTTTTTGAGCCGCACTCTCAGCGTATAGAGGTTCCCAGGCTAAGGGTCAAATCGGAGCTATAGCTGCCAACCCACACCACATCCACAGCAACGCTGGACCTGAGCTGCGTCTGTGACCTATGCCACAGCTCACAGCAATGCTGGATCCTTAACCCACTGAGCAAGACCAGGGATCAAACCCTCATCCTCATGGATACTAGTCGGGTTCATTAACTGCTGAGGCATGACAGGAACTTCCTCACAACTTCTAATAGACATTCTCTTCCCTGAAAAAGACCTCTGATTACAACCACATACCTGTGTAAATAAATTCAGTATTGGTTTGCTTCTTACTCCATTTCAACATCTGGCCAGTCCTCTGTTTCACAGTATTCGGCCTCAGACAGCTGGATCCGTAGGTACATCCATAGCACCATCAACACTTAACCCAGATGGGAGCTCTCTCATCCAGCTACAGTTTTCCACCCACAAGGGGTGACTTGAGCCATTAGAGGTAGGTTTTAGAACACGGAGCACAGGTCAAACATTACCCACACGGACAAAACAGAACTACTCCTTTAATCTCTTTTTCATCTGAGACTGAAGCAAAAAAAGTAGTGATTCTTGGAGTTCCCATTGTGGCTCATTGGATTAAGAACCCAACATAGTGTCCATGAAGACTCAAGTTCAATCCCTGGCCTTGCTCAGTGGGTTAAGGACACAGTATTGCTGTGAGCTGCAGCGTAGGTCACAGATGTGGCTTAGATCCAGTGTTGTGTGGCTGTGGCTGGCAACTACAGCTCCAACTCAACCCCTGGCCCAGGAACTTCCATTTGCCGCGGGTGTGGTGGTTAATAAAAAACAACAAAAAGTTCCCATTTTTGCTGTCCAGCAGTAATGAACCTAGCTAGTATCCATGAGGATATAGGTTAGATCCCTGGCCCTGTTCAGTGGGTTAAGGATCCAGCATTGCTGTGAGCTGTGGTGTAGGTTGCAGACATGGCTTGGATCTGGCAGTGCTGTGGCTGTGGTGCAGACTGGCAGCTGAAGCTCTGATTTGATCCCCAGCTTCCTGGGAACCTCCATATGCCACGGATGCAACCCTAAAAATTTAAAACAAAACAAAACAAAAAAGTAATTCTTTTTTTTAACAATGATTTTTATTTTTTCCATTATAGCTGGTTTACATCAGCAATTCTTTTTCTTTTCTTTTCTTTTTTTTTTTTGTCTTTTTGCTATTTCTTGGGCCGCTCCCGCGGCATATGGGAGGTTCCCAGGCTAGGGGTCTAATCGGAGCTGTAGCTGCCAGCTTACACCAGAGCCACAGCAACGCTGGATCCGCATCTGCGACCTACACCACAGCTCACGGCAACGCCGGATCCTTAACCCACTGAGCAAGGGCAGGGATGGAACCTGCAACCTCATGGTTCCTAGTCGGATTAACCACTGCGCCACGACAGGAACTCCCTACATCAGCAATTCTTTTTTATTTATTTATTTATTTTTAAAATTTTTTTATTTTCCCACTGTACAGCAAGGGGGTCAGGTTATCCTTACATGTATACTTTACAATTACATTTTTTCCCCCACCCTTTGTTCTGTTGCAACATGAGTATCTAGACAAAGTTCTCAATGCTATTCGGCAGGATCTCCTTGTAAATCTATTCTAAGTTGTGTCTGATAAGCCCAAGCTCCTGATCCCTCCCACTCCTTCCCCCTCCCCCTCCCATCAGGCAGCCACAAGTCTCTTCTCCAAGTCCATGATTTTCTTTTCTAAGGAGATGTTCATTTGTGCTGGATATTAGATTCCACTTATAAGTGATATCATATGGTATTTGTCTTTGTCTTTCTGGCTCATTTCACTCAGTATGAGATTCTCTAGCTCCATCCATGTTGCTGCAAATGGCATTATGTCATTCTTTTTTATGGCTGAGTAGTATTCCATTGTGTATATACACCACATCTTCCGAATCCAATCATCTGTCGATGGACATTTGGGTTGTTTCCATGTCTTGGCTATTGTGAATAGTGCTGCAATGAACATGCGGGTGCACGTGTCTCTTTTAAGTAGAGTTTTGTCCGGATAGATGCCCAAGAGTGGGATTGCGGGGTCATATGGAAGTTCTATGTATAGATTTCTAAGGTATCTCCAAACTGTTCTCCATAGTGGCTGTACCAGTTTACATTCCCACCAACAGTGCAGGAGGGTTCCCTTTTCTCCACAGCCCCTCCAGCACTTGATATTTGTGGATTTATTAATGATGGCCATTCTGACTGGTGTGAGGTGGTATCTCATGGTAGTTTTGATTTGCATTTCCCTTATAACCAGCGATGTTGAGCATTTTTTCATGTGTTTGTTGGCCATCTGTATATCTTCTTTGGAGAAATGTCTATTCAGGTCTTTTGCCCATTTTTCCATTGATTGATTGGCTTTTTTGCTGTTGGGTTGTATAAGTTGTTTATATATTCTAGAGATTAAGCCCTTGTCGGTTGCATCATTTGAAACTACTTTCTCCCATTCTGTAAGTTGTCTTTTTGTTTTCTTTTGGGTTTCCTTTGCTGTGCAAAAGCTTTTCAGTTTGATGAGGTCCCATGGGTTTATTTTTGCTCTAATTTCTATTGCTTTGGGAGACTGACCTGAGAAAATATTCATGATGTTGATGTCAGAGAGTGTTTTGCCTATGTTTTCTTCTAGGAGTTGGATGGTGTCCTGTCGTATATTTAAGTCTTTCAGCCATTTTGAGTGTATTTTTGTGCATGGTGTGAGGGTGTGTTCTAGTTTCATTGCTTTGCATGCAGCTGTCCAGGTTTCCCAGCAATGCTTGCTGAATAGACTTTCTTTTTCCCATTTTATGTTCTTGCCTCCCTTGTCAAAGATTAATTGACCATAGGTGTCAGGGTTTATTTCCGGATTCTCTATTCTGTTCCATTGGTCTGTCTGTCTGTTTTGATACCAGTACCACACTGTTTTGATGACTGTGGCTTTGTAGTATTTCTTGAAGTCTGGGAGAGTTATGCCTCCTGCTTGGTTTTTGTTTCTCAGGATTGCTTTGGCGATTCTGGGTCTTTTGTTGTTCCATATAAATGTTTGGATTGTTTGTTCTAGTTCTGTGAAAAATGTCATGGGTAATTTGATAGGGATTGCATTGAATCTGTAGATTGCTTTGGGTAGTATGGCCATTTTTACAATATAGATTTTCCCAATCCAGGAACATGGAATATCTTTCCATTTCTTTACATCTTCTTTGATTTCTTTGATTAAAGTTTTATAGTTCTCGGCATATAGGGCCTTTACCTCCTTGGTCAGGTGTATTCCGAGGTATTTGATTTTGTGAGGTGCAATTTTAAAAGGTATTATATTTTTGTATTCCTTTTCTAATATTTCATTGCTGGTATACAGAAATGCAACTGACTTCTGAATGTTAATCTTATATCCTGCTACTTTGCTGAATTTATGAATCAGTTCAAGGAGTTTTGGGGTTGAGTCCTTAGGGTTTTCTATGTATAGTATCATGTCATCTGCATACAGTGACAGTTTTATCTCTTCTCTTCCTATATGGATGCCTTTTATTTCTTTTGTTTGTCTAAGTGCTGTGGCTAGGACTTCCAAAACGATGTTGAAGAGCAGTGGTGAGAGTGGGCATCCCTGTCTTGTTCCAGATTTGAGTGAGAAGGCTTTCAGTTTTTCCCCATTGAGGATTATATTTGCTGTGGGTTTATCATAAATGGCTTTGATTATATTCAGGAATGTTCCCTCTATACCCACTTTGGCGAGGGTCTTGATCATGAATGGATGTTGGACTTTGTCAAATGCTTTTTCTGCGTCTATTGAGATGATCATATGATTTTTGACTTTTTTTTTGCTAATGTGGTGTATGATGCTGATTGATTTGCGTATGTTGAACCATCCTTGTGAACCTGGGATGAACCCAACCTGGTCATGGTGTATAATTTTTTTGATATGTTGTTGGATTTGGTTGGCTAAGATTTTGTTGAGAATTTTTGCATCTATATTCATCAATGTACATCAGCAATTCTTAATTCTTGCTAGACACTTGATTACCTGGGCAGCATAAAAAAATGCCACCCAGGCATCATCTCAGGAGAATCATCTGATTGACATGGGGAGAACTGAGCACTATATTTAAAAAAACATGTAACACATTAATATATTTCAGATGCAAAAATGATACAAATGATATTCATTGAAAAGTTTTGCTCCCAACCCATCTATCTTGGAGGCCCTTATGTTTTACCACTTTTATTTATTTTTTTATTTTTTTGTCTTTTTTTTTGCTATTTCTTGGGCTGCTCCCACGGCATATGGAGGTTCCCAGGCTAGGGGTCGAATCGGAGCTGTAGCCACCGGCCTACGCCAGAGCCACAGCAACGCGGGATCCGAGCCGCGTCTGCAACCTACACCACAGCTCACGGCAACGCCGGATCCTTAACCCACTGAGCAAGGGCAGGGACCGAACCCGCAACCTCATGGTTCCTAGTCGGATTTGTTAACCACTGCGCTACGATGGGAACTCCTGTCATTTGTTTTTATATTTGCATGTTATTCCACTGTGAAGCCATACCATAGTTTATTTAACTAGTCTCCTTAGACAGATATTCAAATGATTTCCAAACTCTTGTTACAATGCAGCAGTATGTAATTTCGTATGGGTGTAATTTCACATGTATACAATTGTCTTAATTTGGGCCATAATAACAAACTACCATAGACTGGGTGGCTTGTAAACACATTTATTTCTCCAAGTTCTGGAGACTGAGAAGTCCAGGCTCAAGGTACTGGCAGATTCAGTGTTAGATGAGAGCCCCTTCCTGGTTCCTGGGTCCTCACATGGTGGAAGGGGCCAGGGAGCTCTTGGGGACTCTGTGATAAGAGCACTAAATCTGGGAGTCCCATTGTGACTCAGTGGTAAGGAACCCAACTAATATCCATGAGGTTTCGGGTTCAATCCCTGGCCTCGCTCAGTGGGTTAAGGATCTGGCATTGCTGTGACCTGTGGTGTAGGTTAAAGACGCAGAGTCGCTGTGGCTGTGTGTAGGCAGGTAGCTGCAGCTCTGATTTGACCCCTAGCCTGGGAACTTCCATATGCTGCAAGTGAGGCCCTAAAAAAAAGCACACAAAAAAAGACACTAAATCCACTCATGGGCTCCACCCTCACAACCTCATCACCTCCCAAGGGCTCCACCTCCTAACACCATCACACTGGGGTGTTGCTTTCAAGATATGCATGTTTTGGAGGGTGGGGGCACAAACATTCAGTGCATGAGAGTGAATTCCCAGAACTGGGACTGCAGATTAACGGACAAGCATGCATCCATAGATATGGTCCACTTGTTTCCATAAAGCTTGTACCACTTGGTACTTCAGCAGTAGGGGAGGAAAATGCCCGTGTCCCCACACCCTCATCCACAGTGTGTGTCAGATACTGGGTGTGTACAGCAGTGGCTTAACACCAGGGTTTCCTCCTGACTTAGTCACAGACAGGGCAACGTTCCTCTGTGCATCACTCAGCTCTTCAGGCAGGTGGGAGCACCACTGTCCTGAGGCTACACCAGGCAGTATACTTGACCTGCTCCTCAGCACTTGAATTGGGGAGCAGAGGTAGAGAGCATCTTTAATGGAACAGTCCTAGCTGTTACACACATCAGCCCAGAGGAAGCATGTTCATTCTGCTTACACTTCATGGACCAGGATGGGTCATGTGACAAGCCTAAAAGAAAGAGTAGGAACACATCCTTTCCATATTCTCAGCAGAGGAGAACCAGATATTGGTAAAATTATGTCCAGCTTTCAGATTCTGGCACCCTGAGAGGTGAACAAAATGTTCAGAGGATTTTCATTTTGCATATTTCTTACTAGGAGTGAGGCTGAGCATCTTTTCACTCATGTAAGGACAATCTTCAGTATTTTCTGAAGCCCATAGCTAATTCTAACATGCAACCTGACTTATACTTCCTGGAGACTTCCTAATCAGTTGAGATTTTCCATCTGAGAGAAACATCTTTTCCCTTCTTGTTGAGTAGGACAATGGTGATTGACCGGTCCTGCCTCTTAAAGAATAGGATTAGTTTTCTCCAAAGAAGACATACAGATGGCCAAAAAAAAAAAAAAAAAAAAACCATGAAAAGATGTTCAACATCACTAATTATTAGAGAAATGCAAAGCAAAACCACGATGAGGTACCACCTTACACTGGCCAGAATGGCCACCATGAAAAAGTCTACAAACAAAAGTGTGAGAGAGGATGTGGAGAAAAAGGAACCCTATTACACCATTGGTGGGAATGTAAATTGGTGCAACCACTGTGGAAAACAGTACGGAGATTCCTCAGAAAACTAAAAATAGAACTACCATTTGATCCAGCAATCCTACCCCTGGGCATCTTTCCAGAGAAAACCACAACTTGAAAAGACACATGTACACTCCAATGTTCATTGCAGCACTGTATGCAATAGCCAAACATGGAAACAACCTAAACATCCATCAACAGAGGAGTGGATATAGATGTGGTATGCATATACACAATGGAATATTCCTCAGCCATTTTAAGGAAAGAAAGAATGGCATTTGCAGCAACATGAATGGACCTAGAAATTATCATGCTAAGTGAAGTCAGTCAGACAATGAGACAGCAACATCAAATGCTACCACTTACATGTGGAATCTAAAAAAAGGACACAATGAACTTCTTTGCAGAACAGATACTGACTCACAGACTTTGAAAAACTTATGGTTGGAGTTCCCGTTGTGGTGCAGTGGTTAACGAATCTGACTAGGAACCAGGAGGTTGCGGGTTCAGTCCCTGGCCTTGCTCAGTGGATTAAGGATCTGGTGTTGCCGTGAGATGTGGTGTAGGTTCCAGACTCAGTTCGGATCCTGTGCTGCTGTGGCTCTGACGTAGGCTGGCAGCTACAGCTCCAATTAGACCCCTAGCCTGGGAACCTCCATATGCCGTGGGAAGCAGCCCTAGAAAAGGCAAAAAGACAAACAAAACAAAACAAAAAAACTTATGGTTTCCAAATGAGACAGGTTGGGGGTTAGGGAATGCACTGAGAGTTTTATAGCATTTGTAAATGCTATGAAATTTGGTTGTGATGATTTTTGTACACCTATAAATGTAATAAATTCATTAAGTAAAAAAAAAATAGTTAGTTTGACTCTCATTACAACTTTTAATCCATACTATAGCATTTATGTCCCATCAGTGGGGCAGGATGGCCTTCCTGTAACAGAGCCAGAACTAGAGAGCTTTGCCTGAGAGCAACCAGGACTCATGCTTACACACTGAGTCTCCCATCAAACCTGGGCTCACCACCTGTATTTAAGGAAGTTTCTTAAAATGGCTCTTCATTGTGCTTTCATGGTTTTAAGGGCATAAAGTCCTTTTTTTTAACCTCCCCCCACCCCGCACCTGTGATATGTGGAAGTTCCTGGGCCAAGGATAGAACCCAAGCCACAGCAGTGACCTGACGACCTCCTGCAATGACGATGCTGGATCCTTAAGAGCTAGGCCATCAGGGAACTCCCATGAACATTTTGCTTCTGAAAATGTAAACTTTGCTTTTGTTTAACCCTCAGATCACCCGGGAGCCTCTCAGTCTACCTCTAGGGCAGTCTATTCAAAAGTAGTGATGACTCAGCTCGGGGTCCAACCCTCTGGCATCAGGCATGCAGATCAGTCCACACCTGCAGCACTAGGCAACTCAGTAATTGGACAGTTTACTCGTCATGGAGTCATGGTGTAACCATCCTTCCCTGGGAAGCTTTCTGCTGCGGTGGTTAGAAATCCTGATTCAAAATCCATGACAGAGGAGTTCCCGTTGTGGCGCAGTGGTTAACGAATCCGACTAGGAACCATGAGGTAGCGGGTTCGGTCCCTGCCCTTGCTCAGCCGGGTTAACGATCCGGCGTTGCTGTGAGCTGTGGTGTAGGTTGCAGACGCGGCTCGGATCCCACGTTGCTGTGGCTCGTGGCGTCGGGCCAGTGGCTACAGCTCCAATTTGACCCCTAGCCTGGGAACCTCCATATGCCGCGGGAGCGGCCCAAAGAAATGGCAAAAGGACAAAAAAAAAAAAAAAAAAAAAAGACAAAATCCATGACAGAGTTCCTGCCATGGCTCAGTGGTTAACGAACCCAAGTAGTACCCATGATGGTGCAGGTTTGATTCCTGGCCTCCACTCACTGTGTTAAGGAAAAAAAAAAAAAAGACACACAGTGGGGGAAAAAATGCATACATGTAAGAATAACTTGATCCCCATGCTGTACAGCAGGAAAAATAAATAAATAAATAAATAAAATAAAAGACACACACACAAAAAAACACAAAAGACAAAAAAAAGAAAAAGAAGTCACACCAGTAAGGGTACTAGTCGTTCCCTCTAACCCTGTATTCAGGCAGCTCAAGAGCTGGGACATCAGGACCCTGGGTCTGCCTCTCCAACTGTCTTGGTCTAAAACACCTGGAGGATTTTGGCTTCATTCTCCAGCTGGTGACTGGGAGGCTGCAGTCACCCCAGGCCTCACCCTATTCAGTCATGAAAAGGCCCAGTGGAAGAAGGGTTGCTTCTTTGTATTCCTCTTCAAGTGCAAAGAGTACTTCCTCCAGAAACTTTCAGAGAGATTCCCTTTTCTATCCCTGACTTGTGACCCATCAGGTCACATGCTTATTCTTAAAGTGACCCAGACACAGTGGGTCACCTTTGCCTGACTTACCCCAAACAAGCCTTGGGCTTTGGCATCAGGAAAAAGAAAAATGACTTCTGGGTAGATATTCAAGAGAACTGGGCTAAAACTCCCCCTTCCTAGAATTCAGAAAAGCTCTAAAATCCTACAATAATGGGCATTTAGGTGATGAATATACTTAGCACAAGTATACTGAGCAGTTTCTGTGAGCTGGGATTGGAGTGCAAAGGTAAACACTCCATGGAATTCCTGCTGTGATATAGTGGCTTAAGAATCCAACTGCAGCAGCTTGGGATATTTAATCCCTGGCACAGTGCAGTGGGTTAAAGATCCGGCATTGCCACAGCTGCATCTTTGATTCGACCCCTGGCCTGGGAACGTCCATATGCCATGAGAATAGCAAAAAAAAAAAAAAAAAAAAGGTGTTTTGGTTACTGTCTGTAAGAAACTAGCCCCTCTGGCCATCCGGAATCCCCATTTGGGACCCCAGAGGTTGTGTTGTGCGCTGGCTCCCCTAGAAGCTCTGGTGTCTAAGGAAAGCATTTTAAAAAAAGTCAATCAACCCCCAGGAAAACTTGATTTCTCAATGGTCTGGAGGCGTCCCTGGCCTTGGGGGTTCTGGGCTGCTTGGAGCTGCCTCTGTGGGGGAAGCAGCTTCTTGCACATTCACAGCGACTTGCTTCACTGCCAGCTCTTAGTCTACTTTCCAGTTGGGTCCTGCCCAGACTTTGGGACATTTTTCGGAGGATCTGAGGCACTAAAGGGCAAAGACCAGTGTCTCCTCTGCTCTGAGTCCCAGTCCCACACTTCTGCCTGGTGACCCGGGCCAAGGAACCAGACTGGCCCTTGGACTTGTGGCTTCTCACTTGCCTTCCTGGGATCTGCTGTCCAGGGGGCAGGGCTGCTCTGGAACTCCAGGCACACAGTGGGGCCCTGTCCTGCCTGGTGCCACACAACCACGCAGCCATTTGATGACTCCAGGGCGAGAAACCCCAGCACTAAGAAACTTAGGAGTTCCTTGATGGCTCAGCAGGTTATGGATCTCGCATTGCCACTGCTGTGGCTAGGATTTGATCCCTGGCCCAGGGAACTTCCACATGCCTTGGGGGCGGCCAAAACAAAAACATACATCCTAGAGAATGTGTTAATCACTAGGGTCCTTCTTCTGAG
This sequence comes from Phacochoerus africanus, assembly GCF_016906955.1. Classification (NCBI taxonomy): domain Eukaryota; kingdom Metazoa; phylum Chordata; class Mammalia; order Artiodactyla; family Suidae; genus Phacochoerus; species Phacochoerus africanus. Next base: position 50,706,765 of record NC_062558.1, on the reverse strand, counting down.
CCCCCATCTCAGCTGGCCTTTGACAGCCCTCACTCTCCCACCAAGAAATTAACGCAGGGAGTTCCCATTGTGGCACAGCAGAAACAAATCTGACTAGGAAACATGAAGTTTTGGGTTCCACCCCTGGCTTTGCTCAGTGGGTTAAGGATCCAGCATTGCCAGTGAGCTGTGATGTAGGTTGCAGACACAGCTTGGATCTGGTATGGCTGTGGTGTAGGCCGGCAGCTGTAGCTCCAATTAGACCCATAGCTTGGGAACCTCCATATGCCGTGGATGTGACCCTAAAAAAACAAAACAAAGAAATAAATTAATTAATTAATGCGGAATCCTAACTCCCACTTTACAGAGGGAATTAAGTTAAAGAGAGGTCAGGGAGTTAGGAGAGGGGGCCCTCATCCAGTATGACTGGTGTCCTTTCTAAAAAAGGGGAAATGTGGACACAGGGATGTCAAGGTGAAAATGCTACTGTTTGGCTGGTAAGCCTAAAATATCAGGTCTCTGGCCCTTGACAGTGAGCGTGTGGATCCCTGACCCAGACGGTGCTGCAGATGGGCAGGAGGCAGGACACAGATGATGTGACGGGCCTCCAGGAAGGACTCTTGTTCATAGGGTGCCAGGTGGCAGTGAGGACCAAATACAAGAAGACTCAGCACGGGGCGGGGGGGGGGGGGCACAATTGACTTAAAAAGTCACACTTTATTTTAAGGAATATGATCATTTGCTGAGGTGAAGGCAGGAAGCATAAGAGCTGTTCTGACACAGCCTCTGAGCAGGGAGCCCCTCCCATGTGCACTTTTAATGACTGGCTCATCATTCTGTTCACGAGACACTTCAACCATCAGAGCCGAAGATGCTTTATGATACTGGTGACTAAACATCCTACAGAAAAGGCCTATGTAGGCAAAGTGTAAGATTTTTACTAATTGGTGTAGTGTACACTCAAAATCACATATTCACAAAAACAAGTTAGAGAGAGAAATGAAAATGCACTTCTTTTCTTTTCTGCCACCTGAGTTAAATTCAGATCTCCTTTCCTACAGAATGCAAAAAAGACACTCATGAGGCAATCTGCCGCTGCTACAAATCACTGGATGGGTAGAGTTTCCTCCAATGGGGAATGTACTTATTTATAAGTTAGTAGCACACTTCACATATAATGGACCTCAAGTTAGAAAAGCCCCTTTCTGGAAGGCACAGTTTGTTTCCAGTTTTGACTTCGGACATGCGGATCTGGATGGACAAGTTGGTCTTGTCTCATTGAGAGCCCAGCCTGCAACCAACCCCAGCAGGCACCTCCGAGTCTCCGAGACGTGTATCTAGAGGGCAGTTCTCTTCTGGTCACAGTCACGACAAGCAGATATGGAGGCTCCTCAGGCCTTTCTGTGTTCTCTGCAAACGTGAGCAGCTTTTCTGTGCAATGCCACCGGCCCTCTGTGGGGCTGGAAGCTGGGTGAGGGCCCAGCAGAGAGCTGCTGCCTGGCTTGAGGCTCTCAAAGGCCCTCAGCCCAGGCCCTAGAATAAGAGGTGTGAATAAGAACAGGACAGAGGGAGTTCCCGTTGTAGCACAGTGGAAACAAATCCAACTAGGAACCATGAGGTTGTGGGTTTGATCCCTGGCCTTGCTCAGTGGGTTAAGGATCTGGCATTGCCGTGAACTATGGTGTAGGTTGCAGACACGGCTCGGATCCTGCATGACTATGGCTGTGGTGTAGGCTGGCAGCTGTAGCTCCGATTTGAGTCCTAGCCTAGGGACCTCCATTTGCCACAAGTGCAGCCCTAAAAAGCAAAAAAAAAAAAAAAAAAAAAAAGAGAGAGAAAGAGAGACTATGGTGGCCCTCCCATTATGTCCAAGGAAGATATTTCTAGAAAAGTGAGTGGGTTAAGGATCTGGTGTTGTCACTGCAGTGGCATGGGTTCAGTCCCTGGTCCAGGAACTTCCACATGCCATGGGAACAGCCAAAAAAAAAAAGAGAGAGACATAAAATAAGGTGCTACTCTGCTTCAAGTCAGAAATCACTAATCCTATTATGAGAAAGGAAGGCTGAAGAGACCAACTGACAGTAGCCTTTATGTGTATTTACTTGAAAAAATAAGCCCAGGTCTGAGGTATGTTGAGTAATCTCCATGGAGACCCATCAGTTTCTGCCTGATGGTGCTGAGCAGAGACAGTTATCATGACATAAGCGGAGGAAGATGTCCAGGAGGAAAATGGATGACACATCACCCACCTCCTGATATCACACTTCGGGGCAGCCTTTTTACTGAAAGCCCTGGGCGTGGGCTGGGAATACATTTAAAATTCTTCCTTTTCCCAGTTACCAAGAGAATCATCATGATGGGCAGGTGTGGACTCTGAAGACCCTCTACCATATCCTCACGTCCTGGAAGAAGGATCATATCCAGTGATGAGGATCGGATACCTGGGGTGGCTGCCACAAGACAGAGAGCTCTCTGGTCACCCACTGGGCTGCTGTTGTTCCTCCAAGGTTATGCATTATAGGATGAACTTTTATATCTGAATTGCTACATAAACAATAACACGTCTCTGCAGCCCTTTCAAGATTCTCCTTCACTGTCAGGGACCCGGTTCACATGCTATGAACCAGGGTGGTGAAGGCCGCAGGACTGGTGATAGGTTTCAAGTGGAAAGGCACTGAGATTTTAGAGTTTCCAACCTATTTTTTCCTATTAAAATCAGGCCCTTTTGGGGAGCCCCCATCATGGCTCGGTGGAAACGAATCTGACTAATATTCATGAGGATGCAGGTTCGATCCCTGGCTTCACGTGGTGGTTAAAGATCTGGCATTGTGAGCTAGGGTGTAGGTCATAGACACAGCTCGGATCTGGTGTGGCTGTGGCTGTGGTGTAGGCCAGCAGCCACAGCTCCAGTTTGACCCTGGCCTGGGAATCTCCATATGCGTTGAGTGGGGCCCTAAAAAGACAAAAAAAACAAAAACAAAAACAGGCCCTTTTGAGGTCCCTGATATGGCACAGTGGGTTAAGAATCTGGCATTGTCTCTGTGGTGGTGAGGGTTCAATCCCTGGCCTGGCACAGTGGGTTAAGGATCTGGTATTGCCACAGTTGTGGCACATGTCTTAGCTGTGACTTGAATTTGATCCCTGGCTGTGGGTGTGGCCAAGAAAAGAAAAAAAAAATCAGGCCCTTTCACTAATTAATTTGCTTTTAAAGACTAGCACCTTGTAAGGAGCGCCCTTGTGGTACAGTAGGTTAGAGATCCAGCACTGTCACTGTAGCAGCTGGGGTTGCCACTATGGCACGGGTTCAAACTTCTACATGGTATGGTGTGGGCAAAAAAAAAAAGAGAGAGAGAAAAGACTAGGGCCTCATGGCTTCAATTATTTTGTTGGAGGTACCAACACAAAGAAATTCAATGTAGGTACAGAGATAAATTTAAAGTAGTGTTTTTAATTTCTTTTTCTTTTTTTGTAAAATGAAAAGAGAGCAAGCTGGGCCAGTTAAAAATGGGCTTTTTGGAGTTCCCATCGTGGCTTAGCGGTTAATGAACCCGACTAGCATCTATGAAGATTCATGTTCAATCCCTGGCCTCGCTCAGTGGCTTAAGGATCTGGTGTTGCCATGAGCTGTGGTGTAGGTCGAAGACATACCTCAGATCCAATGTTGCTGTAGCTGTGGTGTAGGCCAGCAGCTATAGCTCTGATTGGACCCCTAGCCTGGGAACCTCCATATGCAGCCCCAAAAAGACAAAAGAAAGAAAAAGGGCTAATTAAAAAAAACAAATAATCTTGAAGTTCCCTGGTGGGTCAGCAGGTTAAGGATTGGTGTTGTCAGTTCTGTGGTGTGAGTTTGATCCCTGGCCTGGGAACTTCTGTATGCTGTGGGTGTGCCAAAAAAAAAAAAAAAAAAAAGGCCAAATCTTTCTATGCAAAGTCGGCCTCGTTTGTGGAGCTCTCGGCCTAAAACTGGGTGGCACAGACCAAGTGAGGAGTCATGGCATGCTGCCAGTAGTGCAGGAAGAGCAGGTGGGACTCCAGACAGGACAGGAGACTCCAGGCACCAAATGACCCTGGCTGACCTGAGGCCTGGCCTGGGTGACCCCGAGGATAGATAGTCAGCCCTCCAGGGCTCCCCCAGTTGCCTACATATTTTCAGGCATGACAGTAAGAAGGGCTGGTCTGAAGCCTTCCTGCTTGTATAAAACATCTGCTGAGGGAGGGCAGAAGCCAGGAAGGGAAAAGGTGACACCTGTCCACACATCCATCCTGAACCTGACGCTGAGCTTTCTCCTGGGGCTCAGGAAGTCACAATATGCTTAGCAGGGGTTGGGGGTGGAGACTGAAAACAGGGTGTGGGGAGGGAGGACCCCCCCACTCCCAACAATGGGTCACATGGCCAGTGCTGACTCAGGAAAGTCTGGGATGAGGGCACCACAGACGGAAACAGGCTGGCGGCTCCAGGGGGCTCCAGGCTGCCGCTTGGCCCACATCTGTCCAGATAACTCGGCTCCTCCCCTCACTCCAGCAAGAGGTCAGACCCAGGTGTCCAGCCAGGCTACTCGCTCAGACTACCTCTCCACATTCAGCTTAGGGAACTGGGACAGTGTCAGCTCTGAGAAAAGGGGTGCACACTTCCTCTTACGACAAAATCTCTTGAGAACCCCGGTGACAATGTTTGCAAACACATGTTAAATCACATTCAAAAGTAATGAGCGAAGTTTCCAGGGAGTTTAAAAGACCTTTCAAATCTTTTCATCACTATGGAATGGAAATCCTTTGTCTTCAAAGTTGGCGCACTTTTTTCTCCGTGCTTTTTATGTTGATATCCAGCTTGTCCACTTTGGTTGTGAGGCGGTCAAGAATGTCATCCTGCTCCTCGATCTCCGTCTGCATCCCCAGGGCAATGTCCTTCAGACGGCCCAGGCCCATGGACAGCTCATCTGTACAGAGGAGAGCACAGGCAGCCTAAGCAGAGAGTCCTGGCCCCAGCCCACCTCTCCAGATGCTCCCGCAGGGGCCCAGCACACCCAGTCTTCTTCCTTCTAAGATGCGCTGGATGCCAGGGCTTTGATCATCTTTCAAAACAGGTGCCAGTGAAAAGAAAGTAGTAAGTGCTCAACTCAAAAGCTGCCTATCCCTGCCGCCCACTCAAGATGGCCACTCAGCACAATGGTGTTTGTCCTCCCAGCGTCTAAAAGTTCATACAGATCTGCACAATTTTCAGCTGCCTTTGAACCTCCCATCTCCAGCTCCTGAATGGTGGATCAGGCGCAGGTCCAGAGTGGCAAACCCGAGGACCCCTGTTTGGAAACGCATCTGAGACGGAACTGAAGCTCTCTCTGTCCGACAGGAGCCCAAGCACAAGCCTGCTCTGGCCCCAGGTTCCCCAGTCTATTCTGCAAGTGGCAGGAGAAATGGGGGCTCTGACCCTGTCCTGCCACTGGGGTGCTTTACCAGAAGACTCATGAATGACAGATGTTCCCACTGGACCCAGGTTCTGTGAGGTCCCTTTACCTATGTATGAAAACTCATGCTTTCCCACATTCACACGTGCATTGCTGCCACTCCCAGATCCGTGAACAGATGTTCCCGGGTATGACAGCTAGCTTGCATTTCCCAGGGCTGGGCTGGACCACCTCCTTTATCTACTTGGTAGTTGGGGAGGCGGTGGCCTCTGCATAACCTGGGTGCATAGGCCCTGCAGCCCAGGGTCCCTAGGCAAGAGGCATTAAGTACAAAAGGTGCTCTGATATCTGGGCCAAGCCCCAGGTAACTGGAGTGCACTTTTTTTTTTTTTTTGGTCTTTTTGCCTTTTCTAGGGCCGCTCCCAAGGCATATGGAGGTTCCCAGGCTAGGGGTCTAATTGGAGCTGTAGCTGCTGGCCTATGCCACAGCCACAGCAACTCGGGATCCGAACTGCATCTGTGACCTACACCACAGCTCACAGCAACACTGGATCCTTAACCCACTGAGTGAGGCCAGGGATTGAACCTACAACCTCATGGTTCCTAGTAATTCGTTAACCACTGAGCCACAACAGGAACTCCTGGAGTGCACTACTTTTGGCAAAGGTTCTTTTTTTTTTTTCTTGGTCTTTTTGTCTTTTTAGGGCTGCACCCATGGCATTATAGAGGTTTCCCAGCTAGGGGTCCAATTGGAGCTGTAGCCGCCAGCCACAGTCACAGCCATAGCAACTCGGGATCTGAGCCGCATCTGCAACCTACACCACAGCTCACGACAACCCCAGATCATTAACCCACTGAGTGAGGCCAGGGATCGAACCCAAGTCCTTATGGATGCTAATTGGGTTCATTAACTGCTGAGCCACGATAGGAACTCCCAAAGGTTCTTCTGACAACTGCTTAAGTTCAACTGTCAGGTGATAACTGCTTAAGTTCAAGTTCAACAAAACGTCCATAAGGAACAATGCCTGTAAGGACGTGGTCAGCCTCAGAGTATTTGAAGGGCTTCCACAGCACAGTAACATAAAGACAGCTAAGCATGGGGTTCCCTGGTGGCTCAGTGGGTTAAGGATCTGGTATTGTCACTGCTGTGGTTTGGGTTCAATCCCTGGCCAGGAATTTATGCACATTGTGTGTGTGTGTGTGTTTTTTTTTTTTTTTTAAAGAGTTAAAATACATGAATCCCTAGCAGTGGCTTTACGAATCTAAGCAGAATCAGGTTTTTAAATTAATTAAAAAAAATTTTTAGGCGTTCCCATTGTGGCTCAGCAGCTAACAAACCCAACTAGTATCCATGAGGATGGCGGTTTGATCCCTGGCCTTGCTCAGTGGGTTAAGGATCCGGCATTGCCCTGAGCTGTGGTGTAGGCTGGCAGCTGTAGCTCCGATTGGACCCCTAGCCTGGGGACTGCCATATGTGTGGCCCTAAAAGGACAAAAAAAATTTTTTTTAGGGCCACACCTGTGATACATGGAGGTTCCCAGGCTAGGGGCTGAATTGGAGCTGCAGCTGTTGGCCTATGCCACAGTCACAGCAATGCTGGATCCAAGCAGAATCTGCAGACTACACGGCAGCTCACGGCAACACCGGATCCTTAACCCATTAAGTGAGGCCAAGTATCGAACCGCCATCCTCATGGATACTAGCTGGGTTTGTTACCACTGAGCCACAACAGAAACTCTAGAATCAGGTTTTTTTCAAAAAAGGTAGTCTTCAGTTCTATGCTTCCTAAAGCCTGTGCCTTTAGTTCTATGCTTGACTGAAGCCTGTGCCTCGAGCTCCATGGGTTACCCCAGGATCCAGCAGCTGGGACAGGCAAGAGGCTGTGCCGGGGTGAAAAGCCTGACCAGCAGGGCCATGTGGCAAGGGTCCCTGAGAAAGATGGGTGTGCCAGGAGGGAGAGGAATTGTGCCCAGGGTAGTGGCGTGGCCTCGCTAGCAGAGACTGTGGACAGCTGTCCCGGGGTCCCTGAGGTCCACCTAGCCCTCCTTTGGGCCACTGTGTGCTGGCCAGTGCTGCAGGTTTGAGGACTCCCTGCACACCCCCAGTGGGCTCTACTTAGCCTTCTTCCTGCCTCCCTCCCCCAATTCCTGAATTCCACCCCCTGATATTTCCCCATCAGGCACCAATGACACCCTTTCCTGGTGGGGAAATTTTGTTTAGGGGTTGGTGGACTCGCCAGCGTCCCATGTTGGAGTGGCCAGATCCGCAGACATCTCTTCCACCTGGGCTCTAGGGCAGAGTCCAGGGAACTGAAGCAAGCAGGCAGATGAGAGGTGGGGATGGAAACAAGTGGACAGACGAGAGGTAGATACGGAGACAAGCAGACAGAGGAGAGGTGGAGACAAAGACAAGTGGACAGGCTCCAGAGATCAGGGGGGAGTGGTCATGACTCTTGGATTTGCTGAGAGGGGAGACAGAGGCAGACACCAGTGGGCTGGGCATGCGCTGCCCCGGGCAGGTGAACCTTGAACGCGGTGGTGCCCCGTCTTACCCAGATTGCTGTCAATTTTCTGATGATAGGCTTGGAGGTGAGGGTTCTTTGGATACGCCTCAGAGGTCACAGCAGATCCGGCCCCTCCAGGGATGCAGTCTGGATTCACAAGAAGACACCAGGAGATGGGTTAACTGACATCCCTTGAAATGCTGCTTTACAAAATCTTAGTCTGGGAAACAGGTGGAAGGACTATAATGGTCAGTTCTAAGGCCAGAGCGATGGCTGTGGGAGTGGGGGGGGAAGGAGCCCTGGCAGACTTGTGGGGAAGGGAGAGATGCTTCCTGGGGGCCTACCCTTCGGAGATCAAAGACCTCCAACCGCTGGAGGGCCTGGTCAGCCCCTGGCACACAGGAAAAGAGACAGATTGACACATGTAATGACATAGCAGTGGTGTTGCATCAGGCAAAACCTCACGGCTCAGGAAAAAGGAATGTCAGATGATGCACATTTGCCCCAAGAATTCTCCTGACCTTCAGCTCCTGAGTTCACACAAGAAAGCCCTGTCAGGCCAGTTCACATCTTCTGGGGAATATCTCTTTCTAGATTTGCTGTATTTCCCCCCAGCACGACTTACACAAGCCTGTTTTTGTTGTTGTTGTTGTTGTTGTTTTGGTTTTTTTTGCTTCACCAATTCTCTTAAGCTAATACACACCCTACAAATGAAACTCCTTTTAGTTCCTTAAAATTGTCTTTCGGGGCAGGGCTCTACTCCACTCCCTTGGGGACAACGAGCTGGCTGTGTTATGCACTTTAGTTCTCTCACTTCCTCTGTGGCTTTGGCCTTTCCAGATAGCTCTGTCTCTCTCCAATGCCTCCTCCACCAGGCCTCCCCTCAGCTGTGTCAATCACATGGCAGGGGGCCTGGCTCTCTAGGGGTCCAAAGAAGCCCCCAGGATGCCTCCACTCCTTTCCAGATAATGGCTGGTTCTGGGCTTGTCATTTGATACTGACAGGATGACCTGACACAAAACAGATTCTACCCTGCACTCCCATCTGCCCGGGCTTGAGGGCCACCACAGCAAACCCCCATAGACCACCTTCAGTTCTGGAGGCCAGAGCTGCAACCTGGGGCTCACTGGGCTGGCCTCTGGCTCCGCCCCCACCTCCTATGGCTCCTGGAGGCCACGCCTCAGCCAAGGGCCCTGCCTTCACCTTCCAACCTCCCTCTTCACTGCCTCCTTCGCATGTGCAGGGCAGCTTTGTGGTTTTACGGGGTCCACCTGGAAAACCCAGGATCATCTTTTCACCTCAAGTTGGGCAACTGTGCTCCCTTTGTACCCACAATCCCCTTTGCTACATGACCTGATGTTCCCAGGGCCTGGGGCTGGGGTATGGATGTTTTAGGGGCTATGACTCCACTTACCACAGGGGTTTCCCTGCAAGCCCAGAGGCCAGCCCAGTGAGCCCCAGGCAAGCAGCCTTTCACACTCAGCTCAGAGCTGCAGTGCAGGCTCCCACTTTCTCCTCTCCGCCTCCCTCACCCAGCAGGCGCTCCCTCCATCCAACCCAAGTGTAGGTAGGAAAGCAGGCCCACTGACCTGAGTCATTCAGCCTCCTGAGGTTTGGGTGGCTGGCCTGGAACCGTGCCTCCTGGTCTTTGCTTATACTTATGGCTTCTTTCAATCTTTGGATAAGAGTCAAGAAAAAAAAGAAATCTTTTAGAAGGGAACACCACCTCTGCCAGCATAGTCTTTTCCTGGGGTGCCTGTGTGAGAAAATCAAATGCCTCCTCCAGAAAAAAAAAAAAGGAGTTCCTTTCATGGCTCAGCAGAAACGAATCTGACTAGTATCCATGAGGATGCAAGTTTGATCCCTGGCCTTGCTCAGTGGGTTAAGGATCCAGCGTTGCCATGAGCTGTGGTGTAAGTCGAAAACATGGCTTGGATCCCATGTTGCTGTGGCTGTGGTACAGGCCAGCAGCTACAGCTCTGATTCAACCCCTAGTCTGGGAACCTCCATATGCTACAGGGGTGGCTCTAAAAAAACCAGGAAAAAAAAAAAAAAAAGGCCTCCACTTTCACCTGCCTGCCCTGGAGCCCCACTGGCCCTGCCTGAGCCAGGTGGGTGGGCACAGGCCCCATGATGGCCTTGCAGGCACCCGAGCACAGGGCGTGCTTTTTGCTGCCATAGGCCAGTGGCCTGGAAGAGAACATGGACCATGGTGCCTTGCTCAAGCTGGGCACCAGCGTGTTGGAGCACTGGCATTGCTTGCACTTTAAGCCCACACCCTCCCTAATTTCCGCCCTATGTCCTGATCTGGGTGGTGGTCACAAAGGAGTACGCACAGGTAAAGAGTTGTAAGCTCTCCACTAAAGATGTGTATGTGCTTTACCGTACATCATCTACGCATTAGAAAAAAACAACAAACCTCTTTGTGTTTCAGAATTAAAGGGGAGACAGAGAGAGAGGGACAGTTACAAAACCTGTATAACATTATATATTTTTTCTGGGTTAATTAAGTGTAAGAAGCTACAAAACCAAATGAATACTCTGATTATGAAAACGTCAAAAAGGGGGAAAAACTAAACTCTTTTTGTCTTTCTAGGGTTGCTCCCACAGTGTATGGAAGTTCCTAGGCCAGAGGTTGAATTGCAGCTGCATCTGTGACCTACACCACAGGTCACAGTAACACTGGATCCTTAACCCACCAAGCGAGGCCAGGGATCAAACCTACAACCTCATGGATACTACTTGGGTTCGTTACTACTGAGCCACAATGGGAACCCCAGGAAAAAACTAAATTTTAAGTTTCTGTGTGATGGTAGGTAAGGTGGAGATTTTCTGTAATTCAGCAATATCATTTTTATAATAAAAAACAGACAGTGGTCTAGGATATGACTAGCAGTCATTTGTTTTAGTAGGAAAACATTTCTTCTTTTTTTTTTTTTTTTTGGCTTTTTAGGCCCACACCCACAGCATATGGAGGTTTCCAGGCTAGGGGTCCAATCAGAGCTACAGCTGCCAGTTACAGCCACAGACATGCCAGATCTGAGCCACGTCTGCAACCTATACCACAGCTCACAGCAACACCGGATCCTTAACCTACTAAGCGAGGCCAGGGATTGAATCTGCGACCTCATGATTCCCAGTCGGATTTGTTTCCGCTGTGCCAAGACGGGAACCCCCCTCTCTTCTTTCTTTTGGCCACACCCATGGCACGTAAAAGTTCCTGGGCCAGGGATCAACTCCACACACACCACAGCAGTGACAACACTGGATACTTAACGTGCTGAGCCACTAGGGAACTCCCAGAAACTTATTTCTCTTATCTCTGAACACTTAACATTTACATGCCCATCAAAATTGCAGTATGACTTTATTAGATCTCTAGTGAAGACATTTGGGGAAAATAATGTCTAATTCAAAAATAATAACCAAGGGGCAAAATGGGTTAGGCATTGAAAAGCTGGAGGTAGAGTTTTTAAGGCAAAAATTCTGTGAGGTGAGCCAAGCTGAACTCTCTCTTTCAAATTACCAGTCTCAATCACTGGGGCAGAAATCTGTGGAACCTTTGTAGACTGGACAGCGATGACATCAATGTAATAAGGAGCAGTGGAGAAGGTTTCTTATTTCCAAGTATTTGAGGACCGATTCCTCCCAGTGAGTGACTCTCAGGGTTACCGGGTCCCTTAAAGCCCAAGAAGTGGCCTGAGTCTCAGCCCCCTGGCCCTGCATGAAGGCCCACCTTCTGTTACCTCACATAGCAGGCTGAGCAGCCACCCACCTGCTGCTGGGCTCGGGGGCAAGGGTGCCGTTCTGTGTAGGCAAGGTCTCCACAGGTTTAGACTTGAAGTAGTTGACGAGCCCTCCAAACACACTCTTGATGCTGTTGATGTGCTTCTGGCTGGTCTTCAGGTCCTGCTCCATTTTGTCTACCATCTTCTCTGTGCGCTCCAAGGCCCCGCGCTGACGGACAAGCTCCTATCGTGGGGGCAGGGGAGAGCGATGGCATGACAGAGACACAGGGCAGCTTGGCCAGCACGAGGGAATGACGAGGTCACCCATGTGCACCTTCCCTGTCTCTCCCTCCCGCCTCACCACTGCTTGCTCTTACTTGCTCTGGGGTTCCTGTCCCCCTGGCCTGGCCCATGGGGGGTCCAGGTGCAGGGCCTGGCAGCAGATCCTCTCTAGCCCCCTCCTCTCCCAGTCCTGGGGACCCTGGGGACTTTGACTTGGGCTGTAGTTCCTGGATGTTCCTTCTCAGATACAGCAGTGCCGCTGGGCCACCTGGGCCTCTGGCCCTGCTCGTGTCTATTTCAGAAACTTTGTTCTGTTGTCCTTTCTGGCCCTGTTAGTGTCTGATTCCAGCCCATCCAGTTTCAGCTTTTAAACCTCTAACAAGGGCAACCCTGACACAGGACCTTTGCACATCCTCCTTGCTCTGTGTTTAATGCTCCTCATGGCTCTGTTCCTTCCTCATTTGATCCAGTCTCTGCTCAGAGGACACTTCCTCTGAGAAGCCTTCCCGGAACACCTGCTGTGAAGAAGTCCTCTTTCATCCCTGGACTGCCTCCTTGGGCCCTGCTGGCTGTTGCCTACAGGACCCCTCAGAGCAGCTGCTCCTGCAAGCCTGCCCCTGCCCAACAGACGCTGGAGGACTCTGTGGCCCTGGGGCCAGCCTGGCCTGATCCCTTGAGAGTTGAGACTTCTGGCTGTGGATGTGAACTCAGCACCATACCAATGCTCATGCTTTTTTTCTGACCACACCTGTGGCATGTGTAAGTTCCCAGGCCAGGGATTGAACCTGGGTCAAAGCAGCAACCTGGGCCACAGTAATGACAATGCTGGGCCCTTAACTTGCTGTACCACAAGGGGACTCCAGGGCTCATACTTTTAAAATCTGGGGCAAACTCCATTCAGCCTGGTCACCCCATGGTCTGCCTCTCCACCATAAGACTCCTGAGCTCGGATCCTCAACCTCAGGAGGCAGCCCCTGACCTCGGCCGCTTCCCTGTGGCTCTCAGTTACGTTAATAATGCAAACAATCCTTAGATGCGCTCTCCCAACTCCCCATATCAAAGTCAGGAGCAATTTTACACACATAGCCTAGGAATTTGAAGGATTAAAAACAAAATTATAGGCAATGGGTTTGTTGGAGCCCATTTTTGAGATAAAGATGTCAATGGAAGCTCTTAGGGAACTTAGGGACCCAAAATATAACTTTAGTCCTGAATGTTTAGTGGATGAGTTTTAAAAATATAATGTATAGGAGTTCCCGTCGTGGCACAGTGGTTAGCAAATCCAACTAGGAACCATGAGGTTGTGGGTTCGATCCCTGGCCTTGTTCAGAGGGTTAAGGATCCGGTGTTGCTGTGAGCTGTGGTGTAGGCTGCAGATGCGGCTGGGATCCCGAGTTGCTGTGGCTGTGGTGTAGGCTGGTGTCTACAGCTCTGATTGGACCCCTAGCCTGGGAACCTCCATATGCCGTGGGAGCGGCCCTAGAAAAGACAAAAATAAATAAATAAATAAATAAATAAACACACACACACACACACACACACACACACACACACACACACATAGGCAATAAATGAAAACAATGATTGAATTTACTATTAAATTCTACTTAAATCTGGTTGGAAATAAATTTAAAACTGCTGGGATTTACAGCCTTGAATATTTAAATGTTTTTCACCAGCTCATGAGATATGTCTGAAGAAACCATCAGGCTTTTTTGAGTAAAAGGAAAAAGGATTTTGGGACTGTGTCCTTCAATATGCTAAACAAATTTTGCAAGGGTGAATTTTCAGGGGGAAAAAGGAGCTACAAATTTATTGGATTTTCTGCTTCTTCCAACACCTGAAGCCTCGAATATGTCCATTGTGAGGGCGGTCTTTTGTAGAACGAGGTAAGCTAAAAAAATTAGGATTAAAATGACTTCTCTAGGGAGTTCCTGCTGTCGCACAGTGGATTAAGGATCTGGTATTGTTGCAGCCGCAGCTTGGATTCGATCCCTGGCCCTGGAACTTCCATATGACTTGGGTGTGGTTGAAAAAGAAAAAAAAAAAAGTTAAACTGGAACAAAAGCTAGCCAGGGAGGTCAGGCTGGGTTGGCAGTGAGATGTGGGGTGGGTGTGTGTGTGAGAGATGAGGGAGGATGTGTCTCAAGGCTTCTTTGATGGCGCTTTGTTATAGGGTTGAGGGGGTGGGAACAGATATCCATGCTGACAGAGCCCAAGGTGTCAGGTGGGTCTCTGTTGCACTGAGCCCTGGGCCTCACGGGCAAATGAACGAAGCACTGCCCATGCGGCTGGCTCTGCCAGTGGAGGCCCCACAAGCACTGGCTCCCTTATGGCATGAGAAATGGAAAGCTGAGCACTGAGGAGTCACAGGCCCAGGTGGGGTGAGAGCATTCCAGGCAGAAGGGTCAGTGGGGGTGGTGTGGAACCCTGACCCCCTTCAGAGCCCTGACCAGGTCCTGCCTGAGTGCCTGAGGGGATGGTGCCTGCACCAATCATCTAGTCTGGAGTTCATGATTAAACTTGGGTGTCAAACAGTGAGCAGGCAGAAGTTGGTCTGGAGTTAGTCTCTATGTGCAAGCATACCACCAGGGATGCAGGAGTGGCAGCATGTGGTGGCCTTAGGTTCCCTGAGCATCACCCAGGGCAAAGGCAGTGAAGCTGCTATACCAAGTGGCGAGTGCAGGCTGATTTTTCAGGCCTGGGCTGCCCACCACTTGTGCAACGCCTTATCTGGCTCCTGACCCTCAGATCACCCTGAAGAGTGACTTTGCTTCCCTGAGTCCTTGGACCAGCCTGGGCCAGCAACGGGACCTATGATGGAGCCCTGGGCCACATGGTGGGGCCTTGGAGGGGCTTGAGACTGTGGTCAGCCGAGCAGGGAGCCATGCTTCCTGGCTGACAAAAGCCTGTGGGTTGTCACACATCACCTCTGGGAGAAGTACATGTTGCCCAGGCAACTCCAGGGGAGTGGAAACTGGAGGCTGGGTTTCCTGGGCACTGCCCAGCAGACTTTCTCCCTTGAACCTTTACTCTGCATCCTTTTTTTTTTTTGTCTTTCTTTTTTTCTTCCTTTATAAGGCCGCACCAGAGGCATATGGAAGTTGCCAGGCCAGGGATCAAACCAGCATCTCCCTGCAGTGACCCAAGCTGCTGCAGTCAGGTTCCTAACCCACTGCACCACAGCAGGAACTCCCTTTACTCTGTACCCGCTGCACCAAACCCACAACCGTGAGTATAACAGCTCTGCTGAGTACTGTAGGCCCTTCTAGGGAATCATTAAACCTGAGGGTGGTCTTGGGGACCTCCAAACATCACCTCTAGGTGGCACCTCTCACTCTCAGAGGCAGAGGGCTGGAGAGCAGACAGCCCCTTGGTTTTTCCTGCACATGACCTGCTCAGCACAGTAAAGGTCCCCCATGGCACAGCACAGCAAAGGTATACCATGGTGGCCACAGGTGGATATTTCAGGAAGGAGCAGCAGATATGGCCAGATGCCATAGTGCTGGCATGGGATGTTTGACCTCCCTGGATGGTAACAACACAGCCTCATAAAGTGCCTCATTACAGCTAAGAAGTCAGCAAGTCTGATGTTAGAACTTTCTAATAGGAGTTCCCATTGTGGTTCAGTATCAATGAGGACGCGGGTTTGATCCCTGGCCTCACTCAGTGGATTAAGGACTCGGTGTTGCCACTGTACCAGCTGCTCAGATGCTGTCTAACCTCTGTTGCTGTCTTCCCTGAACTGGGATCCTGACCCCACAAACGTCATTGGCAATTCCTCACCAGCCAGAGGGGACGAGGGGTGCCCTGCACAGGTGGTCTCCCCGGGCAGGGTGGTGAAAGGGTGCACGAAGATCACGTGCAAGTAGGACACAAACAGGCTCACCCAAAGGTGCACACACTTGAAAGGCCCAGTATTAGGGGGCTGGCTGCAGAAACAGAAGGCATCCATTCAAGGGAACACGAGAGCCACAGAAACAGAGAGGGACATGTGAGGCTGCGGAATAGCCTCCAGCCCTACCAGGCAATGTGCGGTCAGGAATGCATAGAATGCCTCTGCTTAAGTTAGAATTTAAAAAAGGAAAAAGATGGTAAGTATGCATCTATATATAGAATATCTCCACAAGGACACTGAAGGAACAGAAAGTGACCTGCTGCTGGCAGGCAGGTGGTGGGAGGAACCTTCACACACAGCCTGTGGGTTGGTTTTTTTTTTGGCTGTACCCCTGGCATGAAGTCCCTGGGCCAGGGATCAAACCTGCACCACGGCTGTGACCCGAGCCACTGCAGTGACAACACCAGATCCCTAACCTGCTGAGCCACCAGGGAACTCTCTGTATGTTTTGAATTTTGAACCCTGTGTCTGGATTAGTGCTTCACAAAAATTAAACCTCAGTGGAAAAAAAGAAACAAATCATACCCACAAAACAAGAGACAGGTGGGCTACGTGTCTCTGTGGTCCTGGATTATGCTCACCAGGATGGCTGGGTGCCATCTGCTCTGCCCCGACTCTGTCCTTTGGGTCAGAACCCGAGGCGAGAGAGATAAGAACCTTTAAGATTTCTCAGAAAAAGGGGAGCTCTCCTTTGCTAGAGGTGACTTGACTACGTAATTTTCCTATTGCTGCCAAGCTGGGACTGAATTATGACCTTCCCAACCTAATGCTTTCTGTTGTTGTTTTTTAGGGCTGCATGCACAGCATACAGAGGTTCCCAGGCTAGGGGTCAAATTGGAGCTGCAGATGCCGGCCACAGTCACAGTCAATGAAGGATCCAAGCCATGTCTGCAGCCTACATCACAGCTCACAGCAATGCGGAATCCTTAACCCACTGAGCAAGGCCAGGGATCGAACCTGCGTCCTCATGGATGTTAGATTCGTTAACCACTGAGCCACGACAGGAACTCCCCGAGTTATTTGTAAAGTCTCCTGACCCTCTATAAAATGTGTCCTAGAGTTCCTGCTGTGGTACAGTAGGTTAGGTTAAGAATTTGGCTAGTCTCTGAAGTGATGTGAGTTTGATCATTGGCCTGGCCAAGCAGGTTAAGGATCCAGTGTTGCTGAAGCTGTGGCTTAAGTTGCAGCTGCAGTTCAAATTCAGTCCCTGGCCTGGGAACTTCCATATGTCTCATGTGTCTGAAAAAGAAAAAAAGAAAAAAAAACAGTCCCTTTTTTTTTGGTCTTTTTGCCTTTTCTAGGGCCGCTCCCAAGGCATATGGAGGTTCCCAGGCTAGCAGTCCAATCAGAGCTGCAGCCACTGGCCTATGCCAAAGCCACAGCAATGTGGGATCCGAGCTGCATCTGTGACCTACACCACAGCTCACGGCAATGCTGAATCCTTAACGCACTGAGCAA
The DNA here is from genome assembly GCF_016906955.1 of Phacochoerus africanus. Taxonomy (NCBI): domain Eukaryota; kingdom Metazoa; phylum Chordata; class Mammalia; order Artiodactyla; family Suidae; genus Phacochoerus; species Phacochoerus africanus. Next base: position 50,689,515 of record NC_062558.1, on the reverse strand, counting down.
GGCCAGGGATCGAACCCGCAACCTCATGGTTCCTGGTTGGATTCGTTAACCACTGAGCCACGATGGGAACTCCGAAAACTGTCCTGTTTTGGCACTGCATCAGGGCTGGGTGTCTGGCAAGCAATGACTGTCTAAGTTGAGAGGTTAGTTTAGCAGATGACTTGGGTCTGCTGAGACAGAGCTTACCTGCGCCCTCCATGGGGGGTTGGGGGGGAATGAAAGAGTGATGAGAGAGATTCAAAGTCAATTTGGAGAGTGGTGGGGGAGAGGGGTGCTGACCATTCCTGCCTCCCAGGGCCTCTGATAATTGAGAACTGATTCAAACCAGGAAAAATTCAATGTGATGACAGAGCCTGTCACCAGCCCAGTCATGATCACGCTGTACCTCTCAGAGCAACACCTGGCTTGGCCACGCCAAGCCTCACAGACTGAGGTGCCACTCTGCCTTTGTTCTCACTGGTCCCCATTGCTAGGAGAAAGCCAACTTTGGGAGTTAGCAGGGGGCTTGTTACCACAATCAGTATGAAACAAGTCCATCCTGTTTTTGGTGCTCTTGACCTTCCCTCTGCCCACACCAGGTCCTAAGTTTCTCCTCCAGGCCCTTGCCCTGGAAGGCTTCCAGGCCATCACGTCCCTGCTCAGGAGCCCAGGAGCTGCAGTGTTTGGCCAGTGCCTTTGCATGGCTCCTCTCTTCCCTGGGAACACCCTCTCCCTCCTCTTCCTCCTCCTATCTACACCTTAGCCTTAATAGCCAAATTCCAGTGTAACCTCTGCCACCATCTTCTACTGTATATCATTTTAATTTCCTACTTCATTTGTTTTCAGTTGCCAAATATGTCTTTTCAAGCAGTTCTTAGTTGGCTTCCTTGAGCTGGGGATCCTTAAGTGACCCACTCCTCTCAGGGCCCTAAGGCCTCAGGCACTCCTCCCAAATCTAAGTCGATACTTTCCACTGAGACTCGAATATAGGAACCAGTAGACATACCCTAAACTTCCTTGATGAGGCTGAAGACAGGCAGGTATGACAATGAGGGAGCCAGTAACTGGGAGAAGTGGGGAAGGGAAATAAGCCAAGCAAGTGGCTATGGGAGAATGATGCGATATACCTCAAAACTGTCCAAGACTGTAAGTAACCAGGTCAGAGTGAACTTTGCAGAGAAAAGAGTTAATGAAAAGACCCATGGGGTGAGACAAAGCTTTAGCTTCCAGAGCTACAAGTGCTTAAGATGAATCATTCCTAGCTGATATTGCTGTAAGATGCTACTAAATTTTTTAAAACTTTAAAAAGGTCCAACTCTGAAATCGTCTATGAATGGAAAGAGGAACTAACAAAGATGAAACGGAGCAACAGATCACCACAGACCACACAGTGTCAGTCTCAGACACCTTCGTTTGTATTGGGAAGGGAAGGGAAGGGCTCCCCACTCTACTGGGCTCTGGCTCACTCAGCAGTCGTCCAGGCGGAGAACTCAACACACCTCAAGGCGAGGTGGAAAAGCCATCAGTTTCGGGGAAGAACTCAAGGCCCATTTCCTCGGATGCTTCAGACACTAGCAGTCACAGTCCTTGCTAGGTCACTCTGGCAGGATTCAGCCTGGATACTGCCCAGGAAATCGTGTAAGACAAACACATTCTCCACTTCCCTAATCGGGTCTGCTGTTCAGAACCTTTACTCGCCTGGATAGGCCAGGGCATGGAGATTGCCTGTGTACTAGAAGTAGAAAAAAAAGAAACTAGGCGACTAAGAGTTCAGCGAGGTTGCCGGAGGCAAACCGCCCCTTTCGAGTACTTTAGACTTTTCTTTACCGGGCTGACAGATCGTACCAACCTTCCAGCCGCTAAAGCGCTAGGACCCTTCCCAGCCCACTGGGCGACCCCAATAACACAGGGGACCGCGGACTCACCTCAGAAGAGGCGACCCCTATCCTCTCGGACTCGTACATTAGGGACAGGGACCTTCCCGTGCTGGCGACCGTGGCCTCGGCCCGGCGCAGCACCTCCTGCCGCAGGGCCTGTTGCCGGTCAGCGGGCGACTCGGGCCCGTCCGTGAGGTTGCGGGCATCAGTCCACGGCGCTGGCCGGGCGCCCTCGTCCTCCGCGCCATCATCGAACGGGTTATAGCTTCTGGGGTAGGCCGACATGGCGCCGGTGCTTGGCCCGCGGCGGGCCGGAGGAAGGGGGCGCGGCCGAGGTGGGGTGGGGGGCACTGGGGACCGCGGGTAGCCGGCTGCCTCGCCAAGGCCCCAGAAAAGCGTCGGTTCGCTTGCTGCCAGCACAGCGCGAGTTCCTTCCGCCTGCAGTGCGTAGAGGCCCCGCCTCCGGAGTCGACCATCGGGTCCCGCCACGGGGGGAAACCACGCCCCGCGCGCGGCACAGCGGCCGCTCTGCCCCCAACCCCCGCGGGCAGTGGAGCAGCCCGCGGCCACGCCCCACCGGTGTCAGCGAGGTCACGTGGTGGGGCGGCCGGATGAGGCCGCACCTGCGCTGTGGGCTCCGGCGCTGGCGGGCAGGTTGCGGAAAGCCGGCGGGTGGCGCCGCGGTGCGCGACGATGGCGGCGGCCGCGGCCCGGGGAAGCGGCGGCGCCGGCTCCGGCTCAGCCTCCGGCGCCGGCGCGTCGCGGGGCTTCTATTTCAACACAGTCCTGTCGCTGGCCCGCTCCTTGGCGGTGCAGAGGCCGGCTTCCTTGGAGAAGGTAGTTTGGCGGCCCAGTGCGGGCTGACAGGAGGAGGGGGCCGGGGCGCTGGAGGCGCGGCTGGGGTCTGCAGAGGCCGAGGTGGGCCTCGGATGCCGGGGGCGCGAGGAGCTCGTGAAGGAGGCCGGTGCGGCAGGGGGCCGGCGGGCGTGTGGCGGGCGGGTGGTTGTGAGCTCCCGGCAGGCTAGGCCGGGGCCGCCTAGTGACACCGCTGGGCGGAGGCGGCGGGGGCCGTGGTCGAACCTGGGGTGGCCCCCGCTCGCCCTGCCTTTTTTTTGGTGACTTTGGGCGCTGCCTTCCTCGGGGAAGGGGTGCTTGTAAGCGCTTTGTCCGTGGAGGTGAAGGGCGGTGGGGTAGTGTCGGGGAGCGCTTTCTGAAACGCAGGTCTGCTGCGCACTGTTTTCTTGCGAGATTAGAGGAGACTTCAGACCGGGAAAGCGGGTGTTTGAAGAAAAAAGAACTCAGCCCGGAGCGTTCCTTATCTTGGAGAGGGGGAGAGGCAGCCCCACGGATGCCTGGGACGGGGGGAAACAGCTTTTAGTTTGAGAAGGTACCTGCACTGTCGCTGTATGTCGTCTTGAACCCTCGGAGCCTCTGTTTCCTTATCTGTGAAATGAAGTCGTTCTTGAGTATTGAATTCTAGCATAACATGCCTGACAAAGAGTTGGACAGTAAAGGGCAGCTCCCCCACGCCACGTGTGTGTGATGAGACTCGTTGCAATGTGTTAGCATTGAAGGGATGGGATGATTCTGCACAGCCTCCTGGCACATGGAAAGATTGTTGTCTGACAGTTGGGAGTGGCTCTGGTGCCCAGTGAAATCGTTTTAGGCACTTTGGCAGGCTGACCTAGGCCTTCCTTGGCTTTGTAGGTTCTCAAACTTGGAGGGTGAGCAGGGCCTGGAGACTGATGCCTACCTGACTTCTAATCAGAGGGCAAGTGCAACAGAAGGGAAAGAATACTGGTTGTAGAGATAGGATCACCTGAATTTAAACCCTGTTTTTTGTTTTGTTTTGTTTTTGCTTTTTAGGGCCGCATGTGCAGCATATGTAGGTTCCCAGGCTAGGGGTGGAATCAGAGCTGTAGCCGTTGGCCTATACCACAGCCACAGCAACGTAGGATCCAAGCCGAATCTGTGACCTACACCACAGGTCATGGCAATGGCGGATCCTTAACCCACTGAGTGAGGCCAGGGATGGAACCTGTGTTCATTCTCATGGATGCTAGTCAGATTTGTTTCTGCTGAGCCAAGATGGGAACGCCTAAACCCTAAATTCGCACGCATTGGTGTGACTCTGGGCAGCTGAGTTCCTCAGTCTGTCCCTCTGCTTTTTCCTGCAAAATACAAGGGTACACTCCTTGGTAAGAGTACTGTGAAGATTAACAGAATAACACAAATAAAGGCAGCCGAATACATAATGGATGATCCCTGTTACCATTGCACGAGCCTGACTAATGGACCACAGTGCTGGTTTTATGAAAACAAATCCCTGCCAGCTGGTCAGCACATTCTCTTCTTAGTAGGAGGACCAAGGAGCACATTAGAAGTTTGCTTGCTGGGCTTGCAGGGAAGTGGATGAACTTGGAGGAGAGGGTCCTGCGGCTCCTACAGTGGTGGCAGCCTTCCCCACTCAGGAACTGAAAAATGCACCTTCAGCTCTTCTTACCCTTTTCACCCTTCTGTACTAGTCACAAGAAGATTCTGCAGCTGCCACGTGGTTAGCTTTGTATCTTCTGGTAACTGCTTAGATTGTCAAGATAAATGCTTTTCAACTGATTAATCCAGCATTTTGGTCCCTGGCTCCCTAATAGCTCTTACTCTGGGAGCTACTTTAGTTTCATTGGCTCATTTACAGCCAATTCTGGAAAGAGTTAAGAGAGCAAGCCTGAGGCTGCTGTCCTCAGAAGGGTTTGCCTGCAAGGTTGGCCCTTGGCTGGCATCAGGAAATTTGCTCTTGAACTGCTCAGTTCATGTGCTAACTGATAAAGGTGATTCACGTTGTCTAGACTCTGTTGGAGCAGTATGGTTTATGTTGAAGTCCTGCTTTCCCTCAGGAATCTGGAATCTAAGCAGGCAGGGCCTAAGTGACCAGCCTTCAGTAAAAACCTTGGGGGCTGTGTCTCTAGTGGACTTCTGCAGGCACAAATATTATACCAGCATTGTTTGCTGCTATACAGGGGAAATGAGAGGAGGGTTTCTCCAGATCCCATCTGTAGGTTTTCCCCTGCGGGTATCTGCACTGTAATGAACTTTAACCATGAGTATGACTGTGTACATGTGTGGGTCTTGGGGACCCCGAAACAACTCCCTTCTCAGAAGAGTCTTCTGTAGGTGGCTGGTTCCAACGACCATGTGAATTGCATTTAGTCCTATATGTCTGCTTACTACATTCCCCTACTTCTTTTTTTTTTTTCTTTTTTCTTTTTAGGGCCACACCTGTGACATATGGAGGTTCCCAGTTTAGGGGTCTAATCAAAGGTACAGCCGCCAGCCTACACCACAGCCACTCCAGATCCTAGCCGAGTCTACAACCTACACCACATCTCATGGCAACGCTGGATCTTTAACCTACTGAGCAAGGCCAGGGATTGAACCCGAAACCTCATGGTTCCTAGTCATATTCCTTTCCACTGTGCTGCGATAGGCACTCCTACCCTCCCCTACCTTAGAACAATTAACAAGAAATCCTTAGTATTCCTAAGGAAAAGATTCTTGAGGTTCTTAAGAGTAAAGGCCCTTCTGGCTGGTCCGAGTGCAGTGGTGTTTACAATTAATTGATCACAGCCAGTTACAGATTCCTTGGAGTTCCCGTTGTGGCTCAGTGGTTAATGAATCCGACTAGGAACCATGAGGTTTCAGGTTCAATCCCTGGCCTTGCTCAGTGGGTTAAGGATTCAGTGTTGCCGTGAGCTGTGGTGTAGGTCCCAGACGCGGCTGGGATCCTGAGTTGCTGTGGTGTAGGCCGGTGTCTACAGCTCTGATTGGACCCCTAGCCTGGGAACCTCCATATGCTGTGGGAAGTGACCCTAGAAAAGGCAAAAAAACAAGACAAAAAAAAAAAAAGAGTAAAGGCCCTTCTGGGTATGATCTAGGGTAAGAAAGATGGGGACCTAAGAGGGGAGATGACTGTTGACTCCTTTTTTGTTTTTTTGCCCACTCCTGCAGCTTATGGAAGTTCCTCGGTCAGGGACTGAACTCTCGCCAGAGCAGTGACCCACACTAAGCAGTGACAACTCTAGATCCTTATTTTTGTTTCTCTCTCCCTTATTTTTTCCAGAGAGGAGGAAGAGGCAGGGGACTGAGTGGGCCTGGTTGTAGATGGGGTTGACCCAAGGAAGGCTATTTTCTGAACTAGGCCTGACACCTCAGCTCAGACATGGGCTCTTAGGCAGTCTGACACATTTTTAGTGGCACCTGGGCACATTAATACCATAATGTTCTCTGCCTCTTACCTTGTTACACCACAGTGGGGTTGATTTGACTTACTCCTTTCACCTACTCTAAGCCCAGGCTGAGAAACCAAACCTATCACTACTCAGTGCCTTTTATTTGTTAATTCCTTAATTTGCTCTTTCACTCAGAAAACAGTTATTATTGAGCAATTAATTGATACATATTAGGCCAGGTAAATAAGATACTCCTGAAATTTCTTTGGTGCTGCAGGTTAAGGATCCAGCATTGCTGTAGCTGTGCCTGGGATTTGATGCCTGGAACTTCCATTTGCCCCAGGTGTGGCTGAAAAAGAAAAAATGAACTCCTAATTTGGTTGCTCAGGTGACCAACAAGAAGTCGGATTTGCTTCAAGTTCCCATCTACTCCTGCATCACAGGTCTGGTGACCAGACTCCTGCCCTGTTCATCCTGGGCATTCTTGTCTGAACTTTGACCTTTTTTTGCTAGGCTGTCCCTAAGACTGGAGCCCCAGCCCTGAGGGTCACCCCTGGGCTTTCTGTTCACCTCTGAACACATCCTCTGAGGCCTCCTCAGCCTTCAGCTCTCTCCCTCTGGGAGAAAGATGAGAGGAGAAAACTTGAGGAGAGTCCTGTCTATACCAAAGACTCCCTCTCTGATTTCCATCTGCCTGCCCATCTCAGGTTGTACTTTCCTGCTTCTTTCCTGTCTTCAGAATGTTGCTCAGCTGCTCCTGCCAAGCGTTCTCTTGGCTCTGCCTAGTTATACTCCTCTGTGCTGGGGAAATCAGGACCTGTTCCTGCCTTTTCTCACCTGACCCAATCTTACTAATGGACCCCAAGCCTCCCACTTGACTTTCCACCACAGGAGGCTTTGAGCATACTCTCTTCCTCTCATATCCTAAAATACCTGCTCTCTTCTTCAGTTAGAGTGCCAGAGTCTTGAAGCTAGCTAACCTTTGACCCGATGTTTTTGATTTTTTTTGACTGAGCCTGGGGCATGTGGAAGCTCCCAGGTCAGGAACTGAAGCCACACCACTGCAACCCCAGCTGCTACAGTGCCAATGCTGGATCCTTAACCCACTGTGTCACTAGGGAGCTCCCCATTGACTGAATGTTTAAATGGTACTGTGGCATCAGGGATGGGCTGGACCCGCTCTGGTGGTCAGATGTGCTGAAGAACATGTACTGGGTGACTCTTAACTATAATCAGAGGAACGTGTGCCCAGATTTTTTAGACAGTGGGCTTTCTGAAGGTCATGACTATCCAGTCTGTCCTTTAGAGTGGTCTGCTGTGGAATGAAAATCATTGTATTGGCATCTTTTAAATTTATTTTTGCTTTTTAGGGGTACACCTGCGGCATATGGAAGTTCTTGGGCTAGGGGTCGAGTTGGAGCTGCAGCTGTTGGCCAGCACCACAGTCACATGGGATTCGAGCTGCATCTGCAACCTACACCACAAGCTCATGGCAGCTTAACCCACTGAGCGAGGCCAGGGATCGAACCCACACCCTCATGGATAGTAGTTGGGTTGGTAGCTTGCTGAGCCACAAGGGGAACACCCTGGCATCTTAAAAAAAAATTTTTTTTTAATTAAAGTATAGTTGATTTCCAAAGATTTTGGCATCTTTTTCAGCATCATGAAGCTGAAAATTTTCCATTCTGCTCCCTTTCTTTTGTGAGGCCATCTTAATAACCACAGAATGAGAGGAGAGAGAATGAGCATCAGCAGAGGGTCTTCACGTTACTGGAACTGGTGTAACTAAATCAACTCTAAAAAATGTATGTGTGTGTATGCATATATATGTAAAGTGCTCACTAGGAAAGATGATATGTGCAGAGACTGCATGGCCAGGTTCAGAGAGAGAGACAGAGACAGAGAACTCGAAAATATTTTGGGATGAAATTGGAAGAAGAAAAAAGTATTTATCTGTAATTGAGCCACATTAACTAATAGTTTGCTAGGGCTGCTATAGCAAAGTGCCTCCATGGCCTAAAGCTCTAAGGCTAGAAGGCTAAGATGAAGGTGTCAGCAGGGCTGGTTGCTCCTGAGGCCTCCCTCCTTGGCCTGCAGATGCCCTTCTTCTCCCCATGTGGTCTTCCTTCTGTGTCTGTCTGTCCTCATCTCCTCTTCTCAGAAGGACAGCAGTCAGATTGATAAGACTGGTCCACCCTAATCACCCGATTTTTAACTTCACCTCTTTCACGACCCTGTGTCCAAAAACAGTCACATTCTGAGGGGCCTGGACATTAGGAGTTCAATATGTGAATTTGATGGGGGATGCAGTTCAGCCCACAATATTAACCCATCAGCAGTTTCATTTCTTAGAGCGCCTTTTTAGGTTTTAACTGTGTATATTTATATTGCCTTTTGTAAAACTAGCCCATATTTATTACTTTTGTGGCATGTCATTTTTTGCATTGACAGACCATACTTAAGCATTTCTCTGTTTCGACTTCCTAGTTTTTCCTTGTAAAACAGTGTTTGTACAGCTAGCATTTTGTCATCTAAATTATATCCCGTGTGAAATTGTAGCTGGGTCTTTTTTTTTTTTTTTGTCTTTTTGCCTTTTCTAGGGCCGCTCCCACGGCATATGGAGGTTCCCAGGCTAGAGGTCTAATCAGAGCTGTAGCCACTGGCCTCCGCCACAGGCACAGCAATGCAGGATCTGAGCCACATCTTCGACTCACACCACAGCTCATGGCAACGCGGGATCCTTAATCCACTGAGCAAGGCCAGGGATCGAACCCTAAACCTCATGGTTCCTTGACCACTGCGCCACAACGGGAACTCCATGTAGCTGGGTCTTGATATTTACTGCCCACCTGTCTCCAAAGGATTGCACTTAGCTATGACAGCATAAGCAGGACTCCTGGTACATATTTATCTGCAGCTTCACCCATGCTGGATTTTATGTTATCTCTTCCTGCCAGCTCAGCAAGCATAAAAGGGTATTCTTTTGAGCCCAAGGTAATATTTGACCCTGGTTGGCTATGTTATATTATGAGTTAAGCAAACAGCCCACAAGGCTGAAGTGCTGGGATTGTATGATATTGCCGTGTTCTTGTTTTCCGTTGTGTGGAAATTTGAATTCTGTGTTCTTTTCATGCTTGCAGGCTGGTTGCTTTAGTACTGACTTCTAGCTGTGTCCACTCCAGGTAGCTTATTTTCAACAGTTGGTGTACTGCATGTGCACGGAATCTTGACCCTCAGCTGACTTACAAATTAGCAGCAGAGGTAATAGGTGCAGGGCTGGCCAGTGTCTGTCCAGAAAGGAGCTGGTGGTGAACTATATGGCTTTTCAATAAAAATCCCCTGGGAAGATACTTACCTGCTTTGTACTTTGCTGGAGTGGTGGTGGGAATGGGAGGTGAAGATAATTTGGGACTCAAACTTTTTCTCTGTGGCACTTCATAGGTTTATGAAAATTGTAATAAAAGGTGGCTGAGTGGATTAAGGATCCAGTGTTGTCACTGCAGTGGCTGGGGTTGCTGCTGTGGCATGGGTTCGATCCCTGGCCTGGGAGCTTCCACATGCGGCAGGTGTGTCCAAAAAAAAAAAAAAAAAAAGGAAGGTAAAAGAGTGAAACCTGCATTAAGAAAGTAAAAGTATTGTGGGCACTTGCTGTGAGGTTACTCTCAGCTGAGGTTTTTTTTTTTGGTTTTTTTTTGTCTTTTTGCTATTTCTTGGGCCGCTCCCTCCGCATATGGAGGTTCCCAGGCTAGGGGTCCACTCGGAGCTGTAGTCTCCGGCCTACGCCAGAGCCACAGCAACGCGAGATCCGAGCCGCGTCTGCAACCTACACCACAGCTCACAGCAACGCCGGATCGTTAACCCACTGAGCAAGGGCAGGGACCGAACCCGCAACCTCATGGTTCCTAGTCAGATTCGTTAACCACTGTGCCACGACGGGAACTCCTGAGTGTTTTTTTTTTTTTGTTTTTTTTTTAATCTTTTTAGGGCTGCACCTGTGACCCATGGAGGTTTTCAGGCTAGGAGTCGAATGGAAGCTGTAGCTGCTGGCCTGCGCCACAGCCACAGCAACACAGATCTGAGCCTCGTCTGTGACCCACACCACAGCTCATGTCAATGCCAGATCCTTAGCCCACTAAGCAAGGCCAAATATTGAACCTGCAACCTCATGGTTCCTAGTCGGATTCGTTTCCGCTGCACCACGACAGGAACTCCTCAGCTGAGATTTTAAATAAGAACACTTGGAAGTGATGAGGGTGGCGTTTGCAAGTACTAAGAGCATTGGCAAGGGCTGGGCATTTCAGAGGGAGAGGACAGAGAGCAGAGCATCTAGGAGAATGAGAAGCAGCAGGAAGTAGGATTTTTGGGAACAACGTATTTAAAGAGAAGCAGACATGAAAAAGAAAGCAGGTGGTGTGGATCTACTTGGTGAGATAGGGAATGGCCTTTGAATGTTTCAGGGCTTGAGGTGATGTAGGTGAGGAAGATTTTTGTGGCTACATTGGTTGTTATGGTACTTAAGGGAGTCTCACAATTGATGTGTCACTCTTGCCCTCACCCCCAGAGGGCAGGGATGTTCCATTTCCGACTCCTTATTGCAGGTTCTCTCCTATGTTGTCAGTGTTTGCAGTTTGCACTTGGTGCAAATGTGGTTGCCTCCAGTCTCTTTCACCAGCAGCTGTTCCCATCGATTTTAGTTGCTGCAGTGTTTCCATGCACCTCAGTTTCCTGATTACTTATCTTTTTGTCTTTTCTAGGGCCGTACCCGAGGCATATGGAGGTTCCCAGGCTAGGGGTCTAATCGGAGCTGTAGCCACTGGCCTACGCCAGAGCCACAGCAACACAGGATCCGAGCCTCATCTGCAGCCTACACCGCAGCTCACGGCAACGCCGGATCCTTAACCCACTGAGCGAGGCCAGAGATTGAACCCACAATCTCATGGTTCTTAGTCAGATTTGTTAACCACTGAGCCTCGACAGGAACTCCTATGTTTATTTTTACTCCTATATTTATTTTTGTATTTGGTTCTCTCATGTATCTTGGCATTTTGGAAGAAAGCTTGGCCTTTTGTACACATTAGCAAACCAGCCATAACCCTGCTTTAGTTTGTGTGATAACTTGCCCCATACAATAGGTTTGAGGCAAAACCCCTCAGGTCTCACTTGCATTTATTTGCACTTATTCGCTGAGTCTGAGCAGCTCTATCTCTGCTAGAAAGCCCTTCTCTTTTCCTGAATGTTTCTGCTTAGAGCTGGCCTGAAAGCTTGGGTTCAGGACAGCCAAGGGTATTCCAGTATGAAAGCAAAAGATGGTGACGTTCATCCATCCATCCATTCATCTGTATACTGTGTCCTGGAGTGCCTGCTGTGTGCACATTGGAGGGATGAATAAGTAGACATGGACTTGCTGTCATGGAATTTACCATGAAGAGAGACAGACAAGCAAACATTAAACAGGAAACTACAAGTAAATGTGATTTAAAATGGTAACAAGTGTGTGAAGCAAAAGTAAATGGCATTGGTGAATTTTATCTCAATTTTTCAAAAATGGTGACTGGTATGAGATGAGATAAAATGGGGTCCCAACTTGTATGGAAATAGGGAAGCTAAAGGAGGCAGCCAAGGACACATGTACAAGAATACTCCTAGCAGAGGGTATAGGCTGTGCAAAAGCCTAGAGGCAAGAATACTTTTGACTCATGATGACCTTAAAGAAGGCTACTGTGGGGAATTCCCATCATGGCTCAGCAGAAACGAATCTGACTAGCATCCATGAGGACGCAGGTTGCATCCCTGGCCTCTCTCAGTGGGTTAAGGATCTGGCATTGCTGTGAGCTGTGGTGTAGGTCACAGACGCGGCTTGGATCTGGTGTGGCTGTGGCGTAGGCCAGTGTCTACAGCTCCAATTCGACCCCTAGCCTGGAAAGCTCCATATGCTGAGGGTGCAGCCCTAAAAGACAAAAAAAAAAAAAAAAAAGGCTACTCCGGTTATAATTTATGGAGCGGGGGGTGGGGGCACCCAGGACACATCGTGGAAATGATTGTCAGCTTTATCATAGGAGCAATTTAAGAGTTTGATACCCTTTAGAAGATTGGTGGAGAACTTAAATTATTAGTAATAAGTAAAATAAAATGTCAACTATGGTTAGCATATTGGTGGGAATATTTAAGATCAGTTTTTCTTTTTATGGCCACAGCTGCAGCTTATGGAAGTTTCCAGGCAAGGGGTCGAATCAGAGCTGCAGCTGCCGGCAGTGATGGATCCTTAACCCACTGAGTAGAGCCAGGAATCGAACCTGCATCCTCACAGATACTGTGTCCAGTGCTTAACCCACTGAGCCACAACAGGAGCTCCTAAGATCAGTTTAAATAGATTTGTAAAAATTAGATTTAGTAGAATATTAAACATTGTTTTTCTAGGATACCTTTTCTTAGAATTGTTTTAGGGTACTTATGACTGCAGTTATATAATTATAGGATCATAGGCTATTGGATCTTTCTTTTTTTCTAATATAAACATTTAAAGATATAAATTTCCCTCTGGTGCTTTAACAGCATTCCACAAATTTTAATATGTTGTGTTTTCTTTTTCATTATGTTCAAAATATTTTCTGATTTCCCTCATTTCTTTTTTGACTCAGAGGTATTTAGAAATACGTTGTTTTGGAGTTCCTATTTTGGCGCAGTGGTTAACAAATCCGACTAGGAACCACGAGGTTGTGGGTTCAATCCCTGGCCTTGCTCAGTGGGTTAAGGATCCGGCGTTGCCGTGAGTTGTGCTGCAGGTTGCAGACGTGGCTCGGATCCCACATTGCTGTGGGTCTGGCGTAGGCCAGTGGCTACAGCTCCGATTCGACCCCTAGCCTGGGAACCTCCATATGACATGAGATCGGCCAAAGAAATGCCAAAAAGACAAAAAAAAAAAAGGAAAGAAATATGTTGTTTAATTTCTGAAAAATTGGGGAGTTTTATAGGTGTTCTTCTGATATTAATTTCTAAATTCTGTTGCTATGGGAAAATGTACTTTGATTTCAGTCCTTTTAATTGTATTGACTTGCTATAAGATCCAGCATATGTAAAATATATCTTGATGGAACTTCCAAATGTAGATGAAAAGAACGCATGTCTGCTTTTGTTGGATAGAGGCTCCTGTAAATATTAGTAAGGTCGAGTGTGTTCTTCAGGTCTTCAGCATCTTTACTGATTTCCTGTCTGTTTGTTCTGTCAGTTACTGAGGGAGGAATGTTGAGGTCTCCACCCATAATTGTGGGTCTGTTGCTTTTTCTTTCGAATTTTGTCAGTTTTTGCTTCATGTATTTTGAAACTTGATTCTTGGGATCATACACATTTGTGATTGTTATTTTCTTGTTATCAAGTGATCTCTTTATTATCATGAATCATAATGTTCCTTATTCAGAAATCTACTTTGAGGCATTCCCATTGTGGCTCAGTAGTAATGAACCCAATTTTTTCGATCCCTGGCCCTGTTCAGTGGGTTAAGGATCCTGTTGCCCTGAGCTATGATGTAGGTCACAGATGTGGCTTGGATCTGGCATTGCTGTGTTTGTGGAAAAAAAAAAAGTTTATGAAATCTACTTTGATATTAATATGGCCACTTCAGCTTTCTTCTTTTTGTTTTCTCTTTCTTTTTTAGGGCTGCACTTGTGGCATATGGCAGTTCCCAGGCTAGGGGTTGAAACGGAGCTGCAGCTGCTGGCCTACATCACAGCCACAGTAACACGGGATCCTTAACCTACTGGGCGGGGCCAGGGATAGAACCTACATCCTCATGGACACCAGTTTGGTTCTTTACTCCTGAGCTACACGAGAACTCCTCCAGCCTTCTTGTTAATGGTATTTGCATAGTGTATCTTTTTCTATTCTTTTACTTTTAGTCTATGTCTTTACATTTAAAGTGATTCTCTTGTCAACAGCATGAAGCATGCTCTTTTCCAGTGTGAAAATCTCTACCTGTAGTTAGAGTTTTCAGACCATTTACATTGTTATTAATTATTAATGTGATTGAATTTAAATCTACCATCTTGATACTTGTTTTCTATTTGTCCTGTCTGGTTTTTTTTCTTTTCTTGCCTTTGTTTAAATTAACTCAGCATTTTTTAGTGTTCCACTTCATCTCCACTGTTGTCTTATTAGGTGTATTTCTCTCTCTCTCTCTCTCTCTCTCTCTCTCTTTTTTTTTTTTTGTCTTTTTGCCATTTCTTGGGCCGCTCCCGTGGCATATGGAGGTTCCCACGCTAGGGGTCTAATCGGAGCTGTAGCTGCCAGCCTACGCCAGAGCCACAGCAACGTGGGATCCGAGCTGCATCTGCAATCTACACCACAGCTCACGGCAACACTGGATCCTTAACCCACTGAGCAAGGCCAGGGATCGAACGTGCAACCTCATGGTTCCTAGTCGGATTCGTTAATCACTGCGCCATGACGGGAACTCCTCTCTTTCTTTTTAAGTAGCTGTTTAAGGATTGAAATATGCATCTCTTTAACTTATTATAGTTTATTTCAAATAACATTATATTTCTTCATTTATAGTGTAATAACCTTACAATTGTAATTCCATCTTGACTCCCATTTTTGTGATTGCTATCATAGATTTTTACTTATGTGTTATAAACTTCACAGTACATTATAATTTATTTAAATGATCATAAAATATGAAAGCATATATATTCATATATACAGTGTTTTTTTACTTTTTTTTGTCTTTCTTTTTAGGGCCTTACCAGTGGCATATGGAGGTTCCCAGGCTAGGGGTCCAATTGGAGCTGTAGCCATCAGCCTACACCACAGCCACAGCCACGCTGGATCTGAGCTGCATCTGCAGCTTATACCACAGCTCAAGGCAGTGCCAAATCCGCAACTCACTGAGCAAGGCCAGGGATAGAACCTTTGTCCTCATGGATGCTTCTCAGGTTCGTTAACCACTGAGCTATGACAGGAACTTCTATACAGTATTTTTTGTTCTCTTCATTCCTTTACGTCAATTCATGGCTATACCTTATTGATTTTTTTTTTGGTCTTTTTTTTTGCTATTTCTTTGGGCCGCTTCCGTGGCATATGGAGGTTCCCAGGCTAGGGGTCTAATCAGAGCTGTAGCCACCGGCCCACGCCAGAGCCACAGCAACGCGGGATCCGAGCCGTGTTTGCAACCTACACCACAGCTCACGGCAACGCCGGATCGTTAACCCACTGAGCAAGGGCAGGGACTGAACCCGCAACCTCATGGTTCCTAGTCGGATTCGTTAACCACAGCGCCATGACGGGAACTCCTACCTTATTGATTTTAACATTTCTTATAGTTGATGTGCTAGTGTGATTAATTCTCTTTGTCTTGTCTGAGAAAGTTTTTTTCTCAGCTTCATTTCAGCTGACTCTAGAATTCTAAGGTGACAGGAATTTTTATTTTAGTATTGGTCTGTATATCTGTCCTTATTCTAGTACACTGTCTTGATTACTGTAGCTTTGTAGTATGTTTTGAAATTGGTAAGAGCTCTCCAACTTCATTCTTTGTTTCTAAGATTTCCTTGCCTATCTGGATCCTCTGAATTTCCATGTGAATTTTAGGATCAGCTTAGTTTCTGCAAAGAAGTCACTTGGGATTTTGACAGGGATTATGTTGAATCTGTAGGTCAATTTGGAGTATAATTGCTGCCTTTTTTTTCTTTTAATTTTATGGCTGCACACACAGCTTATGGAAGTTGCTAGGCTTGGATTGAATCCAAGCCGAAGCTGTGAACCTGTGCAGCAGCTCCAGCAACACTGGATACTTTAACCCACTGTGTTGGGCTGGGGATCAAACCGGAGCCTCCAAATTGACCTGAGCCACTGTAATTGGATTCTTAACCTACTAGTGCCACAGCAGGAGTGCCTGCCATCTTAATATTGTCTTTCTTTTTTGTCTTTTTATCTTTTCTAGGGCCGCACCTGCGGCATGTGGAGGTTCCCAGGCTAGAGGTCTAATTAGAGCTTCAGCTGCCGGCCTACGCCAGAGCCACAGCAACGCGGGATCCGAGCCGTGTCTGCACCCTACACCACAGCTCACGGCAACGCCAGATCCTTAACCCACTGAGTGAGGCCAGGATCGAACCTGCAACCTCATCGTTCCTAGTTGGATTTGTTAACCACTGAGCCATGACGGGAACTCCCTTAATATTAAGTCTTATCATCATGAACATGGGATGTCTTTCCATTTATTTAAGTCTCTACTTTCTTTCAATGATGTTTTGTAGTTCTTATTTTATTTTTTTTATTTCCTTTTTAGGGCTGCACCTGCAGCATATGAAAGTTCCCAGGCTAGGGCTCAAACTGGAGCAGCAGCGACTGGCCTACACAATAGCCATGGCAACACCAGATCTGAGCTGCACCTGCAATCTATGCCTCAGCTCAGGGCAATTGCAGATTCTTAACCCACTGAGCGAGTCCAGGGATCAAACCCACATTCTTATGGATACTAGTTGGGTTCTTTTTTTTTGTCTTTCTGCCTTTTCTAGGGCCACACCCGCGGCATATGGAGGTTCCCATGCTAGGGGTCAAATCAGAGCTGTAGCTGCCGGCCTACGCCAGAGCCACAGCAATGTGGGATCCGAGCCGCATCTGCAACCTACACCACAGCTCGTGGCAACGCCAGATCCTTAACCCACTGAGCAAGGCCAGGGATCGAACGTGCAACCTCATGGTTCCTAGACGGATTCGTTAACCACTGCGCCACTCCGTTAGTTGGGTTCTTAACCCCCTGAGCCAAAAGGGGAACTCTTAGGTCTAATTTTTTTAGTGGATTCTTTAGGTTTTTTCTATACACATGATCATGTCATATGCAAGTAGGGATAGTTTTGTTTCTTTCTTTCTAGTCTGCATGGCTTTTATTTCATTTTCTTTTCTAATTGCCTTGACCAGAAGCTCCAGTACAATGTTGTTCCTGATCTTAGGGGGAGATCTTTCAGTCCTCTACTATGTACGATGATAGCTGTAGGTTTTTCATAAATGCTCATTATTGGGTTGAGGACGTTCCCTTCTGTTCCTAGTTTGTTGCTTGTTTTTATCATGAAAGGGTATTGAATTTTTTCAGTTGATTTTTCTGTGTGGTTTTTTTTTTTCCTTAGGGCTGCACTTGAAGCATATGGAGGTTCTCAGACTAGGGGTCAAAGGGAAGCTACAGCTGCTGGCCTACACCACAGTCATAGCAACGCAGGATCTGAGCTGAGTCTGCAACTTACACCGCAGCTCACAGCAATGCCAGATCCTTAATACACTGAGTGAGGCCAGGGATCGAACCTTCGTCCTCATGGATGATAGATTCATTTCTGCCGAGCCACACTGGGAACTCCAAGGTAGTTTTTAAACTTCATTAGGGCAGGTCTAAAATAGCTTTCCCACAGGGATAGCTTAGCTCCACTACTAAGGTGTGGCCCTTGGAGTTCTCTGATGAATGCTTAGCAGATTTTCCACCCTGGCTGGGAGTAACTCAGACACCTCTCAGCTCTGCAAGAACTCAGGGAGCCCTTCAGCTCACAGTGCCTTGGTTGAATTTTACCCTCCTTCATGGAATATCACCCTATACTTGTGGGTCTTAATATAGCCATCAAAGACTCAAGGGAATGCTGTTGCAGATTTCTGGAACTTTTCTTCTGTTGCACTCTCTCATCTTCAGAATTCCCATACTCCCATTTCTGTCCTCAGCCTTGTGAGACCAGCAGGGTCTGCCTGGGACACCCTTCCCTGTTCTGTGGTCTAGGATATGTCTTCTGGCGGAAAACCAGGGCATTTGTAGGGCCCACTTGTTTCCTCTTCTGGGTATTTCAGTCCTGTGCACCTTATCCATTGTCTGAAACCAATGGTTTAATGTATTTGTCCATTTTTTATTCTTTTATGGTAGGAAAATAAATCCAGATCCTGCTCTTTCCTCATGGCTGCAGGTGGAAGTCCTTGAATCACAGGAATTTTTTTTTCTTTCTTTTTGGTCTTTTTAGGGCCACACCAGAGGTATATGGAGGTTTCCAGGCTAGGGGTCCAATTGGAGCTACAGCTGCCAGCCTACGCCACAGCCACAGCAACGCCAGATCCAAACCATGTCTGCAACCTACACCACAGCTGATGGCAAGATTCTTAATCCACTGAGTGGGGCCAGGGATTGAACCCACGTCCTCAGGGATGCTAATCAGGTTCATTAACCACTGAGCCATAACAGGAACTCCAGGATCACAGGATTTTTATTGCTAGAGCAGACACTGCAAAAATCTCTCTGGTCATTTTTTTGTACCTGAGAAAGCTGAGGCTTGAGGGAGATGATTTACCAATTTGCCAGTGTTGGCATAGTTTTATGACAGTCACAACATCATGGTCTTTGTTAATCACAATAGCTCTGAGTCCTGTAGAAATGTTGACTTCTGATCAGTGTTCTTTAAGGGAACGGCACACTGGAGAATGACAATTAAAAATGGATTTAACAACATCAACAAATACCACTCATACTTAAAGCCTAATCCTAGTTCTCAGGGAATTTTGTGTTTCTGAAAGACTATTCCCAGAGGTTTCAGATAACAAAAGTTGTATTCTTTAAAAAAAAAAAAATCGTTTAATTAGCCAGCTTGTAATGCTATTGTAGTTTTATTTTGGCCTAAATACCTGACCTACACCCACCCTGTGTTGCATTCTCATCTGTAGTGTCCTGCCCAGTTGCCCAGACTTGAGGATGTCTCATTTTCTCAGACTTGTTTGTCATTTCCTTTCTTTGGCATGGCTTCTCTTAGCAGCTTTGGGTTATAGTATGGTCAGGAACTCTTAACAGAGTCTTGGGAGTTCCTGTCGTGGCCCAGAGGAAGTGAATCTGACTAGGAACCATTAGGTTGCAGGTTCAATCCCTGGCCTCGCTCAGTGGGTTAAGGATCTGTATTGCTGTAAGCTGTGGTGTAGGTCGCAGACGTGGCTCAGATCTGGCGTGGCTGTGGTGTAGGCTGGTGTCTACAGCTCCGATTAGACCCCTAGCCTAGGAACCTCCATTTGCCTTCCTCCCCCCAAGTAAACTACTTGTTAGTTTGTTGTAAAACTCTGGGGAAAATCATTCATTTTTTTTCCTTCTTTTTTAGGACCGCAGGTACAGCATGTAGAAGTTCCTGGACTAGGGGTGGAATCGGAGCTGCAGCTGCCAGCCTATAGCACAGCCACAGCGACACCAGATCTGAGCTGCATCTGTGACCTATACTGTAGCTTGAGGCAACATCAAATCGTTAACCCACTGAGTGAGGCCAGGGGTGGAACCTGTATCCTCATGGATATAGTTAGGTTCTTAACCTGCTGAGTCACTGTGGGAACTCCTTTTCATTTTTAAACACTATAGTGCTAAAGCTTTATTCTGGGTTAGACACTGTCTCAGTTTCTTAATGATAAAATGGGGATGGTTAGTAATACCCTCATACATTGTGAGGATCAGGTGAGAGGACACGTGCCAGCCCTGGCGTATGAGAAATGCCCACTAACTGCTGGCTGTTCTTTTTTTTTTTTTAATTTTATAATGATTTTTTTTCCGTTATAGCCGGTTTACAATGTTCTGTCAATTTTCTACTGTACAGCAAGGTGACCCAGATAGACATACATGTATACATTCTTTTTTCTCACATTATCATGCTTCACCATAAGTGACTAGATATAGTTCCCATTGCTGTACAGCAGGATCTCATTGCTTATCTATTCCAAAGGCAATAGTTTGCATCTATTAACCCTAAATTCCCAATCCATCTCACTCCCTCCCCCTTGGCAACCACAAGCCTGTTCTCCATGTCCATAATTTTCTTTCCTGTGGAAAGGTTCATCTGTGCCATATATTAGATTCCAGATATAAGTGATATCATTTGATATTTGTCTTTTGTCTTTCCCGAGTTCACTCAGTGTGAGAGTCTCTAGTTCCATCTATGTTGCTGCAAATGGCATTATTTTGTTCCTTTTTATGGCTGAGTAGTATTCCATTGTGTGTATATACCACATCTTTTTTTTTTTTTTTTGATCTTTTTGCCTTTTCTAGGGCCGCTTCCATGGTACATGGAGGTTCCCAGGCTAGGGGTCCAACTGGAGCCAGAGCCACAGAAACACTCGATCTGAGCCACGTCTTCGACCTACACCATAACTCACGGCAACGCCGGATCCTTAACCCACTGAGCAAGGGCAGGGATCAAACCCGCAACCTCGTGGTTCCTAGTTGGATTGGTTAACCACCGTGCCATGACGGGAACTCCTGTACCACATCTTAATCCAGTCATCTGTCAATGGACGTTCAGGTTGTTTCCATGTCTTGGCTATTGTGAATAGTGCTACAGTGAACATGCGGGTGCATGTGTCTTTTTCAAGGAAAGTTTTGTCCAGATATATGCCCAAGAGTGGGATTGCTGGGTCATATGGTACTTCTATATATAGTTTTCCAAGGTACCTCCATACTGTTTTCCATAGTGGTCGTACCAGTTTACATTCCCACCGGCAGTGCAAGAGGCTTCCATTTTCTCCACAGCATTTGTTATTTGTGGACTTACGGCCATTCTGCCTGGTGTGAGGTAGTACCTCATGGTAGTTTTGATTTGCATTTCTCTAATAATCAGTGATGTCGAGCATTTTTTCATGTGTTTGGTGGCCATCTGTGTATCTTCTTTGGAGAAATGTCTATTCAGGTCTTTTGCCCATTTTTCCATTGGGTTGTTGGCTTTTTTGCTGTTGAGTTATATAAGTTGTTTGTATATTTTAGAGAGTAAGCCCTTGTTAGTTGCATCATTTGAAACTATTTTCTCCCATCTGTAAGTTGTCTTTTTGTTTTTTTTTAATGGTTTCCTTTGCTGTGTAAAAGCTTGTCAGTTTGATTAGGTCCCACTGGTTTAGTTTTGCTTTCATTTCTGTTGCTTGGGAGACTGACCTGAAAAAAATTTGTAAGGTTGATATCAGAGAATGTTTTGCCTATATTCTCTTCTAGGAGTTTGATGGTGTCTTGTCTTACATTTAAGTCTTTAAGTCATCTTGAGTTGATTTTTGTGCATGGTGTGAGGGTGTGTTCCAGTTTCATTGATTTACATGCAGCTGTCCAGTTTCCCTAGCAACTCTTTTTTTTTTTTTTTTGTCTTTTTAGGGCCGCACCTGTGGCATATGGAGGTTCCCGGGCTAGGGGTTGAACCAGATGTAGCTGTTAGTCTACACCACAGCCGTAGCAACATCAGATCCAAGCCGCATCTGCGACCTACACCACAGCTCATGGCAACACTGGAACCTTAACCCACTGAGGGAGGCCAGAGATTGAACCTGCGTCCTTATGTATACTAGTCAGATTTGTTTCTGCTGAGCCATGACAGGAACTCCCTTCCTGCTGGCTGTTCTTAGGTGGAGGCAGTTCTCCATTGTCTGATGTGTGATGCCTCTACAGGACTGGGTTCAAGTCTTCACTTTTTTTTCTCACAAGAGTCCCAGTTTCCAGGGCATTTCTTTTTTTTTTTTTTTTTTTTTTGTCTTTTTGCCATTTCTTGGGCTGCTCCCATGGCATATGGAGGTTCCCAGGCTAGGGGTCCAATTGGAGCTGTGGCCGCCAGCCTACACCAGAGCCACAGCAAGGCAGGATCCGAGCCGCGTCTGTGACCTACACCACAGCTCACAGCAACACTGGATCCTTAACCCACTGAGCAAGGGCAGGGATCGAACCCGCAACCTCATGGTTCCTAGTTGGATTCGTTAACCACTGCACCACGACGGGAACTCCCAAGGGCATTTCTGATATCTAGGCCTAGAACTTGCGCCAGGCTTTCAGGGCCACTGACGTTTGGTTTCTGACTTGTGTTATTTGCTTGTTGTGTCGTTTTTATTGATCTTGTGATTGGCAGAGTGTTGTCAGGGAGTGATGTGTATGATTACTTGGCTTGATGAGTCTTCATCCCTCCATGCAGGTGATGCTGCTGTATATCACCTGATGTTGACACTGGCTGTGGAACGGGTGTCACACATCGCTGAGCCTACAGGAGGACTCCTGGGCTCTGGTGGTCCTCTCTCTCTCTTCTTTCCCTTTCACCTCATTAAGTCCCTGTCGTGTTGGTCCCTTTGGTCGCGCTAAGTAATTGCTAAGTTTCTGGGCATATGGGATGCAGGGGGTACAGTGAGGAGGGACTGTAGTCCTATCTGCAGTTAGCAGAAGCTAAGTGCACAAGCAACTCCAGGGTAAGGTAGGATGAAGGAATTATCTCAGGAGAAGCACAGAATGCTTGTTGGGCTCCTGAGAGGTGGAGGATCTGGAAAGACAGTGGAGCTATATCTTGGAAGGATGGTGGTGGGTGGTTTGTTGGGAGACAAGGCAGTAGAGAAATGTTGCAGATGGTGACAGCTGTGGGAAAGACTGGCAAGGGAGTTGGGCTCCGGTGTTGGGGAATTTGGGAAGGGCCTCCCTTGTTAGTCTGGGCATGTACATTGAGTGTTGGAGTCGGGAGCGGTTGAAGGTGCGCGAGTGGGAAGACCGAATATTGGAGGCATCAGGACAGAAGTCATAGTGGGTCTAGGGGGAGCCTGTCACCTAACATCGATCTTAACCCATCAGGGCCTAGTTGCTCAGCCTGTAAAACCAAATAGCACCTAATCTACCTGTAAGTGGCCATTTGGCGGCTGGGTCTGTGCCCCATCCTACCCCCATCTGTGATCCTGCCTGTAATTGGGAGCTGTTAGCAGTTGGTCCTCAGGCCCATGTCCAGGCCAGCAGCATTTCAATGTAGTTGTCCAACATAGGTGTTTGTTTTTCCTTAGAGAAATTTTAACTAGAAAAGCTCACCATCGCATTTCATTTTTCCCATGATTTTTTTGTTAATGAAGTAATTTAATTAAATGTGATTTTCATTTACAAAGAACTGTGGAATGTTTTGAAGACCATTTTGTGAGATTAAGCTTGACCTGCCCTGATCTCTTTCAGGAGGTACTGGCCTGGGTCTCTGCCTGCAAGCCTGTGGCAGGCAAGTATCGCTCTCACACTTGGGCAGTGGCATTTCCTGCTCCATTAGAGAGAAATACATTCCTATTTAGACTGAGACTCTTGGGGAGGTCATAGTTAAGTAGGAGGTCTCTTAGGGTACTAAGATGTTGGAACTAAAGTTGTGGTAGGACTGTTGTATTTAGGAAGCATTTGCTTTAGTTGACCTAGATGTATTTTTGGTTTATGTTACTTTTTTGTACTAGGATTCCATCTTCCTTCTTTTTTTTTTTTTTTTTTTTTAATCTGCACCTATGGCATGCAGAAGTTCCTGGGCCAGGGATCAAACCTGAGCCACAGCAGTGACGACATCAGATCCTTAACAGCTAGGCCATCATGGAACTCTCATAAAATTACCCAGCTCCTATCCATTGAAATGTACACTTTTCTCTTATTTTCTGAGCTCTAATGCTGTAAATATTATCGTCCTTTTAAAAATATGATTTGCATTAATGGCAAAGTTGTTTCTACTGATTTTAGAGATTTTTTCCCCCTGATTCTGTAGTTAGCAATATTCCTTATGGGAAATAAAGAAAAGAGTTAAGAGTAAAAAAGGAAATAAATAGTGCCTATAACCTGAATAACTAATTTTTATGTCTTTCTTTTTTTCTTTTCTTTTTACAGCTACACTTGTGACATATGGAAATTCCCAGACTAGGTGGACAAATTGGAGCTGTAGCTGTAGGCCTACACGACAGCCATGGCAACACAGGATTTGAACCTCATCTGGGACCTATGTCACACCTTGTGGCGGGATCCTTAACCCACTGAGAGAGGCCATCGATCAGACCCACATCCTCACGGACATTATGTCAGGTTCCTAGTGGGCCGAGCCATGATAGGAACTCCCTAATTTTTTCTTATCTTTGTTGATGTGCTGTCCGGGTTTTGATTGGTTTAATATTCTGTGATCAATTGTATTAGTTTCCTACTGCTACCGTGACAAAAAAAAGTTGTCGAAATTGGATTTATTTACATACAACAGAAAAATAAATCAGGATCCTTACCCTGCCCACAGAGGAGCCTCCAGGGATGGAGGAAAGACATGAGAGCACCAGTGTTTGGCACGTGGGAGTACTAAAGTGTCATCTTCTCTGTATAGCTCTGTCTTTTCCATACTGAGGCATGAGATTGGGCCAATTATGACGTGTTTCTAAATCTCTACTCTGTCTTCTAGCCCCTTAGGATCACTCCGGGGTCTGTGTGTGGTGCCTCTTCCTGGCAGGGCCAGGGGGAGGGCAGAGTGCTGCCTGGGGCAGGGCAGCATACAGACTCCAACAGGTCTAGGGTCAAGGCTGATTCGTGGTCAGCTTCCTGGATCTCATTGGTTCATTCTTTTTTTTTTTTTTTTTTTTTGTCTTTTTAGGGGAGCACTCGTAGCATATGGAGGTTCCTAGGCTAGGGGTTGAATCGGAGCTGTAGCCCTTGGCCTACGCCACAGCCGCAGCAACACCAGATCCGATCTGCATGTGCAACCTCTGCCACAGCTCATGGCGACACCGGATCCTTAACCCACTGAGCAAGGCCAGGGATTGAACCTTAGTCTCATGGATACTAGTCAGATTTGTTTCCACTGAGCCACGACGGGAACTCCCTCATTGGCTCATTCCGATAAAATCCTCCTGCTTGTGGATTTCTCATCTGCAGGGATGTTTCTTGAGAAACTTTGTCACAGGAGTGTACTTCGCCAGTGGAAATTACCAAAGTTTTTGGGCTGATCACTTGGTCATGCGTGGTCTGCCATCTCCTTTATCTCCTGGTGATGCGTGGTCTGCAGCTCCCTTTGTGTCATAGGCCCTGATCAGCAAGTACCTTCTCCTGGGCAAGACAACGTGGGAGAAAAGTGAGAGGTTGCACTTGGTCCCTCTCTTACCTTTTGTGTGTGCCCTTTTGCCTAAGCATTTAACCATGAAAGCATGGATTTCCGCTTCTTATTTTATATTTTTATTTTAACCTACAGGATATTTTTCCTGGTTACAGAGTAATATTTCCCCTTAGAACCTATTTTGGCAAACATAAAAAACATGAAGAAACAAAACACCTCTAGTCATCCTATCTCTCAAAACTATTAACACTTTGATACATTTTCTTCCAGGTAATTCAGGTCATTCCTTGTGGGCACTTGTAGGATGTTTAGAGCATTGTTCCATGTCCTTGCTTATTCTTAGAAAAATGGTATTTTTAATGTCTGTGATATTAAGTTAAACTTGATGAAAGCATTGTTTTTGTAGGTCAAAGTGGTTGACTATCAGTAATTTCATAGGGTCCAATCTAATATTTGATTAAGTGGTTGAATCATGATTGTTCTCTTAATGTTAAATGTTTAGATCATTTCAGATCTTCAGGTAAACGTACAAACCCTGGGATGAAAGTATTTTATGTGATCTTTGTCAGTTTTGATTTGTCCTCTTGTAATTGCCCTTTTAAAATCTAAGGGAACAACAGCAAATTGCTTTCTTTTTTTTTTATTAGAAAATGAATTTACTAAATATAAGGCCAGAGGTTGAAGCCACTGATAGAGAAATATGCAGCATCAGTGTGGTGAAAGGGACTTCTTTAGGGAAAAGGCTTCTGCCACCACTGCCACTCAGAGCAGGATTCGAGAAGTGACATTGCGTTCACCTCCAAGGAGCTTAGTGATGGTGGGTGGGAGGTGAGGGTGAGGATGCAGTGAGGAAAGAGGCAGGGTTCTATTGAGGGTAGGTTTGAGAAGGGGGCAGAGGAGGAGCCTCAACCCTTTCCAAAGGCAGCCACAGCCCAGCCCTGTGTGGGGCCTCCTAGGAGGCCTTCAGCATCTCGGGAAGCACAGT
Organism: Phacochoerus africanus; assembly: GCF_016906955.1. Taxonomy (NCBI): domain Eukaryota; kingdom Metazoa; phylum Chordata; class Mammalia; order Artiodactyla; family Suidae; genus Phacochoerus; species Phacochoerus africanus. Next base: position 50,663,642 of record NC_062558.1, on the reverse strand, counting down.
TGCCCCGATCTCCCTGGGCCCTGTCACAGCCACCTGCCGTAAGTAAAGGTCTTGCAGAGCCCGGAGCTGGCGTTGTAGAAGTACCTGATGAACAGGGCCCTGCAGGGACCCATGTAGGGAGGCAAGTGGCATGGCTTGGACCAGACTCCTCTCTCCACCCTGCTGGGTGCTGGCCACAGGGTGCCCAGGAGGAGGAGAAGTGCTGCAGAGAGGCAGAGCTGGCTCATCTTCAGGGCCTTGCCCGAGAGCTGCTTACTTTCTTTTTTTTTTGTTTTTCTGCCTTTTACAGCCGCACCTTTGGCCTATGGAAGTTCCCAGGCTAGGGTTTGAATTGGAGCTGCAGCTGCTGGCCTACACCACAGCTCTTGGCAATGCTGCTTCCTTAACCTACTGAACAAGGCCAGGGATCGAACCCGCATCCTCATGGATGCTGGTTGGGTTTGTTACTGTTGCACCACACAGGAACTCTGCACATTGCTTTCTTTTAAAAATTGCAGTGGTGGCATTCCCGTCATGGCACGTCGGAAACAAATCCAACTAGGCACCATGAGGTTGCAGGTTCGATCCCTGGCCTTGCTCAGTGGACTGAGGATCTGGTGTTGCCGTGAACTGTGGCGTAGGTCGCAGACGCGGCTCGGATCCTGTGTTGCTGTGGCTGTGGTATAGGCCAGCAGCTGTAGCTCCGATTGGACCCCTAGCCTGGGAACCTCCATATGTCGCAGGTGCGGTCCTAACAAGCCAAAAAAAAAAAAAAAATTACAGTGGTGATTTAACTGATACATTTCAGAGCAAATACCAAGCACTGCATTCGATTTCCTTTGCCATTAAAACATCCCATCAAACCACGTGAATGTCAGTAAGTGACTTCTCTTTGTGTCTTTGGGACAGCAAGTTAGGGCCTCCTTGGAGTTCCGTTGTGGCGCAATAGAAATGAATCCGACTAGGAACCATGAGGTTGAGGGTTCGATCCCTGGCCTTGCTCAGTGGGTTAAGGATCCAGTGTTGCTGTGAGCTATGGTATAGGTCACAGACGTGGCTTGGATCTGGCATTGCTGTGACTGCGGTGTAGGCCGGCAGCGGCAGCTCTGATTAGACCCCTAGCCTGAAAACTTCCATATGCTGTGGGTGTGGCCCTGAAAAAGGACAAAAGACCAAAAAAAAAAAAAAAAAGTCAGGGCCTCCTGGTGTGTCTGATGCTCTGTTCTGAGCTTCCTCTGTTAGGGATGTTTAAGATTGGCATCACCTGTTTGCCTTTTCATAATAAATTCCAATTGTTAGTTCCTTTATGACATTTACTGTTGGTTTGTTCTGATGATAACCCTAGTATTTCCATATACTCAGTAAATTGCTGACTTAACTGCCTGCCCGCTTGCTCTCTGCTAGCCTAGTGCTAAGGCATGTCCAGTAACAATAGGTATTGTTTCCTGAGCATATACTCTGTGACCCGAAGTCCTGAGTGGTTTACACAGATGTTTAAAGATCCCTAAGAGGAGGCCTTATGCAGGAGGTAGGTTTGCATAACCTCCTCATGGACACCCCTGGGAAGTGGGGGACCCCAGGCTGTCCTGACACAGAAGGGCAGACGTGAGCCATGGTGCTTTATTGCCTCTCTCTGTGAACACAGAGTTTCTGCTCTCGGCCCAGGTTCTTCAGCAGCACGTAGACCACAGTCTCAGAGGTTGGAGATGTCCTTTGCATAATCTGGTTGGGGAAAATGACTTATTGGCTGTGTAGACTTGCTAGGCTTTTAAAAATGTTTATGTATTTTTAATCTTTAGTTTTGGTTTTTGTTTTGTTTGGTCTTGTTTTTCAGGTCCAAAAGCTGCTTTGCATGTGCCCTGTAGATTTCCACGGGATCTTCCAGTTAGATGAAAGACGGAGAGATGCAGTGATTGCCTTGGGCATCTTTCTCATTGAATCTGATCTACAGGTGAGACTTGCCTACATTAGAGTTTCTTCAGTTCAGGATAGTGGGTGATAGAATGTAAGCTTACACCTGCTTTATTTACTTGCAGCAGTGCTGGAGGAGTGCTTACACATGCACCTAGTGAGCACATTTGTGGTGGGTGAATCGGGTGGGAATGCACCTCCTACTGACACCCCCCAGGAAAGTGTGCTTTTTGGACTGTGTGAATATATTGTGTTTCTATTTTATTTATTTGGGCTGTACCTGAGGCATATGGAAGTTCCCAGGCTAGGGGTCAAATCAGAGCTGTAGCTGCCAGCCTACACCACAACCATAGCCACAGCTAGAGCCACAGCCACACGGGATCTGAGCCACATCTGAGATCTACACCACAGCTTATGGCGACACCAGATCCCCAACCCACTGAGAGAGGCCATGGATCGAACCCACATCCTAATGGATACTAGTCAGATTTGTTCCTGCTGTGCCACAGTGAGAACTCCCAATGCCAGATCCTTAACCCACTGATCAAGGCAAAGGATTAAACCTGTATCGTCATGGATACTAGTCAGGTTCATTACCGTTGGGCCACAGCAGGAACTCTTTTTTTTTTTTTTTTTTTGTCAATTTAGGGCTGCACTCGCACCATATGGAGGTTCCCAGGCTAGGGATCGCATCAGAGCTGCAGCTGCTGTCCTACAGCAGAGCCACAGCAACACAGGATCCAAGCTGTGTCTGCAACCTACACCACAGCTCACGGCAACGCCATATCCTTAACCCACTGAGCAAGGCCAGGGATCAAACCTGAATCCTCATGATGCTAGTCAGGTTTGATAACCGCTGAGCCATGACAGGAACTCCCCTCCATTTTTTATTTAAATTTTTTTTTTAGCTATATCTGCAGCACGTGGAAATTCCTGGGCCAGGGATTGAATCTGAGCCACGCCTGCAACCTATGCCGCAGCTGCAGCAACACTGGATCCTTAACCCCACCCCCACCCCTGCGCACTGGACTGGAGATTCAACCTACAGCAACCCGAGCCACTACAGTTGGATTCTTAACCCCCTGCAGCACAGCTGGAACTCCCTATTGTATTACTTTTTGAAAGTTTGGTTTTGTTTTCACCGGAAAGTTAGTTGCAGTGCTTCGTGAAGTACTCATGTGCCCTCCAGGGTAGGTGTGATTTCTACCCTCAGGTAAGATGCTCTTTAGACTCAGAGAGACCATTTCTTCTCCTTCCAAAAGGGCAGTATTCTTTGAGATAATCGTGATAATGCTATCTTTTTCAAAACTATGGTAGATAATAAGTTTTACATGGCAACGTAAGGTTTTTTAAAAACCAGTGTTGTCACTTTAACAAAAAATGGCTGTTTTTTAGTATTTATCAAAGCTAATTGAAGCAAATGGTCAGTCACTAGATACAGAATCTTTTTTTATTTATTTTTATTATTACTGAAAGTCATTTGTTTTTAAATTTCAAGTTTAGGAGTTTCTGGTGGACTAGTAGTTAAGGACTCAGAGTTGTCATTGCTGTGGCTTGGGTTTGATTCCTGGCTCAGGAACTTCCACATGCTGTGGGTGTGGCCAAGAAAAAAAATTACAATTTAATCATTCTATGTTTAAAAAAAAGATATTTTAATTTTTATTTATCTAAGAAAGCTTGCATGTCCTAGAAAATTTTCTTCTATAGGAATATTTTTGACGGTATTTATACATTTTTTAAAATACGCATTATAATTTTAGAGCAATATTTAATTTAATTTATTTTATTTTATTTTTGCTTTTTAGGGCTGCACCTGAGGCATATGGAAGTTCCTAGGCTAGGGGTTGAATTGGATCTTTAGCCGCCAGCCTAAACCACAACCACAGCTATGAAGAATCTGAGCTGTGTCTGTGACTTACACTGCAGCCTATGGCAACACCAGATCCTTAACTCACTGAGCGACGCCAGGGAACCTGAGCGAACCCGAGTCCTCACGGATACCAGTAGGGTTCATTACCACTGAGCCACAATGGGAACTCCCTTTTAGACTTTTTAGATGGCAAGGAAGTTGAGTATGAGTTGTTTTTGATGTAATTTGAGTCCCGGGTGAGGATGGCAGGGTGGCAGTGGCTGTCTTGTGCACTTCACAGCCTACCTGTGCTTCTGGGGGCCTGAGGGGCTCACGGAGGGGGGGGGGCCCTGAGTGCCGCCAGCCCCCAAGCCCAGGGGCCAGCTCTCTTGTACCCCTGGAGTGTGTGTTCCTTTCCTCCATCTGGGGAGGGTTCTGGCTCTGGTCTCTTTTGTATCCAGTCAACGGGCTATCCTGGCAGCAGCTGTGGCCAGAGTAGCTGAGGCGGTTTACTTGCTACATGCATTGGTCACACTGCAGTGGGGTGTGTGGGGAGCCCCTGGGCTGTTCCTTTTACAGGACCTTGCAGTGCAGGCCGTTTGGGGTTTTGTGTGTCTTAGTGCACCAGTTTCCTGGGCAGTTGTTGTAGAGGGAAAATGGTTTTGTTTTCACTAAAGAAATTTCTCTCTTTATTTTGGTTACTTCTGTGGCATTAAAAACTGTCTGAGGAATTCCCTTTGGCAACAGAGGGTTAAGAATCTGGCATTGTCAGTACTGTGGCTCAGGTTGCTGCTGTGGTGCAGGCTCAATCCCTGGCCTGGGAACTTTCTGCATGCTGCCTGTGTGGCCAAAACAAACAAAAACAAACCGAACCTAGTGTCTTAATACAGTGTGTTTTTTTTTTTTTTTTCCGGCGGGGGGAGGTTTTTTGTTTATGAATCTGCAATTTAGACAGAGCTCAGAAGTGTCCAACACCTGGTCCATCTGCCGTCATCTGGGGGTTCTGGGTTCCAAGAGCAAGAGTCTGGAGAAAGAGCCGGTGGAAGCTGCAGTGCTGTCTCCTGCCTAGCCTGGGAAGCCAGCTCGCTTAGTCCACCTTCCATGTACAGTTGCCCAGCAGGTTCAGTGGAGGGGGTGGAGGGTGGGTCCAGGACACTCAGCAGATACCAAATCTGAGGATGCCAGGTCTTTGGTATAAATTGGTGTGGGACTGTCAGCTCTTTGTGTCTTTCGATGTGGAGCCCTTGGATGCATAGGAGTGACACTCTGCTCACAGCACATCACTGAGGCAGCCCAGTCTCTGGGGGACAGGAATTTGACCACCTTTCAGTGATAGGAGGGTCGTGGAATTTGTAACCATGTTTTCAAAACCACAGGTTTCCCAGCATTTTGGACCATTAGATAGTGCCACCTTCTTTGGAGTGCACTTATGCTAAGCTCTTTATTATTTTTATTTTTGGGGCTCTATCTGTGACATTTGGAAGTTCCCAGGCTAGGGGTCAAATCAGAGCTGTGTCTGCGATCTACACCACAGCTCACAGCAGCACAGGATCCTTAACCCACTGAGCAAGGCCAGGGATCGAACCTGCATCCTCACGGAACCTATATTGATTCTTAACCTGCTGAGCCACAATGGGAACTCCAGAGAGCACGCATCCTGACTTTCACGGGGGCAGCTATATAAGCCAGTGGGGGGTAGTTATGGGTCATATGCTGACTGGCTAGGTGGGAACTAGATGGAAGTAGTTTTTCCATTGCTAAGCATGGCTGTGAAGTCTGATACTCCATCTGAGGGGAGCAGAAGGAAATACGAAGTGAAAAGTTTTTCAGGAGGAAAGAACACAAAGGCCATGAGCAGCAGAAGCATCACCAGGTTGGAAGCCCATGGCTGTGAGCTTCTCTCCAATCCAGAGGCTCTGGTCCCAAGGCCCAGGTTTGGGTTTGGGGACCTTGCACACCTCTCAAGGTGCAGCTTTGAGTGTGCACATACATGCCTTCTTCCGGAGGCCAGCGCCAGACTGGACACTGAGCAGCAAAAGGGCTGGTGTCAGACTTCCTGTCAGACAGCTTCCAGACTAGCCCACTTTTCTGAGATGATTAGACTACGGGTGTGCTTTGCTTTGGGCTCAGTCTATACTAAAAAGCTACCAGTTGTGTCTTTAATTAAATATAATCTTGTCTTTTTTTAGCACAAAGATTCGGTGGTTCCTTACCTTCTTCGACTTCTTAAAGGTCTTCCGAAAGTGTACTGGGTGGAAGAAAGCACAGCTCGGAAAGGCAGAGGTAATTTTGCTTAATGTTTTTGCTGGAATGCCGGGAAGCATGGCTGTTTACTGTCTGTGAAGGATCAAGTGTTTCACTGCATTGATGCAGCAGTTAGGAAGCTTCTAGCTGGTTCTGCTCCCAGCTGTGGGATAGCTGCGTGCCTGCAGCAGCATGGGCAGTGCTTCTTCGCTATAGACCAGAGCCCAGGGTGGGGTGGACACGGCTAAGCAGGAACACTAGGACTCCCAGGAGGCTTGGCTCACGTTTGTCTGGCCAGAATTAGGTCTGCTGCTGTCGCTGAACTGGCCTATTCCCCTGGGTAGATGGGCTCAGACCTCAGTGAGGGCACTTTTCCATCTCAACAAGGAAGGGTGGTGAGATGGGTATTCAGGTCTCAACCACGAGTTCACCGTACATAGGTGTACCCCTTCCTTGATATTGCTGGGTTTCAGTTGAATTCTGCATCTTTAGAAATGGAGTAAATTAAGGTGTATTTCTTTTTAACTTGTATTTGATGTTGATCTCTCTAGAAGATCAAAGAGAAAGTTAGATAATCTTTTTCTCTCTGCTCCTCCACCATCCTTCCCCCCTCCCTCCTTGCCTTCTTCCTCCTTTCCCTTCCAAAATATTTACATAAGTCCACTATATGCCAGGCATTGTGCTAGATGCTCAGAATGCTCATGACTTCCCAAAGCCCCCAAATCAGCTTGGAAATCTCTAACATTTCAGAGTTCATGACCCATGGGACTGAAGTTTCCTTGTAATCTCTCTCTCTCTGAGGCCTGAGCCACCCCCACTTGGATCTAGCAGAGGGTTAGTGCCTGCAAAGAAGGCCCTTGTCCTTTTTGTTGGTGGCCTGGCTTTGTTAGGTGGGATCAGTCTGCTGGGGATTTTGCTGTTCTCGTGAATATCTTGGTTATGCCTGGCGGTGTTGCTCTTGACCTTTGGTTTTTCATTATTTCTGGTGTCTTAACTGTGCCTAAAACTGACAGACCCCCAAATCATGAATGTATCCTGGAATGTGAAGGACTACAAATTAAATAGAGCATTGCTGAGAAGTCAGACACCTATGTTCACCACTGTTCTCTGCTTTGGAAGAAGTAGCACACTGGAAGATGTTGATTGCTTTATTTCAGAACAAATATCACTTCTATAGACATAGACTTACTAGAAAGAAAGTTTAATGTTATTCAGACATTGTTAGAGATGTATACATTTCCCATTGTGAGGTGATATTTCACTCTACTATGGCAGCATCACTTCCGCTTTCATGCTTCAGAGCAGTAGTGCTTTATTTATTTAGTCTTTTTTGCCTTTTCTTGAGCCGCTCATTCGGCATATGGAGGTTCCCAGGCTAGGGGTCTAATCGGAGCTGTAGCCACTGGCCTACGCCAGAGCCACAGCAATGCAGAATCTGAGCCGCATCTGCAACCTACACCACAGCTCACGACAACGCCAGATCCTTAACCCACTGAGCAAGACCAGGGATCAAACCCACAACCTCATGGTTCCTAGTCGGATTCATTAACCTCTGTGCCATGACGGGAACTCCAGAGCAGTAGTGCTTTAAAGGGCTGTCCCTGGACCTACAGCTTCGGCGTCCCCTGGGAGCCCGTTGGAAGACAGGTCACAGCCCACACTGGAACTACCAAGTTAGCAGTTCTGGGGCGGGAAGCAGGCAGACTGCTGTCCAACTTACCTTCCTGGAGGTTCTGGCCACACTGCAGTTTGAGGAGGACCCAGAGCTGCCTCTGAGAGTCACAGGTGTGGAAGTGGGCCTCCCTGGTCACCTGCCACGTGCTGTGTCCTGGTGTCAGTGTTCAGGCTCCAGACTGATTAAGTAGTTAGTAGTGAAGGCCCCACAGCAGCAGTTCTCAGGTCCTGGAGGCACATGGGGCACAAGCAGGCACACAGGGGCACATGGGTACAGTTGCTGCTTTGCTCTTGGTCTGCTGAGTGCCGTGCTCCCTTTCTGACCTCAAGGCCCTGCTCCTGGGAACCTCCCTCCCAGGAGGGTCAGTCAGAAAGGGGCTCAAAAATCTACAAGGAACATAGCACATCTCTGGAAGCTCTTCTTAGGATTTTCTCCATTTATCTAAGAAAATACAAACTTTACTTCAATTTAAAGTGGTAGTAATTGGAGTTCCCGTCGTGACTCAGTGGTTAACGAACCCAATTGGCAACCGTGGGGACATGGGTGCGATCCCTGGTCTCGATCAGTGGGTTAAGGATCCAGTGTTGTGGTGAGCTGTGGTGTAGGTCGAAGATGCAGCTTGGATCCCTCGTTGCTGTGGCTGTGGTGTAGGCCAGCGGCTGCAGCTCCTATTCAACCCCTATCCTGGGAACCTCCATATGCTGTGGGTACGGCCCTAAAAAGACAAAAACAATAAAATAAAATAAAAATAAAGTGGTAGTAGTTGGTATTGACATTTTGCCTCCGTGAAACATCTCCCATCCTCTCATCAAGAACCTGAGCCATGGAGTTCCCATCATGGCTCTGTGGAAACAAATCTGACTAGTATCCATGAGGAAGCAGGTTCGATCCCTCGCCTTGCTCAGTGGGTTAAGGATCTGGTGTTGCTGTAAGCTGTGGTGTAGGTCGCAGGCACAGCTTGGATCTAGCATGGCTGTGGCTGGGGCATAGGCCAATGGCTACAGTTCTGTTTTAACCCCTAGACTGGGAACCTCCGTATGCCCAGGGTGTGGCCCTGAAAAGACAAAATAAAAAAAAGAACCTGAGCCACAGCAGTGACAACGCCAGATTCTTAACCCACTCTGACACCAGGAAACTCCAACATCGGGTTCATGATTCAGTGACACTCCACCTATGCTTAAAAAAAAAATACATTGTAGGAGTTCCCATTGTGGCTCAGCAGTAACAAACCTGACTAGTATCCATGAGGACGTGGGTTCAATTTCCGGCCTCACTCAATGGGTTAACTATCCAGCATTGTCATGAGTTGTGGTGTAGGTTGCAGACATGGCTCAGATCCCACGTTGCTGTGGCTATGGTGTAGGCCAGTGGCTACAGTTCCGATTTGACCCCTAGCCTAGAACTTCCATATGTCATGGGTGCAACTCTAAAAAGCCCCCCCCCCAAAAAATATATATATGTATGTATATATAAAAGACTGACTTCTGGTTTTTTTTTTTTTTTCCTGCTGTACAGCATGGGGATCAAGTTATTCTTACCTGTATGCATTTTTCCCCTACCCTTTGTTCTGTTGCAATATGAGTATCTAGACATAGTTCTCAATGCTACTCAGCAGGATCTCCTTGTAAATCTATTCTAAGTTGTATCTGATAACCCCAAGCTCCCGATCCCTCCCACTCCCTCCCTCTCCTGTCGGGCAGCCACAAGTCTATTCTCCAAGTCCATGATTTTCTTTTCTGTGGAGATGTTCATTTGTGCTGGATATTAGATTCCAGTTATAAGTGATATCATATGGTATTTGTCTTTGTCTTTCTGACTCATTTCACAAGTGCTGGAGGGGAGTCTCTAGTTCCATCCACGTTGCTGCAAATGGCATTATGTCATTCTTTTTTATGGCTGAGTAGTATTCCATTGTGTATATACACCACATCTTCCTAATCCAATCCTCTGTCGATGGGCATTTGGGTTTGTTTCCATGTCCTGGCTATTGTAAATAGTGCTGCAATGAACATGTGGGTGCATGTGTCTCTTTTAAGTAGAGTTTTGTCTGGATATATGCCCAAGAGTGGGATTGTGGGGCCGTATGGAAGTTCTATGTATTGATTTCTAAGGTATCTCCAAACTGTTCTCCATAGTGGCTGTACCAGTTTACATTCCCACCAACAGTGCAGGAGGGTTCCCTTTTCTCCACAGCCCCTCCAGCACTTGTTATTTGTGGACTTATTAATGATGGCCATTCTGACTGGTGTGAGATGGTATCTCATGGTAGTTTTGACTTGCATTTCCCTTATAACCAGCGATGTTGAGCATTTTTTCATGTGTTTGCTGGCCATCTATATATCATCTTTGGAGAAATGTCTATTCAGGTCTTTTGCCCATTTTTCCATTGGGTGATTGGCTTTTTTGCTGTTGAGTTGTATAAGTTGCTTGTATATTCTAGAGATTAAGCCCTTGTTAGTTGCATCATTTGAAACTATTTTCTCCCATTCTGTAAGTTGTCTTTTTGTTTTTGACTTCTCTCTTTTATTTAGATCAGGAATAGAACATGGAATCTGTCAGACTGAGAGGCTCTATAATCTCAGACTACATGGTAGCTCAGGAAACATTTAAAGTTTACTGAACCAAAGATTTTATTAAAAGAAAGGTAAGGGTGTTTCTCAGCTAGCACATCAGGCCCATATCAGTTCTTTTGCAGCTCATCCTGATGAGGGCCGCCTCCATTCTAAGCTGGTCCTTGGCTGGCCGTGTAGAGGGAACAGCTGGGCTGGGTATTCAGTTGGTGTGGCCCACATCTCACAGTGATGATCTGAGTCCTGTCTTTCTGCTTCCAGGCTCCCTCCCAGTTGCTGAGAGCTTCAGCTTCTGCCTGGTGACTTTGCTGTCTGACGTGGCTTATAGGGACCCTTCCCTTAGGGATGAGGTAAGTGTGTGGTGAATCAATCAATGTGCATTTCTGTAAGACCTGAGAATGCCAAAATGATACAGGACTTAAAAAAGAAAGAAGTGGTTGTTTACGTTGATGAATTTCATCCTTTTTTTTTTTCCTTCTTTTTGTTGGGCGCCCCTCAGCATATGGAGTTCCCAGGCCCCAGGGATCAGATCCGAGCCATGGTCACAGCCTAAGCTGCAGCTGTGGCAACTCCAGATCCTTAACCCACTGTGCCAGGCTGGGGATTGAACCTGTGTCCCAGCGCTCCCAAGACCCCACTGATCCTGTTGCACCACAGCAGGAACTCCTGTATTTCCTAATACTCTTAATAACACACCCAAGAAATATTCCTGCTCACAGCACTTAGTCACCCACTGCCCTCTGGATCTTAGTCAGCTTTCCCAGTGGCTCTGCATGGATGCGGCTCATCTGCCTTGATGTTGGGGATTGAAGTTGTTCAGAGAAGAGAATTTTCTAGAAAGCTGGAGCTATTCCTCTAAGTGCTACAGTTTTTTTTTTAGTTTTAGTTAATATGTTGGAAATGCTACTTAAATGTATTTCATACTTCTTTCTTTTTCTTCATCTTTTTAGGGCCACACCCACAGCATATGGAGGTTCCTAGGCTAGGGGTCTAATTGGAGCTATAGCTGCCAGCCTACACCACAGCCACATCAATGCCAGATCTGAGCCGAATCTGCGACCTACACCACAGCTCATGACAACGCCGGATCCTTAACCCAGTGATCGAGGCCAGGGATTGAACCTGCAACCTCATGGTTCCTAGTCGGATTCATTTCCATTGCACCATTACGGGATCTTCTTTTAAACAAGGAATACAATCATAACGTAAACTTTTTCTTAACCAGATATCTTGTTTTGAGAATCAGTTTTCATATGCTGCTAACCTCTGATCCTGCTGAGGAATGGCTGGATGCTTGCCTACATTCTAAATGTTCCAGCTGCCTATGTTCTTTGAGCTCCTGAATCTGTTTTTTAATTTTAAAAATCTTTCCTTAATATTGAACTGTATATTCTGTTGTCACTATTTCTGCCATTACATTAGTTTCCACCCTCCTTTTTAGTATTGGTTCTTTTTTTTTTTTAAGGGCCACATCAAAGGCATGTGGAAGTTCCCAGGCTAGGGGTTGAATTGGAGCTGTAGCTGCCAGTCTACGCCGAAGCCACAGCAACGCAGGATCTGATCTGTCTCTGTGACCTCCACCACAGCTCATGGCAGCGCTAGATCCTTAACCCATTGATTGAGGCAAGGAATCAAACCCGAATCCTCATGGATACTATACCACTGAGCCACAATGGGAACTCCTACTGTAGGTTCTTTATTTTGTTGTAGGTTGGCTAAGGATCACTAGATACTCTAGAATCACATATAATTATTATTTAAAAAGCTAATGGGCTTTTCTATCAATAATGCTTGCCAAAATAGAGAGGTCATCACAGAAGGTGGTGGCATGACTTTAATAAATGGCGAGTACCACTTCTCAAGCTTTTACTTACTCAGCATCATTTAGCAGTAGCAAAACATGAGACAGTTGGCTTGATGATGAACAGGTCATCTCAGACCAACTTTGTTTTTCTGCCTGGATTCCCGAAGACTGGTAACGAGGGAAACAAGATGGGTTTTGTCTGGCCGATCTTCGTCAGAGCCCTGGACAGACAGCTCTCCTGACATCCTGGGTCTGTGCTGTGGGCCAAAGGCCAAAACAGTGGAAAGGTTTACAGAGCCACCTGAAGGACCACCCCAAGGGCACTTCGCAGGTCCTCCGGTCGCCGCCCACTGCAGTAGACTGGGAACTGCCAGGACCAGCCAAGATCAGGAGCGAAGATCTGGAAAGCCAGTTAACCTTGTCTGCTGATAGTGCCAAGCTGAGAATTGAGGACCCACAGGATAAACTAAAGCCAAGGCTGGGAGCTTGTGTAGGGCTCAGTGACAGGCAAAAGCCCAACCCCACAGGTAGAGGGGTTACAGCTTAGGGCAGCGTGTGTGAGTATTTTCTTTACCTGTGAGTTCATCCAGCCACATGAAGGGCTGGTGGAAAGCTCAGGTCATGTCTGACAATGTCATGGACGTCTGGAGTATGTGAGTTTGGTGGCCATTCGGGGTGACTCCCAGCATCCCTGGGTCAGTGGTGTGAACAGCCACAGAGGGTTTCTGACTGGACCACAGTGAGATCAGAGGCCATTGGCAAGGACTTGAATCATAAGGGACTGATGGAAGGAACCAGGATGAGCCATGAAAAGGGGTTGGGGGCCTCTCTCCTGTTTCCAGAGATGGAGGAAGGAATGGCCCAGGTCAGAGGACCCTAGACCAGCCAGAGGGGTTGATGCTTTCCCTGGGAGGGCCACTGCCCAGCACCTCGGTCGAGCGTCCACATCGAGCGTCCAGCTGTGTGTCAGATGAAGCTGGACAAGAGTATCTAAGGCTCCTACTAGTTCTGAATTAACTCTCTGGTGTTTATCTGATTTTGTGTTTAAGTTTGTGTGTTCTCTTTCTTCTGTTTACAGATTTTAGAGGCACTTTTGCAGGTTTTGCATGTCCTTTTGGGAATGTGCCAGGCCTTGGAGATTCAAGAAAAAGGTATAATTTTTTTTTTTTTTTTAATGGTCTCCTTTCCTTGGCTTTTCTGTTCTTTGCGACCTGTGTAGCTGGTGGATTGAAGCCTTGGTTTCCTCTTGGCTGAGAGGCCACACGAGGTCATAGGCATAGCTTTGCTCCCTGAATGCTGGGCCACTTTATCCTTCCAGGCTCAGTTTCACTACGTGGAACATATCTGCAGGTCATTTTTCCTGTGCTGCAAGCCTGCCAGCATGCTCCCAGAAGGAATAAGTGCACAAGTGCACTGTCAAGGAGCCTGTTTAGGTGACTTAGTGATCAATTTTGGACGTGCCAGGAGCGGTTGCCACACCGAGCAGCCCTGTGGGACGGACAATGTCCACAGCTGTTGTTGAGTACAGCTTGGAAATACAGGCAGGTAGCACTTGAAGCTGGCCTGTTGTGTGGCATATTGGGGTCCTTAGATTTGTTGGTGGGGGCATGAAACGTGAGGTCCCCCTTTGTCTTACAGAATACCTGTGCAAGTACGCAATCCCATGCCTGATAGGAATCTCGAGGGCCTTCGGGCGGTACAGCAACACAGAAGAGTCTCTCCTCTCCAAGCTCTTTCCGAAAGTCCCTCCTCACTCCCTCCGAGTCCCCGAGGAGCTGGAAGGTTTGAGGAGACGGTCCTTCAACGACTTCCGCTCCATCCTCCCCAGCAACTTGCTGACAGTGTGCCAGGAGGGCACCCTCAAGAGGAAGACCAGCAGCGTGTCCAGCATCTCACAGGTGGGCAGAGCAGTGCTGGTAGCCCCAGGGAACTCAGGGAGCAAGAGGTGCTCCTTCTAGTTCTCTTTAATCCCGAGGTTTCCCTGGGCATGAAGTGGTATCTCCTCACTGTCGGGTGCTAGCCCTCTTTGGAGTTGGAGACAGCCTTGGTGCCCATAGGAACTGTATAATTGACTCCTGGAGCAAGCTGGAGCCAGCAAACACAGAATACGTTGTTCAGTGATCCACTATATACTATATGGCTAGACACTGGATTTTTTTTTTTTTTTTGGCCACACCTATGGCATGTCGAAGTACCTGGACCAGGGGTCAGACCCGTGCCACTGCAGTGATCCAAGCTGCTGCAGTGACAACACGGATCGTTAACCCACTCTGCTACCAGGGAACTCCTGCCTGGCCTTTCTGATCTGTGATGTGGTTGTGTTTCCAGGTCAGCCCTGAACGTGGAATGCCCCCTCCCAGCTCCCCTGGAGGATCTGCTTTTCACTATGAAGGTGGGCTTCATCTTTCTGCAGAAAGTGTGGACCTTGCGGCTGCTGGCAGGTTCCCAGGGACTCTTGTGGTGAGGGGGCTCAGACTGCTCTCATGCCTCTCGGGTTTGAGGCTTCTCGAAGCCACTTATTTCCTATTTTCCATTAAACTTCTTAAAACTTAATTTAAAAATATTTCAAATAGAAAAGTGGAGAAAATAACATGTAGGCCCCAGGTGCCTGCCATCAGAACTTTAGTACAATAACCTGTGAAAGCACTGGTTCTCAGAGGAAATACTAGTGGTAGGTCCTTCTCTTGTTTCTTTTTTTTAAGGTTGTTAAGTCCATAGATAATATTAAAGAAAGTAATGATAACGATGAGTAATAGTTTTTGTGTTTAGGGTGCTATTTCTGTTCTGTAAAAAACTTCGTGTCCTACTTTAGATTCCATATATAAGTGATATCTTACCTATTTGTCTTTCTCTGTCTGACTTATTTCACTTAGTATGATAATCTGTAGATGGAGTTCCATTTGTGGCGCAGCAAAAATGAATCTGACTAGGATCCATGAGGATTCGGGTTCAATTCCTGCCCTCGATCAGTGGGATGGGGATCCGGCATTGCTGTGAGCTGTGGTATAGGTTGCAGATGCAGCTCGGATCCCATGTTGCTGTGGCTGTGGTGTAGGCCAGCAGCTATAGCTTTGATTTGACCCCTACCTGGGAACATCTATGTGCTGCAGGCGCAGCCCTTAAAAAAAAAAAAAAAAAAGGAAAGAAAAAGAAAAGATAATCTTAGGTCCAGGTCCATCCATGTAACTGTAAATGGCATTATTTCATTCTTTTTTAATGGCTGAGTAGTATTCCATTATATACGTGTACCACATCTTCTTTATGCACTCCTCTGTCAGTGGATACTTAGGCTGTTTACATGTCTTGGCTGTTGTAAATAATGAGGCAGTAAATATTGGGTTGCATGTATCTTTTTGAATTAGAGTTTTGTCTGGATAGATGCCCAGAAGTGGGATTGCTAGATCATATTAGCCTTTACTTCCAAGTTTAAAAATATCATTGGAGCATAAGCAAAAGCAAAGTTGATGCTTCCATTGGTTCTGACTTTCTGGTTCCCCCGGCAGCCTCCTACTTGCCTGATGGGAGTGCCCCTGAGCCCGATTATTACTTTTCCACTGTCAGTTCCAGCTTCTCCATTTCTCCGCTGTTCAATGGCACCACCTGCAGAGAGTTCAGTATTCCCCTGGAAATGCTCCGAGAACTCTTGAACTTGGTAAGTAGGGCGTTGAGAGACAAAGAGACCATCTGTGTATCAGCTGCTAAAATTGCTGGTGCTGTCAGCCTGTGATTTTTCAAAGGACAACTAGGAATCTTTCAGTCTTTCACAGCACAGCAGAAGAGTTAGTTTTCAGATTAAAGAAGGAAGGAGTTGACATCCATGAAGTCACCATGTGGGGACCCCCAGCCTTGGTGTGGTAGGAGGGGCTGGGGTGAATTCCTCTGAAACTCCCCCAGCGTACATCACCATCGTGTCCCAGCAGAAAGGTGGCTGTACCTTCTTAGCCAGCCTGTTTAGTATCAAGTCAGAAATTCCAATTGAAGACGAGATGTTTTGAGTCCTTTAGGGGAATTTTTTTTCCAGTGTATTTTAAGTTTCCAAGGTAAGGTTCTCTTCTAAGTTGTTTTTAATTTCTTCTCCTGGCTTGCTGTTTGCCCTTGTCTATCATTTTGATCATAACCTTCCTAAAGTACTGCCATGGGGGCAGTTTTATCAGGTGGTTCTGCAGTGGAGAAAACAGGTCACTCCTGTGCTGAGTCTGGTCCAGAGAACTGGTGGGAGTCGTTGCTTCTGTGGGAACTTTAAAGTGCACTGCAGTTTGCATTCCTTGCAGCTTTGGAAGAGCCAGCTCACCAGCCGGGGAGGAGGGAGGTTTCTGGTGGTACCCAAGGATGGGCTGTGAAGGCATCTGCCCTGCCCAGAGGGGCTTGGGTAAAAAGTTGGTCTGTCTGGAGTCTGAATGCTTTCACCTCCTGGAAGTGGAAATCCTCGTATCCCCAGATTTGAGGGAGTTGGTCACTTTTCTTTGTTGATTTCACTGCCATCTAGGGTCAGAAAAGGTGATCTAGGTGATGGCAGAACTAAGGACACTGTGTTGGAGCCACAGAGCTCCAGCACTGCATGTGTTGGTCTGGCATTTCCCTCTCATCCCTATGAGGGTGTCCGTGGTTTTACTGTCAGTGCAGTTCACTCTTGAGCAGGAAGAACTGTGTTACCATCTCTCCCTGGCTTACGGGGGCTCACGAGCTCCCATTTCCCTCGCAGGTGAAAAAAATTGTTGAGGAGCCTGTCCTTAAATCCTTGGATGCAGTTGTTGCCAGCGTCATGGAGGTATGTCCCCCTCAGGGCTGTGAGGAGGGGTCCCCCGTGCGCCCTCTGCGAGCGTCCTCAGTCCCAAAGGGCAGTGCCCAGCCTCCTCGGGCTCACTCTGTGCCTGGCTTCTTTAATATGCCACTGCCAGTGCCTCTGAGCAGTGGTCAGCATGCCCACTTTGCAAGTGGAAGACAGAGGCTTGGGGGACTGCCTGATTCCCGACCCCCTGGTTGGTGTAGGTGCTGGGCCCTGTCCTGGCCCCTCTCTGGCCCTCACTTGTTCCTTTGGTGCCTGCAGGCTGCTGCTCAGGCTGGCAGCCTCTCCTCCTCACTGGGCACAGGCTGGCCTGGCTTGTGAGTGCGAGGGCTATACCTGGGCTACTTTGTCTTTAACGTGTTTGCAGCCAAGGCCCACAGCATTGTTTATAAAATCCTGAAATGTCGGTGTTTGGAGAAACACTGGGAACATTTGGGTCGGTCCCCTTTTGAGTGTCAGGATCTGAGAGGTTGCAGCTGGCCAGGCTGATGATTGCTGTGTGTGTTCAGGCTCAGATCTTGCTAAGCCCGGCCTTCTCTCCCTCACCCACTTACTAAATGCGCAGCATCCACTGGTCTCCTTAGATGTGGGGAGGGAGCCATGAGGGACCCAGGAGGGTTCCTGTGCCACAGGTTATATCCTGCCCTGCACATGCTCTGGCAATTCCCAGGCCCTCCTACCTCTGATCCCGTGACAGATTTGCCTCCTCGTCCCCTCTCTGTGTTTACCTGTCTTGGAATGATTGTATACCATGCCTTTCCATTCCACTAGCACTGGTAGCACAGGCACCCGGTGGGGGGTTAACTGCATCTTACTAACTCCTTAGACTTTGTGTGAATTTTTTCCCTGGAAGGAAAGCACTGCATTTTAGGTAAGAGTGCTAAAGAAAGTTTAAAGTGAGTTTTACTTAGAAAACATAGCTGCATCTGAAGGCGCCCTGGCTGCATGTCTATTTCCCACCAAGAGGACAGGGTAAAACTTGGTCTCGTGGCCCTCGTGTTCCAAGATGGCCAGAGGGGGTGAGCTTTCAGCCAGAGGAGGTGGCCCCTCCTCCAGGGCCCAAGGGCTGCTCCCCCGCAGACCTATCTGGCACCGGGAGAGGCGGGGGAAGGGCTGTGGGCTCACGCGTCTCTGCCCGCAGGCCAACCCCAGTGCTGACCTCTACTATAGCACCTGCAGTGACCCGCTCTACGTGGCCATGTTCAAGATGCTGCGGGACACTCTACACTACATGAAAGGTAAGCGGACCCAGGGGGCAGTGCGTTCCTAGGGAGGAGCAAGCCAGACACCTACCCGAGGACCTGCACCCCTGGGGGTGGCGTCCGAGTGGCCTCTTGGGTGTTTCCACAGCTGAGGTCTGATCTCGATGTGGTATTGTCTTGGTCACTGGGCACATGAGCAGCTTCACACATCTGCCCTTGAGAGAAGGAGGTACTTGTGATCTCATCACCAAGAGATAACCTGTCAGTAAGCAGGTGTACTCGGAGTTAGCAGTTCCTGCCAGGCTCTCTTGTGTGTTTTAAGCACTTTTTCTGAGGCTCTTCCCTTAGGTTGCTGGGTGCTCTTCATGAACGCACGTTTTCTTGTTTGTTTTCTTTTTCTTTGTCTTTTTTTTGTGTCTTTTTAGGGACGCTCTCATGGCATATATAAGTTCCAGCCTTTAGGGGTCAAATTGGAGCTGCAGCTGCTGGCCTACACCACAGCTCATGGCAACACCAGATCCTTAACCTACTGAGCGAGGCCAGGGATCAAAGCCTCGTCCTTGGAGTTCCTCTCGTGGCTCAGCAGTTAACAAATCTGACTAGCATTCAGGAGGGTGCAGGTTTGATCCCTGGCCTTACTCAGTGGGTTAAGGATCCGGCATTTCTGTGAGCTGTAGTGTGGGTCACAGACTCAGCTTGGATCCTGAGTTTCTGTGGCTGTGACGTAGGCCAGCAGCTACAGCTCTGATTCAGCCCCTAGCCTGGGAACCTCCATATGCCATGAGTGCGGCCCTAAAAAGCAAAAACAAAAAACCCTCGTCCTTGTGGATACTAGTCAGGTTTGTTACTGCTGAGCCATAGCAGGAACTCATGAATGAAGGTTTTGATGACCATGTGGGTCCTGGGAATGTTCCATAGTCTCCTTGGTCATCATCCCAGTGCAAGTCCTAGCACTCTCAGAAACTGAGTCTGGTCAGGGCCCCCATGAGGTGGGATTCCCTGAGGGCAGCAGGCACTGCTGGCTTCCTGGCCAGTCTGTGTCATGCAGTTCTCCTACATTGCCCAGGCCGCAGGGTGGGAGCTTGGAAAGGCTTCGAGGCCTGGGTGCTTACCCATGGCAGGGGGGGGGGTCCTCCCTTGGGCCATATCCAGCTTTGCCCTCATCTGATAACTGACTACCTTTTTAGAAAAACACCACAGAAGTGCTCTTCCTTTTTTTTCTTTTGGTCTATTTCTGAGGGCCACACCCACAGCATATGGAGGTTCCCAGGCTTGGGGTCGAATCGGATTTGTTGCTGCCAGTCTATACCACAGCAATGCAGGATCCCAGCCGCATCCGCAACCTACACCACAGCTCACAGCAACGCTGGATCCTTAACCCACTGAGCAAGGCCAGAGATTGAACCCACAACCTCATGGTTCCCAGTCGGATTCGTTTCCGCTGCGCCACAATGGGAACGCTGTTCCTCCTTAATTAGACTGGTTCCAGTGATGACACGGCCCAGTTTATATGTCTCTCATAGTCAGATTTGAGTACAGTGATGGCTTAAAACAAAGTAGGGCTCTCACTTTGCTGGGTAATGACCATTTCCTCTGAGTGACAGGTGTGCAGGGGCAGCCGTGCCCACCTGTCCAAGCTCTCCCCAGTGGGTTCCTGGGAGCTTGGTAGCTAGTCACAAGACTCTCTTCCTGGGTGTTGGCCAGTGCCTGTGGCCATGATGCCTGCTTGCTCTCACTCCTGCAGACCTGCCTCCCTCCTTCGTGAAAGAGGTCCACGACTTCGTGCTAGAGCAGTTCAACAGCAGCCAGGGAGAGCTGCAGAAGATCCTACACGACGCTGACCGCAGCCACAGTGAGCTGAGCCCTCTGAAACTGCGCTGCCAGGCCAGCGCTGCCTGTGTGGACCTCATGGTGTGGGCCGTGAAGGACGAGCAGGGTGAGAGCTTACTGTGCCTCCCATTGCCTCCATGGCCCCCAGGGAGGAGGGAGGTCAGGGCTGGAGGAGAGGGTGCTGGTCCAGGAGAGGGGTCACGGGGGATGTGGGATGGGCCGGGGACTGGCAGGGGTGATAGCCCCACCCTGCAGAATAGTGTTATAGAAGCAAGAGAGGAGTTGGGATGCCTGCCTCCAAACACTGCCAAGGGTCACTGCTCACAGAGTCAGTGAGCCCTGCAGAGAACGTGTCTCAGGGGCATAGTTTCATTACATAGGAACTGCTGAGCAAGTCTTAGCAAGTGCTGGCTTTTGCTCAAGGTTCACAGCCTCCTCTGGTTCTGAACTAGGTGCAGAAAATCTGTGCATCAAGCTGTCTGAGAAGCTGCAGTCCAAGACGTCCAGCAAGGTCATCATTGCGCACTTGCCTCTGCTCATCTGCTGTCTGCAGGTTGGTCCCATTCAGGGCTGGAGTACCAGCAGGGCCTTCCTCTCACATCCAGGCTGTGTTGGTGCCAGCAGGGGGGGGGGGTCTGCGCTGCTGCCTGTAGGAACTTGAATTAGAGCCTGCTGTGGACAAGTTCACATTGAGGCGGGGGTGAGGGGCCGAGGCACTGCCAATGCTGAGTTGGGCCTTCTGTGAGAGGGCCAGGTAGGTCCTGCTTTGTGGGGCTGCCCTGTGTCTGCGGGTATTCTCAGACCCATGGAGGGGTGGGCTGTGGCTTGAGCCCACAACCACGAGCCTGTGGACAAGCAGGAAAATGTCTCCTGACATCTGCCAGCTCCCTTTTGCCAAGACTTTTATCCCAGTGACTCCATGTTATTTATAAGTAATGTTTTGTGTTCTTCCTCTGCTAATTTGCTTCCAGAAGAGATGGGCACACTTCTTTCTCTCAGCAAGTCTCCTCATGGGTGGAGGGGGATCCCCATCCTGCCTTTTTGCCCTTGGCCAGGTAGCCCCAGGAGCTTTGGCCTTGGACTTGGCGCCTGACAGTCCTCATGCGTTGCAGGGTCTGGGCCGCCTGTGTGAGAGGTTCCCGGTGGTGGTGCACTCAGTGACACCGTCCCTGCGAGACTTCTTGGTGGTCCCGTCCCCCGTGCTAGTGAAGCTCTACAAGTGCCACAGTCAGTACCACACAGGTAACAGGTCGCTTCTGGGGCCGAGACGCATGGCTGAGCTATGTGCCACCCGCCCTGCGCTCACTCCTTTGCCCCCTCCTCCTCTGTCCCCTCCTCCTCTGTGATTCTTCCTGCAAACCCCCTGGAGCACTAGGCCTCCCTCCGTGTCCCCGTCACAGGCTTCCACCCCGCTCTTTCTGGCACCTCCTCTCACCGGTACAGCCTGCAGGGAGTCCCACCTGTCCAGATGCTGGGACTGGAACTCTGTTCCCTCAGGCTAGGAAGGGGGCCTAGAGAACAGCTGGTGACCTGCACTGCCTGATGGCACTTAAATATTTGCCGTGGGCTCAGGCGCTGGTGTAATACCACCAGGCTGCCCACGGTCCTGCCAGGACAGGTGCATTTACCCTCTCCCTTCAGTTGGAGAGACCCAGACTCACAGAGGAGGGGCTGGGGCCCTGGTGCCCTGGCCCTCCTGCTCCCTCAACCCTCCCTGGCTTCCTCGATTCCCTCAGATGTGACTTTGCCTCACTCCTGGGGCTGTTCCTTAACTTTTGAACCATTTCTTGAGAAATTGGGGTTTTACGTATTCATTACTTTGTAACCTAAGTGTTGTTCTTCCTTTGGATTAAAACATTTGTTTCATCTTTTCTGTTCTCGGGCACTTTGGGTTCTGAAATGCTTGGTGAAATCCTTTTTTTTGTATTTTTGCCTTTTCTAGGGCCATTCCCGCAGCACATGGAGATTCCCAGGCTAGGGGTCGAATTGGAGCTGCAGCCACCAGCCTACGCCAGAGCCACAACAACGTGGGATCTGAGCCGCATCTGCAACCTACACCACAGCTCACAGCAATGCTGGATCCTTAACCCACTGAGCAAGGCCAGGGATCGAACCCGCAACCTCATGGTTCCTAGTCGGATTCGTTAACCACTGAGCCACGACGGGAACTCCAATGAAATCTTTTTAGAGTGATTGCTTTTATAGTGAAAAATGATCAACATTGTTATTTTCTTTCTGAATTTTAGTCAAGGGCATGGAAAGTGATAGGCTTAACCAGATATACATGTGCATTCTTACATTCAGTTGCTGGCAATGATATAAAAATCAGCGTAACGAATGAGCATTCCGAGTCAACCCTGAACGTCCTATCAGGAAAGAAGGGCCAGCCCTCCATGTACGAGCAGCTGCGGGACATTGCCATTGACAACATCTGCAGGTGGGGCCGCGGCAGAGGGCTCTCGAAATGCTCGAAATTCAGCAAAGCTTATTGCCAGGTCTTCTAAACCTGCATGGGGTCTAAAAAGAGACTGGTACATGCTTTTGAAAAATAAGACTTCCTTCCTTTCTTTTCCTGATCATAAATACCATAAAAAACAAAGGAAACCTGTCGTGTATAGAAAGAAAGGAATTATCCATCAGCCCCTTATTCAGAGTAACTACTTGTCAGGTTTTTTCTTCTTTTCTGTGTAATATTTCGCACAGGTGAGGCTTTGCGTGCCAAGTGTCCCTTTTACACAGGTTCCCTCTGGATGAGCTCTTGCTCTCCAAACTGGGGAGTTGAGTACATTCTGATTTGCTGGAACTGTGTCTCCCCGAATCCTGGTCCCCTGGTTGCAGAGGCCATATCGGGATATAGCCTGGCCCCCCTGTCGGACCCTCTGGCTCTGAGGCCCAGGAGCCAAGGAGAGGGAGTGAGAGAGGCCTGCAAGACTTCATGTTCTCCAGGGCTTTTATAGATCTCCCCTTTTCTCTAGAACATTGGTATTTCTCCAAATTGTTAAAACATTGGGATGCCATTTTAATATTCCTTCAGTCACCTTGGGGCCATCTGTCTTTTGAGTCAGTTAGTTATGTGACTTTTGTTAAGGAATGGGGGATTTTACATTGGAATGAGTTTGAGTATGACATTCTGAAGGAAACTGTTCTGGGCAAAATAATGAAGTTATTATTTCTGACTGAGATATTTGTTAAGTGGGCAGAACCTACAGCGGATCTTTTATTTATTCTGCGTAGTGACATTCATTCAGATTTCTGGGGAGAATATTCAGAGCAGTGCCTGAAACCCTGCAGACCTGAGACAGGAAAAACTAAAAACCAAGCAGAGAACACTCACATGGTTGTTGGGATGCCTAACAGCATGGATTTCCTCCTGGCTCAGGTGCCTGAAAGCTGGCCTGACGGTGGATGCAGTGATTGTGGAGGCCTTCCTGGCCAGCCTCTCGAACCGGCTCTACATCTCCCAGGAGAACGACAAGTGCGTCCCGTCCCAGGGGACAGGGAGGTGTGGGGACAGCAAGTTCTGTGCAGGCTGGCAGGGGCAGCTGGCATGTGCACGTCTGTGCAGCTTTCCTGTACCTCGGAGAGTCAGGCATTGGGTTTGTCCCACTATGTGCAGGCGAAGCCCACCTTGGAATGTCCACCAGAACACTTTGGGAGTAAAGATGTCATTTTTCCTGCATGCTGCTGGGGACTTTGTGTTTCTGCTGCTGCTTCCTTTGAGACTGAGGACACTGGGATCCAGGTCCCGGCCTCTGATTTGTCTTCATCAGGGCACATCTGTTCTTCCCTCATGTAGGGACGCCCACCTGATTCCCGACCATACCATACGAGCCTTGGGCCACATTGCAGTGGCCTTGAGGGATACCCCCAAGGTCATGGAGCCAATTCTGCAGATTCTACAGCAGAAATTCTGCCAGCCTCCCTCCCCTCTGGACGTGCTCATCATTGACCAACTGGGCTGCCTGGTCATCACCGGAAACGTAAGGAAGGGGGGGACCTACTCACCATGGGTGTGCTTCCTTGACTCGTGTGACTACTGGGAGTGTAGAGAGACAGATTAAACATGCCCTGAAGTTGAGTTCAGTGCACCCAACTCACTTAACACTGACGGAGAGACTGTTTCCAAGTAAAAGAGAATAGTGCTATGTTCTATGAGTGCTGGGGGCGAGGAGGGTAAACTCATTTCTTGCTGGCGTTAATGAAACATAGTAAAAGGGACATCAAAGATCCCTTCCTTTAGGTGTTTAAGTTGAGGTTTGGCTGAATCTTTAGGAAGTGGTGGACTTGCTGCTCTTTCAGCCCCTCAGGCCCTCATTCTAGAGCTCCGTGGGTGTCCCATGGGGGCCTCCTGGGAGGAGTCATGGTGTGGTCACTGTGCCCCTCGATCTCTTCCAGCAATACATTTATCAGGAGGTGTGGAACCTCTTCCAGCAGATCAGCGTGAAGGCCAGCTCTGTCGTGTACTCGGCCACCAAAGATTACAAGGACCACGGCTACAGGTAGTTCTGCTCAGCCTTGACACTCAGGAGCCTTTGGAAAGTCTCTGGGGATTTGTCTTTTAAATAAACATTTCTTCTTACAAAAGCACTGCAAAGGGCTCCTGTTGTGGCTTACAGGGTTAAGGACCCAACATAGTGTCTGTGAGGACGCAGGTTTGATCTTTGGCCTTGCTCAGTGTTGCCGTGAGGTGTGATATAGGTCGCAGGTGTGGCTTGGATCCTGTGTTATTGTGGCCGTGGTGTAGGCCAGCAGCTGCAGTTCCAATTCCACCCCGGGCCTGGGAAATTCCACATGTCACGGGCGTAGCTGTAAAAACAAAACAAAAGCACTACAAGCTAGAAACCCATGCGATCAGGTGAGAACAAGTCCCCACAGGCAGTTCCCAAGCTGACATCCACAGCTCATTACCCTCTCCAACACTACCCCCAATGCCCAGCAGGCAAAGTGCCCACGGGCAACCACTTTTTTACAGAGCAGCACACCTCACCCTGCTGCCAGCATTGTCTGCATGTCACCCTGGATGTCCTTGCTGTGTCCACTGGGCAGTTGTCTCCCAAAGCGCTCCCTGTCTTTGCTTCTGACCTCTGACCCTGCCTCTGCCTCTCCACCTGGCCCCTGTTGTGTGCAGGGCTTAGACATGTCCACACCTGCTAGCACATCACCTGCGCCTCACATTTCTTTTTCTGACCTTGTCCCCAAAGGTGACTTGTCCCCCAAACCCTGCAGGAGGAGGCATATACTGCCATTCATTCGTTGCCCTCACCTCCGTAGGATTTGCCTGAAAGGGGTGCCTTTTGTCATGGCTGCCTTTGCTCCCTGAGTTCGGGGCCAGGCCATGTACTCAGTGCTTCCCAGGGGGTGCAGGGCCGTCATCCACAGTAACATGTCCCTCCCTTCAGGGTTCCTTGTTCACAGCATGGAGGGGCATGGGGAGGCAGGCCCCCGAATAGTGACCATGTCATCTCTCTCCACAGGCACTGCTCGCTGGCAGTGATCAATGCCCTAGCCAACATTGCAGCCAATATCCAGGATGAGCACCTGGTGGATGAGCTGCTCATGAATCTGCTGGAGCTGTTTGTGCAACTGGGGCTGGAGGGCAAGCGGGCCAGCGAGAGGGCCAGCGAGAAGGGGCCCGCCCTGAAGGTAGGGCCATTCTCCAGGCCCAGTGGACACTTTCTTCCTGCATCCAGAGACATCAGGGACAGAGCAGGCTGGTTCCTTCCTGGGGGTTGAGCGGGGCAGGGAGGCTGTCATCTCAACACAGATTGGACCTGATCTCAGGCTGTTCAGAGGAGGCTGTCCACAGGGACAGACGGGTGTCGGGTCTTGAATCCCAAAAAGGCAGATTTAGCCTCTTGCCCCATCATTTTCCCTGTGAGTGTCATGTGGGTGCCAGGCCCTCTTCCATGTCTTTTCCTTCCACCTCTGTTCCTGTTCCTCTCCCCCCTTAGATAGTTACTGTGCACCTACCTACTGTGTGCCCGAGTCAGGGGTCAGCCTGTTCTTCTGCAAAGGCCCGATTGCTTATGCTTCTACTCTGTGGATCCTGCAGTCTGCTGCAGCTGTCCAGCCCTGCGTGGAGTATGAAGTCAGCCAGGGAATAGATGGGTGGGGGGAGGTCAGATGTGGCTGCCGCCACAGCTTCCCAAGCTTTGTCCCCATGCCAGGCTGCAGAGGCAACAGGCAGGCTCAAGTGAAAGGGGAATGAGGCAGGGGCCTCGGGTGGCGGCGAGGTCTCTGGAAGTGATGTCTAAGGTAGAGTCTTGGGAGAAACAGTGCTCACATGGAGGGACAGTAGCAGGTGCAGGCAGGGACCCTTGGCCCTTGCTCCGTCCAGACCTGGCTGCCCTGACAGCGAGCCAGGCCCCTGGTTCCTCAGGTTTCCTGGGGCTTACACAGCCTACAAGGGGCTCAGCCTTGTTCCTGGGCTGGGATGGGGCTGTGCATGGGTACCCCCTGCAGTGACAAGGCAGGTGTCTGTGGGGCCACTGCTGCACGTCCCACAGGGGCCTCGGCCGCAGCGGTGGACATGGAGGAGCGGTGAGGGGCCCGGCCAACATGCCCAGGACCGGGAACTGAGGTTATGAGTTAAGAGGTGTGGGGAGCCCAGTTCAGGGCTCTGTCCCCACTGCTTCAAGGCCATGCAGCTGGGCAGGTGGCTCCGAGCCCATTCAGCTCCAGAGATGAAGCGGCCACTATGCAGCCTGGGACAGGTCTGGCTGGTGGGGTCACCCCACACCTCACAGATACAGGAACTAAACCCAGTGCACTTGGGCTGTGCTCCTTAAGCCCGGGGTGTCCACCAGTACCATTGTGTGGCCCCTGCGACTCTGGCCAGGGGCCCTTCCTCTTAACTAGTTATTTTGAAGTAGCCCCCCAGTTTTCCTAAACATGGAAAGAATGTGTTTATCATAGGA
This sequence comes from Phacochoerus africanus, assembly GCF_016906955.1. Classification (NCBI taxonomy): domain Eukaryota; kingdom Metazoa; phylum Chordata; class Mammalia; order Artiodactyla; family Suidae; genus Phacochoerus; species Phacochoerus africanus. Next base: position 50,636,875 of record NC_062558.1, on the reverse strand, counting down.
GAGATACAGAAACCTGTGGTAATAACATAAAAAGCATCGAATTCACTCTCCTCAAATACAATCACTGTTAATGTTTTGAAAAACTTCCTTTTAGGTTTTTTAATGCAGATATATTTACTTTACATAGTTGGGGTTCTTTTACATTTAACTTTTGCTGGAGTTCCCTTTGTGGATCAGTTGGTTAAGAACCCGACTAGTATCCATGAGGATGTGGGTTTGATCTCTGGCCCCTGATCAGTGGGTTAAGGATCCAGCATTGCTGTGAGTTGCAGAATAGGTTGTGACTGTATCTCAGATCTGGTGTTGCTGTGGCTGTGGTGTGGGCCAGCAGCTACAGCTCTGATTCGACCCCTAGCCTGGAAACTTCCATATCCCACGGGTGCGGCCCTAAAAACACAAGCAAACAAATGTTTTCTGTGGGCACTTTGCGGGTGACTTTTTCTGTACATCATCTTTGTAGCAGTTGTGTGGTATTTGTGCAGAGTTGTCATGACTTAGGTGATGGTTCTCATGTTGGACATTCAGATTGTTTCCTTTTCTGCTACTGAGATTATGCCTCTTTCACGTCTCTGTGTCTCTTTCACTGTTTCTTTTAGTAAGGAACTCTGGCTTTTGTGCACTGTGTTGTGTGTTTTTAATACAAGGAGCACGTGCCATCAGTGACCCAGTTCTGTCTCCTGCAGGCCTCTAGCAGCGCGGGGAACCTGGGTGTCCTCATCCCAGTGATCGCTGTGGTGAGTACCCACTAGTCCGCAATTCACGCACATCTGTGCTCGTTCCATGTTGCCTGTGACATGCAGCAGGTTCCTCAGAAAAATGCCCCTCTGAGGCCACAGGGCTTCTGCAGACTCGGCTGTGCCTCAGCTCTTCCCACTCTGTCCTATAGGTCTGTGCCAGCTGTGGCCACATCACCCCCTCTTTTTCTCTAAGTCCAGCCCCAACCCCTGGGGACCTCGCTCCGCTTCCCTCAGGGGTGGCTCCAGGGTTGTGGTCTGACTCAGCTGGCCCTGCACCTTCTGCCCCAGTACCTCTGACTGTGGCCGGGTGGGTGCCCTTTTAATCCCCCTGCAGGTGAGCCTGGGGGCTCTGGTTGGTGCCTGGGCCTTGGAGCTGCAGCCCTCAGTGTCTGGAGCCAGCACAGGCCTGTCCCTGCTGTGGGCCTGTCCCTGCTGCAGTGCCACTGTGCCAAGACTGGTCTCCATCTTGTCCTGTCTCTGCCTGAGGCAGTTCTTCCCGTGTGGTCCTTACAGAAGTTACTTTTCCCAGCTGGACGCCCTGGCTGCCCAGTCCTGTGCCAGGCCAGTGTCCAGCTTTGTTTCCATGAGGGATTTTCAAGCTCCCATTTTAACTGCCTTCTGGCCGAGCCCCTGCTTCTGCATCCAGTTCTCCCTCATTATTCGAGTCATGAGCACTCACGTGTGTGTTGTCACATGGGGACTCTGAGGGGCTGTCCCCGGAGGCACGGAGGCCCAGTGGGCGGGTGGAAAGCCCTGTCCTCTGTCAGCAAGGTGGTTCGGCACCTGTGCTGTGGGCCTTGGTTATCTGAGTTCAGGCACTAATGGGGTTGGCTTTCGCAGGCCCAGGCTGACTGCCTTATAGTTCTTTGCTCTGATAGTGGAATGTCGCGGGCATGCCAGGGAGCAGTCCACCTTTGCCTGTGCTCTCCTCCCTACCCCACGAGGCGGACTTTCTCCTGAGTGTGCTGGGAGCCAGGGATTGGACTACCTTGTGCCTCCTCATCCCCTGGGAGCCTCCTCACCTCAGCCTGGAGGTCAGGGCCCCTCCCAGCCCCTGGAGGCCTGAGGGTCTCTAGGACTCTGGCAGTTTGCCCCAGCACCCCACAGTGGGTTGATAAAGACGTAAACGTTCCCACGTCATCATGGACATCACTCACGGCGAGGAGATGTGCCATGTGGGCCCTTTGTTGCCCTGGAGGGAAGGGTAAGCTCCGTGAAGCCCTTGGCCCCAGGGAGGGTTCCATGCAGAGCAGGTTTGGCAGGCCCGGAGCATGTGGGGGGGACCCTCTAGTTACTGAGTTCCAGGATCCTTGACCCCCATGGTTCTCTGACGCGAGTGCCTGTGAACTTGTGCTTGTGCTTGGTGATTGTCACTTGGAGTTTAATAAATGAGCAGAAGAAATCCTCAGAGGACACTGCATTTTGGAGGAGCCATGCCTGGTGGGGTTGGTTGTAAGCACTTAGGTTCTAAGGGTCTCAGGGCCAGGGTTGGATGCCTGACCCTGTGTATAGGGTCCTGGATGAGGGACTTGGCCTCTCCACACCTGCCGTGTCAGCAGAACTTCTGGAAAAGGTGGGCTGAGTCTCTTGGGGGCCAGCCAGACCAGGTGGGCAGAGGTGTCAGCAGAGTTAGGCTGAGCACAAGCACCTGAAGCCCTCCTGCTGTGGCCATGTCGCATGAGAACAGGCAGTAGGAGTTAATGGTTACTCTGTGGGGGAGGAAACAAATATTTGATTCTGTTGCTTAACAAAGGGCACAGAGATCACAGTTCCCACTCTGCTCACTGGCCCACCTCTGACCTTCTGAGAGATACGAACTTCCAAAGTTTTGTTTCAATGTTTTATACTTTTCCCCTTTTCTTTTTTCTTTTTTTTTTTTAAAGAAAAAGATACTCTGTTTTGGTTCTTTTGATGACACAGTATCTTGAATCTCTTAATCAGGTGGCTGCATGTGCCAGTGGGTCTAGGCGGGAAGCTCCAGCTTCTGTCCTGATATAGCTCTTCCCTTATCAGTCATCTTAGGAGCCTGGGGGCAGGAGACCACTGGGTCACGCAGCCTCCGAGGCTTATTCCTGCCTGGGTTTGTTGGTCTTTGTCATGTGACTTTGTAAATTCTTCAGAAATGTTGCTTCTCTGTGTGTCTGGCCCACTGGGTCATTGAGCATGTGGAAGGACCAGCTTGGAATTGTGGTCATCTTTTCACAAAGTGTGAAAAGCTCAGGCCTCTTGGAGCTTGTGGCCTTGGACAGGTTACTTTTTCTTTCAGTGCCTGAAAAGTGAGGTTTCTGGACTAACACTTGTAGGTTGTAGACCTCTTTGAAAGCTGTGCCCTCTTCCTCTGTAGAAATGGCATCTGTCCTCAAGAGTTTGCACTTAACCTCAGGAAGAAGTGAGAGAAACCCAGCTAGGCCCCCAGTTAGGAATGCCTGGGCTGGATGCACTCTCAGATGGATATGGTAATAGGAAGCCCTCACCCAGTTCTTCCTAAATTCCAGGCACTGATCTGAACCTTTCCAGACAGTAACTCACTTAGTCCTCATAACAACCCTGCAAAGTAGGTGCTGTTATCCCCATTTCGTAGACGGGGAGACCGAGGCATGGAACTTGCCTCAAAGTGCTGGGGCCGAGGATGAAACAGTCTCTGAAGGGGATCTGAGGGCATTCTGTGTAGATTGAGTGAGCAAAGGCCTGCAGCTGCAGAGCCCTGAACTGTCAAGGTTGGACTGGTGGAGAAGACTTGCGTTGGGAGACATGGGGAAGGGCTGAAGGCAAAATGTGAGGAGTGCGGAGGGCTGGGAGGAGCCACAGGAACCAGCAACAAGACCAGAAATTCAGGGCAAGCCCAGAACTGAGCAAGACTTGGAGAGAGTAACCAGCAAGCCCAGTTTCCCTGGCAGGTTAGGAAGATGGACAGGGAAAGGCCGCCACCCTGCACAGTCTGAAGACATTGGGTAGGGAGCAGGTGGAAAGGGTTAGTGGGGAAAGTAGGGCCTGGGTGGACTCAGGCCTGGGGCAGAACATGTCCCCTTGGGGCTTTCGTTTCCGCAGCTGCGAAAAGGAGGTGGTATAGTCAGACCCTCAGGGGAGGGTGGAGTGCCCCTCTGCTGCCCCTGTGACCATACTGGTCTTACTGGTCAGATGCCTTCTGTGGTGTCTGCCCACTGCCCGCCCTGGGGCCCCTCCATCCTGCACAGCCTCTCTGGACCCTCTGGCCTTCCCAGAGTTGAGTGTCCAGAAGCAGAGTCCTCGGACATTGCCTGCCTTCTCGAACCAGACCCAAACCACAGGCACGTTTGAGGTCCCTTTGTCTGGGGCTGGAAGAAGGCCCGTGCCCCGATGAAGACTGGCGTTTCAAGAGCCCACATGTGCCCGCCCATGGCAGCCCCAACCAGGATCCAGCAATGCTACCATGTTCTGTACCCAGACTGCACCCTGCGCCAGGTCACCTCAAGGTGCTCAAATCACTCTGTCAATCTCTATCACTGTTGAGCTGTCAGCTCTTTTGAACTTAGACTCGTAGTTATTTGGGCTTAAAAAAGTAGACTCTTATAACAGTGAAAGTGGCGGTATTTATTCAGCTCTAGGGTAGAAGGCCAGGCTACATGTACACACTGTCCTCCAGGCACCCATGGGGGACAACAGGGTGCAGAGACATCTGGCATCAACTCAGGAGGCTGGGCCTAGAAAGGGTTGAGCCCAAGGTGCTGGGCACCCAAATGTCAGGAGGACAGTCCACTCTTGGGCCTTGGGGTGGGCAGGCTGTCACCACTCTGCCAGTGATCATGCAGCTTCTCTCTGAGAGCTGTGTCGGGAGGAGCCCTGCTGGAGAGGGGCTGCCGGTAACAGCCTGAGGTGCACTGGTGGGGCCTGGGGCACCAAGATTGCTATGAGGGGCTGGGGGAAGCTGGTAGGCTGTACTGTTGCCCTCCAGGTGACGGCTGTATTACAGGTGCGCTGACTTCTGCGAGCTGATGCGCCATTCACTGTGCAGAATTGAGTCCAGTGCAGCGAGCTTCTAGGTCCCTTGTCAGTGTCTCGTGGAAAGGTGGTTAGCTGCGGAGTCTCAGTGCCAGAACGCCTCATTCTTGTTGTTGGAATGGAAACAGAATTGCAGAGTGCCCCAGAACACTCGAGATGCCCATGCCTCACCACTTTTAAGACCTGGCGGGGTTGGCAACTCTGCCCATAAAGAGCAGGCAGCCGGTGCGGTGCTCGTGGATGAGGAACAGGAAGGGCCGGTCGACGCTGAAGCGGGCTTGGGTGGACAGCGGCATGAACCCCACAGTGGTTACGGCTGCAGCCTGGGTGCCCTCCTCATTCACCGTGATGGTGCCATGGTGCTTGAACTGTGGCAGAATGAAAGGGGAGCTCTTGGGTGGTGCAATCATTCACAAGGGGTTGGGGTAGGTTGTAATCTTGTGGCCTTGAGGGAAATGGTGGAAAGGCCATGTGGGAGGCAGGACGCAGCTGATCAGCACAGCCCTTGAGACTCCATACTCACCCATCAGCTAAGGTGCTGGGCTGAGAGGTCATGCTGTGTGAACAGTGTTATCTTTACTTTCTGTACCACAGCCCCTCTGGGCTGCCCACTGCTCACATCCCTGAGCAAGACAGGTCCCAGGCTCATGCTCTGGGGCTGCTGCCAGAGAAGGCCACCTCTCCGGAGACCACACGGTCAGCCCTGGGGCGGGAGTGGGGACAGGGCAGGAAGGGTGCAGAGGGCAGGTGTTACCAGGTCAATGGCAATCCTCTGGTCTGAAATCCCTGTCAAGTTGCTGCTCCTGTCAAACAATGCTATGACCCCCACGGATCGCAGGGCCTCCACCAGGTTGTAGTCCTTCTCCAGCTTGAACTTAGGCAGGAGCACCTCCCGTGTCCTGGTCAGGGACGAAAGGGGCACCGGTTTAGAGTGCAAGTGACATAGGAGTCATGTCTCCCTTAAATGTCCATAAACACACACAGTTGCCTCCAGCCCTCTACTACAGAATTGATACGGCACTTGTTCAAATTCACATCCTGGAGTTCCTGTCGTGGCTCAGCAGTTAACGAACCCAACTAGTATCTGTGAGGACGTGGGTTCTATTCCTGGCCTCGCTCAGTGGGTTAAGGATCCAGTGTTGCCGTGAGCTGTGGTGTAGGTCACAGATGAGGCTCGGATCCTGAGTTGCTGCGGCTGTGGTATAGGCTGGCAGCTACAGCTCTGATTAGACCCCTAGCCTGGGAACCTCCGTAGGCCGAGGATGCGGCCCTAAAAAGAGGGGGAAAAAATTCACATCCTGTACTGTCAGTTGAGGGTTTGGGGAAGACTGATAGCCTTCCTGCCCCCTGCCCCAGTTTCAGTCTCCCAGAATTCACATGCAGTTGCTGCTGTGTGGGCATTTCCTTGACACCTGCCCTGTGGCTTGTGGCCAGCCTGTAGACCAAGGAGCTGTCCTTGGTTTGTGGCTCAGAGGTGTCTACCGTTAATCTTTTGTTTGGGTCTCTGCTTGCAGGCTTTTATTTATTTATTTGTTTTTGTTTTTGTTTTTGCTTTTTTTTAGGGCCCACACCCGCAGCATATGGAGGTTCCCAATTCCCAGGCTAGGCGTCTAATTGGAGATACAGCTGCTGGTCTATGCCACAGCCATAGCAATGCCAGATCCAAGTCACATCTGCGACCTATACCGCAGCTCAGGAGGTTAACGTCATGGCTCAGTGGTTAACGAATCCGACTAGGACTCAGGAGGTTGCGGGTTCGATCCCTGGCCTTGCTCAGTGGGTTAAGGATCCGGCGTTGCCGTGAACTGTGGTGTAGGTTGCAGACGCATCTCAGATCTGGCATTGCTGTGGCTGTCGTGTAGGCCAGGAGCTGTAGTTCCAATTAGACCCCTAGCCTGGGAACCTCCATGTGCCCAGGTGCGGCCCTAGAAAAGACAAAAATAAATAAATAAATATACCACAGCTCATAGCAACTCTGGATCCTTAACCCACTGAGCAAGGCCAGGGATTAAACCTGCAGCCTCATGCTTCCTAGTCAGTTTCATTTCTGCTGTGCCACAACAAGAACTCCACTGCCATTTATTTCTTTTCTGTTAATTAAGGAGCTGAAGCTCAGGTCAGCACGTCATACACTGGACAGCTCTGAGCAACCAAAGTCTGTAACTGTGAACAGCAACAGCAGTCTGCACTTACAGGGAGAAAGGTGTCAGATGCCCCTTCTCAAGAGCTTGCTTTCCCTGTGGCCAGTCAAGGCTCTCCTCTGTGTCAGCGAGACATGAAAATATATGAGAACGGGTTTCATTATAGAGCTGTCCTGGGGGAGAGCTTCTCCTGGGCCTTAGTGACAAGGCAGGGAGGGGCCCTGAGCTGGGCCTATGGTTTGGCTGGAAGGGAAGGGGAGCCAGCAGGCCAGACAGCCACCCTGTATCCTGCAGGTGGGGGCCTATACAGTTCACAGGGAGAAGGAGGGGACGCTGTCTGGCAGCTGGTGCCAAGCAGGCCGAGTAGTGGGACAGCCAGTTGGTCAGGCCCCCCTGCTCAGGGCCAAGGTTGTGGGCAGTGAAGTTAGGAAGGAGGCAGGTACAAGAGGAACTTTTTTTTTTTTTTTAAATGGCCAGAGTAAAGGCATATGGAAGTTTCCAGGCCAGGGACTATATCTGAGCCACAGTTGTGATCTACAATGTAGCTGCAGCAACACCAGATCTTTAACCCACTGCACAGGGGCAGGGATCTAACCCACACCTCTGCAGTGGCCCAAGCTGCTGCAGTTGGATTCCTAACCCACTGCGCCATAGTGGGAACTTATAGGAGGGGATGTTTTTAGGGAAGAAACAAACAGGTTTCGTTGACCACCTGGCTGTGTGGGCTAAGGTGCCCACAAGAGCCTGCTTCTGCCTTGAGTGCATTTCTTTGTATTCTTGTCCTGGGGGGAGGCCCAGCCAGGTTCACTCCTGAACATAGGCCCAGCCAGGATCTGGAGGACAGAGGGTGACATGTGCATCTTTCTTGCCTCTCACCCCCTGAGCGATATTGGGGGTCAGGGAAGTGCAGCAGGGCTCCGAGGGCGATGCCATCCTCACAGAGAGCAGACACCTTTCTCACAAATGCATTCTGATCACCTCTTGCCTAGTGAGAGGTTTGGCTGAGTTAACCTCAGCTCAGGGGTGGGGCTGGGTGTTCATGCACACTGTCCCTTTCTCTACAGTGATATCCTTGGCCCCAGCCCCCAGAGGTACCTATTTGTCATGCTCTTCTGCCATTTCTCCACCACCTGGGGTGTCAGCTGCGCCTCCAGGGTCTTCATCCCAGACAGCTTGTGCGGGACCACGACCAGCATGCTGACGCCCCCCACATAATCCAGCTGCAGGATCTCACAGTCCAGCTCCTGGTCACTTGCCGCCAGGAAGGCCCCTTTGGTCTGCATCATGGGGACCTTGACCACCTCTCGCTCATTCAGCCTGAAGTTGTGGTTGTGGGTCATTTCCACTGGGAATTTATTCACCCAAGACCCTGCGAGGGAGACAGGAATTGGGCTGTGATTAAAGTGCTCTCAGAGGGTTCAGGCAGACTCCGTGCCCCCACACACATCTGAACCCACAGTCTGGCTGGGGCCAGGAGTTTTGGTTTCTAAGCAGTTCCCAGGTGACACTGATGCTGCTGGTCCAGGGACCCCACTTTGAGAACCACTGTTTTAGAAGCTTCCTGTGGGAGGCATGAGGATGACAAAGGGAGTGATAAACAGGAATGAAGGCTGGGTTCTTTACTGACACTAACCATCAAGGAGCCGGAGACTCCCTGGGGGAGGCTGAGCCAGAGGCGGCCTGCCTCTGATCTGGGCCCGCCCTGAGGAGGGGCTGCTCTGTGGTGATGGTCGGTGTTGAGCAGCACCCCCAGGTTATGCTGTCTGCCCTGAGGGTGGATCCCTCCCCCAACCAGCTCTGCTGAGGCCTGACCTGTTTTCGCCATGCTTTACAAAGTGGTTGTAACACTTAGAATTAAAAGTTTTCATTCACTTGATTTGTTTTCTCTGAGCCAGGACAGGAACTCTCCTCCTGGGCATTTTAAAAGTGAGGCCTGGTGATTATTTCTGGGATCCCAGGGCCCTGTGTGTGTGAGTATGTGCTCAAGTGGGGGGTTGGGGTGTCCTCCTGAATCAGGGCCTTGGTGCCTGGCCCAGAGCAGTTGCTCTAGACCTAAGAGTTGATACCCGCCCCCACCCTCCCAAAAAGAAGCTCTAGTGTTAACGTCAGCGACGCCAGCTGAACCCTCCTTTGTCCACACTCATACTCACTGATGAAGAACTCAGATCCAGCCTGGCCAGATGCAGAGAAGGTTTTTGTATGATTCTGGTTTATCAGAGCACTAGGGATGGCCTACTAGGAGAGCTTGGCTCTGCCCCTGACCAGCCATCTTCTGGGGCAGTGTTTTCCTCACTGTCTGTAAAATGGAGGCCCTTTAAGTGTTAGCTGCTCTGTTACCTCCTCAGATCCTCCCCATTCCCAGAGCTGAGCCTGCACCTGAGTCTCCTGGGCGCATCGAGGTCAGACGTGGTTTTTGCCCACCCACCCGCATGCTAAGAGAGCATGTCCACGTGTTCCGTTGTGGCTTAGTGGTACCAAACCCAACTAGTATCCATGAGGACGCAGGTTTGATCCCTGCCTTCAGTAGGTTGAGGATCTGGCATTGCCATGAGCTTCGGTATAGGTCACAGATGTGGCTTGGATCCTGCACTGCTGTGGCTGTGGTGTAGGCTGACAGCTGTACCTCCGATTTGACCCCTAGCCTGGGAAACTTCCGTATGCCATGGACTTGGCCCTAAAAGAAAAAGAAAAAAAAAAGCACATCTGAGTCTGCTTTGGGAAGCGTGGGGCTATTTCTTACCTTTAAAGTAGATGCAGTTCAGGATCATCATCTGAGTCGCAGGGTCTATGTCCTGCAGAGTGTCCTTTATGAGGCCCTTGGTGAGTCTTGCAACGTGGTGGTTAGTCTCCGATAGGAAGGCAGGGTCTGCAAAGTCGGCCGCCTGGACCTCGGCAAAGTAGTACTGTCTGACCTTGGTTCTGAAGTCATCCAGAATGGGGAACTGCCTCTGGACGTAAAGGTCGTTGACAGCCCGCAGCGTGTACCCGAAGTCCCTCCGGAAGAGGCGATGGGTCAGCTTCCGGAAGAGGTTGTGGATGGTGCCCAGCTCATACTTGCTGCTGGCATTGACAAAGTCCGTGAAGTGCAGGGCCGCATGCACTTGCTTGTGGGTCTCCCCGCGCAGGCCCAGGCAGAGCATGCCCATGGCCGTGGAGATGCCCACAGGCGCCAGGAAGATGTTGTCTGAGGCACTGGCCTGCTCCTTCAGTGCCCGGTAGAGGTTGAAGGCGAACTTGGCATTGAGAATGTTCAGTCTCTGGATGCGGCTCTTGCCTGGGAAGAGCTGGAGCACGTTCCCTGCGCTGGCCATGGGGTCTGCAGGCGAGACTGCATCCACGATGTCAATGTAGTCGTCATCATCCCCAAAGATCTTCTCCAGGTCCAGGTAGTCCTCGTCCTCCTCTCCATCTGCAATCCACTCATTGGTGACTGTGTCCTTGTGGAAGTCAGTGGGGAGGAGGGGCCTGCTCTGGTTTCTGCTCTTCATTTGCCCCCACCGGGGGTCTGCAGACTTGGGGTCCTCCCCACCATCAACGGGCTGGCCCACCGGGCCATGCTTGCCACACACGGATGCCAGGAGGAGAAATAGCATGAGGGGGTGTGGTGAGCACTGCATTTTGGCAGAGCTGGAGGGAGAACCAGACAGAGTAAGAGGTAGACCCCATACATACATATATCCTGGCAGACCCCGCCCCAGCCTTGATCCAGGAGGGTGCACTGGGGGTGCCAGTCCCAAACCATTTTGGTTCTGGTGAATATAAATAGATACCTCACATTTCGGGTGGCTTCGTAAACCTGCCAGGAGAGTCTGTGGTCCCCCAGATCAGATCCCTTAAGAGGTTTGCAGAACTATAGGGTTCAGGGGTGCAGGAGTTTCTTTGTCATTCATTCACTAAATGCAGCCTCCCTTCTCCATGTTGAGCCCTGGAGGCACAGAGTCTCCCCCACCAGGTAGGGACCATTGTGGCCAAGGCAGGAAAGGTCTTGCTGCACAGGAGGGGGAGTGCATGGCTAGCTGCAGGTGTGCCTTTTTTCCCCTGTATCTGTCAGTCAGCTCCCACTGCTGTCAGGGGACCAGATCTTCCCCTGAAGTGCTGTTGGTGTGGGGTTAGAAATAATGCTACTAGGCCCATGAGGTCTGAGTGAAGGCTCTTCCCAAAGGCCCGAGGGGGCGCTATTTATAGAAACAAGGTTCATTTTTAATAGATACAGAGGGTAAGCTGCCTACCCTCCCTCCCTGTCTCATCAGTTGGACTACCAGATGGCCTTGTCCTTCTCTTCTGTCTTTCTGGGTGTGAATTGTGTCCTGGGAAAGGAGCTATTAATTCGGTACTTCTCTGTTTCTCCAGGAGGGTGACAGTAGATGTTTATGCTGTTGTTTAATCGTACAGGATCCCATCACCCCTTCTGATCCCACTAGAAAGAGTAGAGTGTCTTGTCAAGTTTGTTAGGTCCCAGCATTTACAGGTCAGAATCCGGAGCCTGCCTGTGCTGCGCAGTGGCTACATTGGAACTAGGGCAGAAGAGCACCTCCCCTCCCCATCCCCCGTGTGGAGGCTCTGCCTGTCTGCCTGGAGTTCCAGCTCTGTGTCCCCGCCCAGTCCCCTCTATCCACTGCAGCACTGCTAACACAAGTCACCTCACTTGCTCTCCTGGAGAGGGACGCTCACGTGGCTTCTGACTGAAACCTCTGTTGCTTTTCCTGCCCCATGCACCCCACACCTCCCCCAGCACATAGCTGAGGCCCCAGTGCTACACGTAGCCTGGGTGCAGGGACAACTTCTAACGAGTGACTGCCATAGAACCCATGGCAGGGTGCTTTAAAAAGTTAGAAAAGGGAATTCCTGTCATGGTTCAGTGGAAATGAATCTGACTAGTAACCACGAGGATGCAGGTTTGATCCTTGGCCTCGTTCAGTGGGTTAAGGATCCCACATTGTCATGAGCTGTGGTGTAGGTCACACACTCGGCTTTGATCTGGCATTGCTGTGGCTGTGGTGTAGGCCAAGGGCTACGTCTCTGATTCGAACCGTAGCCTGGGAGCCTCCATATGCCGCAGGTATGGCCCTAAAAAGACAAAAAAAAAAAAAAGAAAAATAGAAGGAAGTAAGCAGTTTGATGGAAGTCTCCTTGCTAGGCTGCACTTGAAAATATTCTTCTCAGGTGAGAATAAGGTTTTAAAAAACCCAGCTGGGGAGTTCCGGTTGTGGCTCAGCGGAAACGAATCTGACTAGCCTCCATGAGGACAAGGGCTTGATCCCTGGCCTCGCTCAGTGGGTTAAGGATCCGGCATTGCCGTGAGCTATGGTATAGGTCTCAGACGTGGCTCGGATCTGGCTTTGCTGTGGCTCTGGTGTAGGCCAGCAGCTACAGCTCTGATTCAACCCCTAGCCTGGGAACCTCCATATGCCACAGGTGCGGCCCTAAAAAGCAAAAAAAAAAAAAAGTGGAATAAATAAGAGTTAAGAAAAAGGAATCTGAGACCGAATAGGGAGGCAGAGGTGAAAACAGTCATATTTTCCCCCATATTCAGATAGTACGTGTAGAAGCTTCTTGTACCCTGTTTCTGGCTAAGGTGATGAAAAGCCCAAAATAGGTTTCATTATTTTCTCGTATTTTCTGTGGATAAAAATTAGAAATCAGAAAGGTAAATCTTTTTGTTGCTTTGCCACTTAGTATAACAAATAGGATACTTTAAAATTATCACTAGCTTGTGTTTAAATCCAGATTACTGTCTTTGCAGAGAAGCAGTCTTTTTTTAAAGGTAGATCATTCAAAAAATTATTTTTCTGGTCATTTCCTGTAGTGCCTTCTCATGCTAGTTGCGTGGAGTGGGGTGGACATCTTAGTCCCACCTCAGAGCGTTTGCCCAGCCATCCACACCACCAGGCACAGACAGAGCAGGTGTAACAGAAGGAGCTACCTGGGGTTGTGAACACTTTTTATGAAATAACTGCAGATTCACAGGAGAGTTGAAAGCACAGCTTACAGAACAGCCCTGTATCTGTTTCTGCAGACTCACCAGGTCTCTGTACACACATATGTATGTGTGCCTGTGTGACACACACACATTATTTTTCTGAACCATATGAGATGCCCCAGAACCCAGATATCCTCCCACTTCACCTACTTCCCAACTTGCCACTCTAACTAGTGCAGTCCCCTCTTCCAGCCTGTCAGCTCCCCACTGGGCAGATGGAAAACAAGACATTTCCCCACAAAGATAGTGCAGAGAGCATTTGAATGTGTGTATGATGGAGAAACACACCAGTTGCCCATCTCTAACCACCACAAATAAGAATCCGTAATCGACAAAAAATGTTAGAAAACACTCACCTCTGTGCTGCTGAGAAGGGGCTTTGCAGGGACAGAATCGGCCAAGGCCACCAGTGTGAACTTTGGTGCTGGGCTGCTCTTGCGTTTTCCAAAGTAAATACGTCCCAGATCAAACAGAGCTCGATCAGCTTCGTCAGCACAAAGCCCTCTCTTCGCCTTTGGGCACCGCTGGGTGACTTGCGGAGGCGTGACCATCTCTGTGAATGCACTCATGGGGCAGCCAGGACATTTCAGCTCTGGGCTGGGTTGCACTGGGGGTGGCAGCTCTAATGCTCCCGTGCAAGTGGAGACCACTCAGGGTCCCTTGAACCACAAGTTCTTCCTCTAAGCAATCACAGCTCTCGACTTGGAACGTGGCAGATGTCCCCAGCCTCCTATGAGCCCGGCCCTTCAGAGACAGTGGAGGGGAAGTTGCGGTAGAGACCCTGGCCCAGGCCTGCCTGCAGTCAAGGGTCGTTGCATCTCTGTTGGGATGTGCCGCCTAGCTCTCCTGTCTGTCATGTAGTCCTAGGGTCCACTTAGGTATTCCCAGGGGCCAGGGATTGTTTTATTTTTAGTTTGTGTTTTTAAATTGGTGATTTAAACGCTGCTGTAAGAATATTCTGGATGGTCAGAGTTCCTGTTGGGGTGCAGCAGAAGTCTGACTAGTAACCATGAGGTTGCAGGTTCAAACCCTGGCCTCACTCAGTGGGTCAGGTATTAGGTGTTGCCATGAGCTGTGGTGTAGGATACTGCGTGGCTGTGGTGTAGGCCAGCAGCCATAGCTCTGATTCAACCCCTAGCCTGGGAACCTCCATACTACGAGTTGAGCCCTAAAAAGTACAAAAAAAAAATACATATATCCTGGATTGTCGAGAAGACCCCGTGTCACAGAGTTGCTCCCCACTTCTGTCCCTGAGAGTTTGGCATGTTGTCCCTAGATACCTTCTAATATGACAGGGAGGAGTTTGCTTTGTGGCATAGTGGGTTAAGAATCTGACTGCAGGAGTTCCCGTCGTGGCGCAGTGGTTAACGAATCCGACTAGGAACCATGAGGTTGCGGGTTCAACCCCTGGCCTTGCTCAGTGGGTTAAGGATCCGGTGTTGCTGTGAACTGTGGTGTAGGTTGCAGACGCGGCTCGGATCCTGCGTTGCTGTGGCTCTGGCGTAGGCCGGCGGCTACAGCTCCGATTCGACCCCTAGCCTGGAAACCGCCATATGCTGAGGAAGCAGCCCAAGAAATGGCAAAAAGACAAAAAAAAAAAAAAAAAGAATCCGACTGCAGTGGCTTAAGTTGCTATGGAGGTACAGGTTCAATCCCTGGCCCGGGAACTTCTGTATGGCATGGGGAAAAAAAACAAAATAAAATGAGAGTAGGACTCTGGGGGTCTGCAGGGGGGGCAAGGGGTCTGGAAGATTCTGGTGGGTCATGGGCAGTTGTGTTCAGGACATGGAAAGTGTGGTTATTTGGGGCTGCTCAGAGGCACTCGGCCTGCATTGCTATCCGCTCCTGGCTGGCCAGTGTCCATCTGCCCTGCTGCCCTCCTCCCTGCATGGCGGGCCTGGGCACTGGCCAAGGAGCAGCTTTCTTCAGGCCCACACCCTCCCTCTCGCCCGGGAATGAGGGCGGTGGTCAAACCCGCTATGGAAGGTAGCTGTGAAGATTGACATGACCATGGATACTAGTTGGGTTCTTAACCCACTGAGCCGCAATGGGAACTCCATTGTTTCCTAGATTTCTGTATTGGATATGCATCCAGATTTCTGATCCTGTCACCCACTGTTGAAAACACTGAGTTTCACTCCTTGGTAACACTCCTGGCATGTTTGGATCTGACACCTGTCAAAAGTGTGTGGTTTTGGTCTTCCTCTAAAGCTGTACCTTCTGTCACACACAAGTCAGTGTTTTCTCTCCAGTTCAAAGGTGTGCCTCAGTTAGGTATGGTTTCTAGCTTTTTATTATGACATTTAAAAATGTACAGAGTAGTTAGAAGAATTGAATGATGGACCTCCGTTTCCCAGGCACCTGGATGGAAGGCTAACTGTTGTGACTCTTCTGCTTGTTTCCATGTGCATGGATGCGTGCGTGCCTGTGCGTACCCACATGCTGGGGTGGCTTATGAGGTCATGAGGGCGAGTCAGGAGGGTGTGGCAGCACTGCAGCCCTGGGCACCAGAGTGCGTCTGCAGAGGCTCCACCTGCTGCCACGCTTGGGAGAACCATGGGCCACCCCTTGCTTCTGGGCATCCAGTCTCAGGCAGCTTGCTCCCTGACTTCTTCCATGTGTCCAGGCAAGTTCACTGGCACTTTACCTCTTTTAGTCCCTTTCCTGTATAGGGGGCCAGTTAAGACCCCACACTCTCCTAGGGCCCTTGTCCAGAACCTCCTGCTCCTCTCATCTGCACAGAAATGCTCCTGCCAGGTCCTGATGCACCCAGCTATACCGCCTCTTCATCCCGGAGCTTCAGAGCCCTTCTGTGGCCTTTTCTGATCTTTCTGTCATCCTCCTTTTCTGGGGCCAGAGCAGCTCAGCTGGTGCCATGGCCATGGAGCACTTCCAAGCTTGAGCCTGGGCAGAGGGGCCAGGATGTCTGAGGGTGAGGAGTAGTCCCCAAGTCAAAGGTGGAGTTTTGTTTTATTTGTTTGTTTTGTTTTTTGTCTTTTTGCCATTTCTTGGGCCGCTCCCGCAGCATATGGAGGTTCCCAGGCTAGGGGTCTAATCGGAGCTGTAGCTGCCAGCCTACGCCAGAGCCACAGCAACTCGGGATCCAAGCCGCGTCTGCGACCTACACCACAGCTCACGACAACGCCAGATCCTTAACCCACTGAGCAAGGGCAGGGATCGAACCCGCAACTTCATGGTTCCCAGTCGGATCCGTTAACCCCTGCTCCACGACGGGAACTCCAAAAGGTGGAGTTTTGAGTTGCTTTCTGTCACCTATGCTGGAGGCACTTTGGACTTCCTAGCCCCTGGAGGGGGCCATTCTGGAAGCCTGGCCTTTGGCACCACCACCAGAGTCAGGTCCCTGTGTGGCACCACAGGACCTCTGAGCTACGTGGACTAGAGCACCAGGCAAGGCTGCCGTGGGAACCCGTTGTGCCTGCACCACCACCTGGGACCTCGTCCAGGCCAGCCCCCAGCCCTCTTCCTAGACCTGCTGTCCTTGGCCCCCAGCAGGCCTGGAGCTCCAGGCTTTCTGCCTGAGACACTTCCATCCCCTGCTGTCCGCCCACCCCGCATCCTCTGTACCTGCCCACTGTTCACCCAGTGCCCCTGGTCCCCACTGAGCTCCTTGTGCCTGTGGGTCTGTGGCAGTACTCTGGGATGTGCAGACCAACTTGGGGGTGGGAGGAATGGGGACTCCTGCCAACCCAGCTACCCAGAAGCAGTCATTGCTACTATGTGGCTGGTTTTTCCCCTTCTTTTTCTGTGCATGTATAAACTTATGTCATATGCATACATCTTGCACCTTTTTCAGTTGATATAAGGTCTACCGTGTCACCAAATACATTAAGAAAATATGATATTTAATATACTTTAACTTTTTTAAATGCCCCTTTAAGGTGGACGTATAGTATTTTTCTGTTTATTTTGCTGCTATAAGAAATACTGTATTTTTGTGCCTAAGTCGGTTTTTTGGGGATAGATTCTGAAAGATGGGATTTTAGGTGAAATGCTGGGGATATCTCATTTTTGGTGTGTATTTGAAATTGCTTTCCAGAAAGTTCTGTGTTGACTTACAGTCCTACCCGCCACATGTGTAGGTGCCCTCTTGCTGTGCCCACCCCCAACAGTGGGCGTCACCCAGCCCACCTGTCGCTGACCAGCGCCTGGCCTGACCTAGCACTCGTAGATCATAAGTGTTTGGACTGTAGAGCCCCACACTGCAGGCTGGTTATCATTGTGCAGGGTCTTAACTTTCCCTGGGGGCTGAAGTTCTGCTCATCCCACCAGGCCTTGTGTACAGATTTAAGCATTTCCCACACCTGAGGCACCTCTCACCTGCGGGACACAGTCAGGGTAGGGGCACAGGCCCTCCAGCCCTCAGCCTCAGCCCTGCTGTTGTCTGCTCCCCACCCTAGGGTTCTGCCCAAGGTCACTGCACTCCCCCCATGCACCCACCACCACTACGGTCCTGGTTTTGGGGGCTGTGCTCCCATGGCCGGGCAGGCCACTCTTTCTCATCTGCCCACTGTGGACATCCCAGCGTGCAATCCCAGGAGTGGTAGCTTTGCCTGCCAGCCATTTGATGGCAGAAATGCTTGTCCTTCCCAGCATAGGACCTTCCTGTGGGCATTAGAGGCTCAGTGAGGGTTGGCCGGATGAAGGGACATTTACATGCAAGAAATGCTGGTCACTGCGTAGCGGGCCCTCTCCTGTTCGGCCTGAGAAGGTGCTTGGAGAATGAGTCATGGTTCTGTATCTGTGGGTTTCAGTTTGTGTGCTCATGATCTCCTTTCTCCCTCCCTACTTGGCCCTACAGCTCACCCGGCGGTTGCCACCCATCAAGGAAGCAAAGCCAAGGTTGCAGAAGCTCTTCCGGGACTTCTGGCTCTATTCCGTGCTGATGGGCTTTGCTGTGGAGGGATCAGGTAAGGGAAGCTGCTCTCCCAGGGGACAGTGAAGAGCGAGGACCAAGGTGGGTAGGATCTCCCTCTCAGTGTTCGTGTGTGCTCAGCAGCTGTGGCTTCCCTCAGGTGAGCTTCATGGACGTAGTTTAGGCTTTGGGAGCACCTTGTACCCAGGAAACCTGCCCAACCTAGGAGAAAGACACTTTTCTGGGCCCCACTTTGGGGACAGTGGCCCAAGCAAAAGACCCACAAATAGAAGCTGTCAGCTTGGGCCCCGTGGCGTTCTTCCTGAGCCAGGGTGCACATCGCCCACCTGCCCTGCACTCTCTTGCAGGACTCTGGCCGGAGGAGTGGTATGAGGGGGTCTGTGAGATCGCCACCAAGTCACCCCTGCTCACCTTCCCCAGCAAAGAGCCACTGCGGTCTGTTCTTCAGTACAACTCGGCCATGAAGAATGACACAGTCACACCCGTAAGGATGCCTTGCCCAGGACGTGTGGTGCTGGGTGGGGCTTTGTGGAGCTCTCTGGGACACTGAGAGCAGGTCCTGAGTGCCCATGTCCATGCTCATGGCTGCTGGGGCATGGGTGTGGGTGGGGAAGCGGCCCCCATCCAGTGCCCACTCGAGCACTGCCATCCATCCCCCAGGCCGAGCTGAGTGAGCTCCGCAGCACCATCATCAACCTGCTGGACCCTGTCCCCGAGGTATCCACGCTCATCAACAAGCTGGACTTTGCCATGTCCACCTACCTGCTGTCCGTGTACCGGCTAGAGTACATGAGGTATAAGCTCCACCGCCATGCCCCACGCCCCTCAAGGCAGGGGCTTTTCTTGGTCCCACCTAACACGTAAGCTTTCCTAGAAGAACAAAACCCAGATGCCACGTGTCACACACCCCAGGTCTGACTCTGGTGCTACCAAGCCCTAGGGTATAGGCATCTGAGCTGTTACGAGAGGTGCCACAGACTTGGTGCACTTGACAGACCAAGCCCCTCCAGGAGTGGTCCTCTCTGGGATTCCCCGGGCTGGGTTTCCAGGACAGTCTGGAGCACAGACAGCAGACTGGAGGTGGGAAGGGGCCTGCTCCTAAATGGTCCCACTGGCAGCCTGACACGAGGGACACATCTGTAAGCCCAGTGACCCAACAGAGAGAATGACTGTCATGATGGCAGCAACAGTAATGTGATGGAGCATGCAGGTCCACGAGGTGGGCGCAGTTACACCCCCACTTCACAGATAAAGAAACCGAGGCACTGGGCTCTTGATTAAGTTGCCCAAGGTCATAGTTCTTGATCTAGTTTGAAACCCCGCTTTAAGCACCATGCCTCCCATGAAGGGAGGCCGGAAGTGGCAGCAAGATGCCCGTTGCCCAGCTGCCCGTGGCTGCCGGCATGGGTCCTCTGGACCCACTGTGCAGAGGCCCAGGATGGCTGGGCCACAGGAGGGTATGTCCCATTGCCAGAGAAGACTGAGTCACAGGACAATTGCAGTACTTACAGAATGAGGTCTTTCCCAAATGGTTCAAACAAGAGAGGAGGGATGTTCTTAAAAGGAAGAATATTTGGAAAACGCTACTATTTTAACCTTTATTTGGTGCCATGAGACCCTCTTGCTTAGATGCTTGTCATACAGAAATTCCCATTGTGGCGCAGCGAAAATAAATCCAACTAAGAGCCATGAGGTTGCGGGTTTGATCCCTGGCCTCGCTCAGTGGGTTAAGTATCTGGCATTGCCATGAGCTGTGGTGTAGGTCGCAGATGCAACTCGGATCTGGTGCTGCTGTGGCTGTGGCGTAGGCTGGCAGCTACAGCTCCAATTGGACCCCTAGCCTGGGAATCTCCATATGCTGCGGATGTGGCCCTAAAAAGAAAAAAAAGAAGAAACTTGTCATACAAATTAGAAAAGGGCTGGTATGTGAGTGGGAGTGAGGCTCCCCACCCCTGCTTGGTCCTCTTCTCCCTGCCTTCTGGCAGCCCAGGGTCCCCACAGCCAAGGGAGGGTGTCTGCCAGTCACCTCTCCAGTATGGGCAGTGTTAGATCTGATGGGGGAGGAGAAGGGAGCACCTGCAGCTTCAGATTTACTCAGGCTATTCTCCTGCTAGGGTTCTACGCTCAACAGATCCTGACCGCTTCCAGGTGATGTTCTGCTACTTCGAGGATAAAGCAATTCAGAAAGACAAATCAGGTAAATTGAGTTGTACTCATGATGAGTCAAAGTCTAAGTGTATAGAAGGAATACTGCTCCCTACTTTCTGTGTATGTGGGGAAAAGGGTTTTCTGAAGCTATATACAGTATTGGAAAGATCATGTAAAACACCTAATCTCAAAAAATGTTTACTTTTCTGCTCTGCCACTGCTGCGAGGGGCTCAAGAGCTGAAGGAACATCAGCCTTGCCCAGAGTTGAGGTACCAAAGCACTCCAGCCCCCAGACTTCAACAGAGCCCTGTCCTCTGCTGGAAGGGTGCCAGGCTCCTCAGCTGTGAAGAGGGACATGGGGCATCTTATTACTAAGGAGTGGTCATGCTTTTCATTTCAGATGCTTAGAACAGGCTGGAAGGACTGAGAGCCAGGCTCCAGAGGCAAATGATTGTAATTCAAACATGGATACGATATTTCTATTATCTAGTTTTAAAAAAAGATAGATGAGTTCCCTGGTGGTTCAGCAGGTTAAAGATCTGGCATTGTCACTGCTGTGGCTCAGGTTGCTGCTGTGGTACAGGTTCAGTCCCTGGCCTGGGAACTTCTCCGTGCCTTGATGCAGCCAAAAAACAAAACAAACAAAAAAGAAGGGCAAATACACTAGGACACATATATCCCAATACATCAGGAGGTAATATATGTCATATATGTGCTTATATATACAGACATATGATTTATAACTTTTATTTCTTTCATTAAGTACTCATGAGGTTGAGCCATAGAGTCGTTTATCTTGTGTAATCAAGAGAGAACCATGCAATCCAGAGAGAGGCTGGGCACCCCCCCGTAAAGTCACAGCTGGCCTCAGAGTGACCAGATAGGCAGGGCCAGCAGGTGATGGTCAGAGGTGTACCGCAGAGCAGCCAGCAAGAGGCACTATTAGCCAGAGCAGAGAGCTTGCTCTGGGGCTGCACCCATCCCTCGCTGTGGGGCCTATTCTCAGCAGGCCTCCTGCTCACCAGGGGACCCCCCACTCAGAGCCACAAGCGTTTTCAGCACACCTGATTTGAGGTTGCATCCTCCTGTTTTGGGAACACAAGGACCTGCTAGTCCCTGAATGCAAAAGTCCTCAGACCCTTAGCTCACAGGCCTCGTGTGAGAGGTCCAAAAAGGACCACACTCCTGGGAAAACCGGAAAGTAAATGCTCGTACAGTATCCAAACATTACCACAACCCTAGTGAGGCAAACCTAAGGTGAGAATAGGAATGAAAATATGAAGAGGCACTAAAATTGAGGCAGCGAAGAAAAAATCTAAATGCACAGTACAGGCACTGTTTGTCAGTATTAGTACGATGACACTGATGAACTGTGGCATCACTGGATTGGTCTGTGTGCTGACTTATAAGGTATTTAGAAATTGAAGGGACTTTGAAATGCTAAACCTATGCTTTAATTAAATGCTTAGAAGAATCTTGTTAAGTTTATAATTTAAATATTTGAGGAAATGTAGTACATTCCATCTACAAATCTTTGAATATAGCTTAGTTTAATAATGCATTTATTCCAGTGAGCAGTATTAACAATCATCTCAAGTATTCTCAGAGTAAAAATTTTTAAGAAACTAAAGTAGTTTCTAAAGAGTTAAGAAATTATTCATAAAAATACGTTAAAGACTTTTTTAAACAAATATTGTTTTTATTGATTGCAAAAAATTAATTTTTCAGATTCAATGAACAGTATATTTACTCTTTTTAAAGGCTTTTTTTTTAAATTATGCCTTCTGAAGATATTCCCCAGTCTGAACAGATTATTCAGTAGCTTCATTCTTTTTTACACTTTCTCCTCATCTGCTCTCCAAGTGCCAAATGGATGAATGGCTTTTTCTGCAAACGTCATTGATTTCCTAGATGCAGAGTTATGATTGGTTAACTGGCATGGGGATGTTTCAAGGAAAGCTGAGTGGTAACAAGCTCATCGCTTGTTATAATTTTGTTATCTTCTTGTTAACAAGATTAATAAATTTAGTATTAATAAAGCACAGTCAGTTGTGAGGAGCCCTTTCCCACAGAGTGTCAGCACGTGGAGGATTTCTCTGTTCTCACCAACACAGAACTAATCCCCAGGTGCTCTGCTGCCATTCATTTTTTTCTTCTGTTGAGAAATCAGTCCTTGGAGAAACCTTTTGAAAAACCACCCCAGGGACTGTGAGATGCCACTTCACATGAGGCCTCTGTCCGGGAGGCCCTGGCAGAGCACTTTGCCCTCCTGCTCATGGTCAGGAGGTTGGTGCAGACTGGCTCCTGTGGGACTGGTGAGGGGGGGTCAGCACGGGTTCCCAGAGCCTCTCCTGGCAATGTGGCGGTCACTCACTACCCTACCTGTGGAGCCTGCATGAACCTGGAGACAAGTGGGCGCTTCCTCAGGGTTCTGTCACTGCTCTGTGCTGCTCATGCTGTGCTGTTGCTCTGCCTTGTTCCCCAGAGGCAGTGAGCACTCCATACCTGGACTGTGGTCTCATTACTGCCTCCAGTGAAAGGAGTCAGGGCTCCACGAAGAAGTGGTTCATCTGGAGAGGGCTGGGGCAGGAAAATGCAGGATGAGGCTGGGGCATCTTGTGCTGCCAGGGTGTCGGGTGGCACCAAAACCGAAGAGCAATAGGGGAGGGAGAAGCAAGGGCATGTGGGCATGCTGCGGACACAGGAGCCTCTGCAGGAGCAACCGTGTGACTAACCAGTGATCACGCTGACTCCACCACTGAGTAAGAGCACCCAAAGAGGACAGACTTCCTTCTGGAACCCCACTTGCTAAGAGGAGAGAGGATGAGGAAGATGGGACATCCCGACGAGAACCAGAGTGGTGGCTGCAGTACCGATGGCCAGGGATTCAGGGGCAATGGGTCGAGGTGCTGCCCACCTCCTCTGCCCCACAGCGGGGGCTGGACGCCAGGACTTGCTTCTACAGTAGAGTGGGGAGAGAATGCTGCCCTACCAGTGACAGGCATAAGACACAGTGGAACAGGGGCCACTTCCCCTGGAATCCTGGCTTGCTCGGGCATCACATGAGCCTCGATGAGGACACAGACTAAAATGCCTGTGCTTAGAAGTGAGGCGGCCAAAGCAAAAAAAAAAAGTGAGGCCAGAAGACATATCAGCCCAGGAGTCGGCACAGGCTGGGGCCTGGGTACCCATGGGTCCTGGGACAGAAGAGGGACTAGTGTGGGAGGCGGGACAGTGTCATGTCACAACAGTGTCACAGTGAGATTGGGGAGTGGGCGGGCCCTCGCCTGCTGACACCCCACTCTCCCGTTTCAGGGATGATGCAGTGCGTGATTGCTGTGGCTGACAAGGTGTTCGACGCCTTCCTGAACATGATGGCAGATAAAGTAAGCCTTGTCAGAGCACCACCGCGCGTCTTTGGGCCAGGCCGTGCGGCACCTGCCACCTGTCTCTTCTGAATCCAGGCCAAGACCAAGGAGAATGAGGAGGAGCTGGAGCGCCACGCACAGTTCCTGCTGGTCAACTTCAACCACATCCACAAGCGGATTCGCAGGGTGGCCGACAAGTACCTGTCTGGTCTGGTGGACAAGTAAGCTGGATGTACTGATGCTGCATGTGTGCATGTGTGTGTGCACGTCTGAACGTAGGGGAGAGTGCACTCAGCACAGGGAAAGTGGGCTCAGCATCACAGCTCTCAGGGGCCATGTAGCCCTACAGGGTGTCTGCCATAACGGGTCAGTGGCCTGAACCTCCCCTTGCTCTGAGCTGTCATGCCACTTATGGCATATCTCCTGACCAGGGGTCACCTCGCTGTGTCTGAATCCCACCCTCCCTGCCGCAGGGCCTCTGGGCTCAATCTGGAACACTCAGGCCACCCCATGTACCGTCTGTTTTCTGGCCCAGAGCCCCCCACCCCTTCTGGGGTCTTCCAGGCCCCTGGGGAGGAGGGGTGAGGGAGGAGGGAGAAAGAGGGAGGCCTCTCCCCAAGCTGTTTCTCCCAGACTCTTCTTGCTGGGCTGGGAGCCAAGGCAGACAGACTTTAGGATGTGCCAGAGGAGGAGGGCTGAAGGGCAGGCCTGCCCCTGCAGGAGCCTGGTCTGTGTGTGACCAGGATAATGGAGACCCTGCTAGGCAGCAGGAGGCAGGCTTTAGGGAGCACTAAGAGAGGCTCTGGGTGCAGGTTCCCCCACCTGCTCTGGAGCGGGACGGTGCTGAAGACCATGCTGGACATCCTGCAGACCCTGTCACTGTCGCTGAGTGCCGTGAGTGCCCTGCCCACCCGGCCCGCGCCCCCATACGTGGTGAAGGGGTGCCCGCCCTGGCCTTTCCCAGTCACAGACGGGACAGGTGGAGTAGGGAAGGAGGCGGTGCTTGGAGCAGGTTTGACAGAGGGCCTGTGTGTTTTCAGGATATTCACAAGGACCAGCCTTACTATGACATCCCCGACGCCCCCTATCGCATCACCGTCCCTGACACCTATGAAGCCCGAGAGGTAGGCTGGGGACTAGAGCTCCAGCATGAGGCTCGGGGTCAGTTCAGCCCGGGTGGTCACTAAGCACTGTGAGCAGCTGGCCTCCTCCCATGGTGCTGATGGTGCCACACCCTCTTCCAGAGCATTGTCAAGGACTTCGCCGCACGCTGTGAAATGATCCTCCAAGAGGCCATGAAGTGGGCACCCACTGTCACCAAGTCCCACCTACAGGTACTTTCTTGACATGGTCAGAAAGCAACCTTGGGGAGTTCCTTCCAGCAAACTTGAAATACAGACAGCACCATGTGACCAGACAGGACACTGTGTCCAGTGCCTGGATGAGACAGGAGCCCCAGGGGTGAGCATACTGCCGGGGGCGAGGAGGGGAGGTGACCGCCACAGCAGGAGAGGTGCCAGGCCTCAAGCAGGACTTGGGGCTGCATGCAGGGTGAGAGTGGCATGGTGGGCTGGAGGCCCTGCAGTCCAGTGGGGCTGAGGGCTGCATGACGGAGGTGGGGTTGGGCTCCTGTCCTATAAGCCCCATCTGACCTGTAACCACACTTTCTGACAGAAACGCTGGCAGTAAATTAAAATGCTGCCGGTGAGCCATTATTGGAGATGGTCAGGCAGAAATGGCAGAAATGCCACAGTACCTGGATGGAGGGGATCCCTTAGGAGGGATTTGAGGGGTTCCCTGGTGGCCTAGCCACTAAGGATCTGGTGGTGTTGCTGCTATGAACCAGGAACTTCTACATGCTGTGGGTGCAGCTTAAAAAAGGGGGGGAGGCGGGATCGGAGGCCAAGAAAAACTAGAGAAGATCTGGCCTCAAAAGGAGCAGGCGCATCAAGGGGGGCTTGTGAAATTGACCTCAGTCACACCTGTCGGCCTGGAGCTGATTCTGTGGTGCCTGTGCTGTGAGCCAGGAAGGGTGCAGCAGCAGCTCCAGGAAACTGCAGAAACTGGGCCTGTGCCAGGATGCCAAAGGGCTGCCCTTCACAGGCTCTTGGAGCAGGAGCATGGAGAGCTCTGAGGGGCAGGCTTCCAGCCACTGCAAGAGCTGGGCCTTGTGCTTGCTCTGGTAAATCTTAACCCTGGTTCCCTGGTTTATGTACAGGAAAAGGGCTCCGAGGCCTTGGTCTAAAGCAGGAAGCCCCCTTCCACTCCTGGAAGGGTTCAGTGGACACACGGGTCAGCAGGGAGGGCCTGGCCCAAGAGGAAAGTGGAAAACAGGGTTGAGACAGTCTTGACGCCTGCACCAGGCACCCCTTGGTGTCACCCTAGGCCTTCCATTCCCCTCCCCACCCCACGTGTCCTGTCTGAGCCCCTACCCACCTGCCATCCAGCCCTCGCTGCCCAGCCACCTGTCCCTACCCCCAAACCATGCTCTGTGCTGCACAGTGCACTAGCCTGCAGGGTGTCTGCCAGTCCCCATCCCCAGGGAGCCATGGGTGGGTCGGGGGCTTTAGAACCACTGGTGCAGGTGTCTGTGGGCATATGTGTGCATTTGGAGGGGTACTTACACGGTTCCCCCTCACCTCCATAGCCAGCATGTGAGGCCTTTCAGACCTGCACGCCTCTGGCCTGGGCTTGCCTTCTGCCTAGTCCTTCCAGACCTGCAGGAGCCCCCACAGCCCTGGCTCTGCCAGGTGTCCCTGCCCCTTCCATAGTTGGCAGGTGGGCCAGGGCTCTGTCCACCACGGGGACAGGAAGACCAGGCATCTGCAGCCATTTCCTGCAGCTCTGGGTCGGGTGCATCTGGGTTCCCATGCAAGTGGTAGCCAGTTAGGAGGGCGGTCCCAGCAACTTCACACTGACTCCACAGAGGCTGGTTGTATCTTTAAAGTAAAGCAGCATTTCTTTGTTCCAGGAGTACCTGAACAGACACCAGAACTGGGTGTCAGGGCTGTCACAGCACACCGGGCTGGCCATGGCCACCGAGAGTGTCCTTCATTTCGCCGGCTACAACAAGCAGAACACGACCCTCGGGGTATGTGCAGTAGCTCTCGGAAGCCTGGCCCCCATGTTGGGGGTGCTTTCCTGCCTACAGACCCAGGCTCAGAGGGCCACTGCTCATTGGAACGGGCTCTTTCTTGCGGTGTTCAGATGGCGAGCTACACTCGGGCCATTAGTGGGACCGGGTTTAGGATTCTGTGTGTCCATGAGGAAGTGTCCTCTTGGACAGGGTCAGCCCTGCTCTTTAGTCACGACGAGCTGGTTGCCCTCATTGCCCTGAACCACACCACGTCCTTAGCTTCATCTCGTCCTGCTTGAGAATCATTTAGGGGCAACATGTACGCTAAGTGGTCCTTTCTGAGCCAGAGTCCTTGCCTCAAAGCTGGACAGAGGTTGGTCACAGTGGCCCAACTGGAAGGTGTGCTTCTTGGGGTCTCCCAGCCTCGGGGCCCAGAGCAGGGCCTCTGCTGGCCCATCGAAGCCAAGGAGGCCGTGTGCACCTCTGTGCTGTCTGCTCTGGGTGCCCGGCAGAAAGGGAGGAGCCCTGGGTCTCTGAGGATACAGGCAGGGGCCGGGGCAGGACTCAGGTGAGGCCTGCAAGAGATCAGTGTTACTTGAAAGATCTCAGGTTTTCCCACAGAGATTTAGATTCAGGTTCGGTTTTTCCCTGTTTTGTCACTCAGGAGGGAAGGACCCTTTTTATCATGTGTTCTGGTTGCTGGTTGTCAGGAGGCCCTGACCAAGGAGCCCCCATCTGCAGATGGTGTGGAGCCTGGGGGTCCAGGCGACCTCTCCCCCCAAAGGAGAGCAGGCTGGGCAGATTCAGTCAGCAAGCCCACTTCCCGGGAACAGTCAGGAAAGCCCTGCCAGGCTGTTCTCAGTATGGTAGGCTGCGGAGGTGGCTGAGGTGGGGGGGTGCTGGCTGCCCTGGTCCGCTGTTATCTGCTGTCTGAGGCTGTGCCGACACCATGGGGGCCACTCAGCATGCAGAAGGGCCACGTGTCCCCACTTCGGGGAGCACGCTGAGCCTCAGAGGCGGCGAGTGGCAGGGCCAGGTCCCCACACAGGCCTGCTCCAGGCCACACTGTCTAGAAAACATAGTTTTATGTCACCTTGTTTAAAGTGAACCAGGTTAAAATTTTTATGACAAAACCATGTGATTTTGTTCAGTTTATATTTCTCCCCCCAACCCTCTTACCCCACACACCATACCCCAAAATAGAAAGTTGCTCAAAACCCTAGCAATTGAGAATCTGTCATCCACAGTCAAATTCATGTGTGATGACCAGCTACACTTGTATAGTGAACAGTGCTGGAGGGACACCTGGGAGGTGGCCCTTGGTGATGCTGGGTGGGTCCAGCCAGTGGTGGGAACGGGAGCCACCTAGACTGGAGGAGTCCTAGAGGGGCTGGAGGCCCCATGGCAAGACCGAGGTGGAGGAGTAGGGGCATATGATCCGGACGTCCCTCCCATGGGCCGCAGTGGTGTGTCTGAGCCTCGCCAGTCACTGCACTCACCTTGGCCACCTTCCCCGTTCTCTGTCCCGTCACAGTGTATATCACTGAGAAAAGTTTCAGGGCAAAAGTTTTAAAATCTTTTCTCCATGTGACATATCAGACCTCAGAGGGTGTTTAGAAGTGTTTCATTTTAATTTGTATACGCTGGAGATTTTCAATATCTAAGAGATTTTTAACAACCTGGGTCCTTCCTGGCCTGGAGGGGTGGTGACTTGGGGCTCTGTCTGCAGGCAACCCAGCTCACGGAGCGGCCAGCCTGTGTGAAGAAGGACTACTCCAGCTTCATGGCAGCCCTCAACCTGCGCAACCGCTACGCGGGCGAGGTACCTTCTTGCTGGCTGGTCAGGCCTTTTGAGTGTCCTCTGCTTCCTAGTGGAGGTGGCTGAAGGGTCTGGGTGGTATGGACTCATTCTCTTTAGGGGGATTGGGACCCAGTTTGTTGGGAGCACTTGTGATGTTACTCCCCACCTCTGACCACACGGGAGCTTTTTTTCTCTCTGCCTTAAGTGGTAGCTATGCGTTATTAGCTAGGGGTGATGTGCCCTTAGTCCAGTTTTACAAATAAAGAAACTGAGGCTCAGGGAATAAGCAGCTTGCCTGAGCCACACAGGCAGAGCATGAGTGGGGCCACATCTGACCACCACAAGAGTTTTTGTCCACCTACCCACGGCTTATCCTTCTCAGCCTTGGTTTCTTCATCTGTAAAATATGGAAGCTGGTCCACACCACTTCACAGGTCCCTGAGAGCCCCTTTCCCATTGTGAGTGGGGGCTTGTCTCCTTGAGGCCCTGTGACCTGCTTGTTCCAGCGGTCACTCTCGCAGGAGCCCTGGCAGGTGGGACCCATGCTCCACTCAGTGGCTGCTGACCCCTCGCTCCCAGGTGCTGGGAATTGCTCTGGAGTCTGCTCCACCCATTTCAGATACCCCATCTGTCTGTAGGGGGTAGGTTTGGGTTTTAGAAGGAGTGAAAATAATGTCTGACTTAGAAGAGTGAGGCCAATACTGTTTAAAGAATTGTATTTGTTCAGCCCACATGCACACAGCCCAGCTTGTGCTCAGGACTGGAATACAGATGATGGGGCCAAGCCCCTGCCCTCAGGGGCTGTCAGAGCTGTGTGGATAATCACCATGCTTATAGAGATGTTCTGGGGAGGCTGTGCACAGGGCAGCATCACCCAGGCGAGCTGTCACTCTCTGTGGGGCACCAGACTGCGTGCGCCTCTCCTGACAGCACCTCCCACAGGTATATGGGATGATCCGGTTCTCAGACGCCACCGGCCAGACATCTGACCTGAACAAGATGATGGTCCAGGAGCTGAACTTGGCGTTGGACGCGGGTGACCCTCAGCGTTACACACAAGCCATGTTCAAGCTGACAGCCATGCTCATCAGCAGCAAAGGTAACGCCCAAGGTGGTAGCACCTCCACCTCCCAGCAAACTGAGCCCTGGCTGTGGAGGGTGGAGGAAAATCAGGCCAGTGCTGACCTGGCTGTTGTTGGCTGTCCTGCCAGCCATGTGGGGCCTCTGAGCAGTGTGTTTGGTTCCAGACTGTGACCCACAGCTCCTGCACCACCTGTGCTGGGGTCCCCTGCGCATGTTCAATGAGCACGGCATGGAGGCTGCACTGGCCTGCTGGGAGTGGCTGCTGGCCGGCAAGAACGGAGTGGAGGTGCCGGTAAGACGCCGGCCGCAGTCGGCCGAGGAGGGAGAGGTAGAGAGCCAGGCCAGGCCCCTCAGCTGACAAGTGTGGAGACCCCGTGCCAGCCCCTCATCCACCAGGCCTCACATGTAAGACTGTGACATTGATACCTGACCACAGGGCTGTCTCAGTGACTAGAGGGAACACTAGCTAAAGGACCCAGTGGTGTCTGAAGCTGTTATTTTTCCAAAGCCCAGCAGGGGGAGCCCTTTCTCCAAGATTGAGACCTGAGTCCTGGAGGGTTGGCTGCTTCAGTAGGGGAGGTCAGATGGGAAGATCAGCTGATGGGATGAACGCTTATGAACAGATTTCTTTTTCAAAGACCCCAATAATTTTCCTGGTAACAGAATTTGACGTGTTTTTTCCTCTATTTTCTTACATGTTTTTTAAGATAAGTTGAGATAAGTGGTCAAAGGAGGTGTTGGGTTGGGTGTGTTTTCTTTTCTTTTTAGTACTGCACCCACAGTATATGGAAGTTCCCAGGCTAGGAGTCGAATCAGAGCTGCAGCTGTTGGCTTACGCCACAGCCACAGAAACACCAGATTCTTTTGTCTCTTTTTTGTTGTTGTTGTTGTTGTTGCTATTTCTTGGGCCGCTTCCGCGGCATATGGAGGTTCCCAGGCCAGGGGTTGAATCGGAGCTGTAGCCACCGGCCTACGCCAGAGCCACAGCAACGCGGGATCCGAGCCGCGTCTGCAACCTACACCACAGCTCACGGCAACGCCGGATCTTTAACCCACTGAGCAAAGGCAGGGACCGAACCCGCAACCTCATGGTTCCTAGTCGGATTCATTAACCACTGCGCCTCGACGGGAACTCCAGAAACACCAGATTCTTAACCCATTGAGTGAGGCCAGGGATCAAACCATCTTCATGGACACTAGTTGGGTTCTTAACCCACTGAGCCACAATGGGAACTCCTCAAAAGGGGTGTTTTGTGTATCTGGCCCCAAGGGAAACGGGATAACTTCCAAGCATGGGCCTCACGTTTGCCTGGCACATTACCACTGCATGGAGTTTGCATCTAGCAATGTGTGGTCTGGTGGGCCTCTGTGGAGGGACTGAGTCAGGGAGAGGCACTTAACCTGCTTCCCAGGAGGGAAGGGCTGGGCCCTGGACTTGCCAGTAGCTCCTGGACCCCTTCTGTGTGGAATAGGGTGGGCGCCAGGCTTGGCCAGGCCAGCTCTGCTGGACGCACCCACTGTTCCAACTCCAGGGCATGTTCCCCTCTGTGACGGGTGATGACAGGCTCTGCACAGAGTCTGAGAGGACAGACAAGCTGGTCCCTCAGGGCAGGAGCAGTGCTGGCACAGGAGCTTGAGCGCCTGCAGCGGTGCAGCTGCCATCATTGTGGGGCTCCGTAGTCAAGTGCAACAGGATCCTGTAGTCTCTCATCTTCATCTGTTTTCCTCCCACATGTGTTACCTTGTACTGGTCCTGTCTCTGTTCTACAATGCAAAAGCCTTTCAGAGACATCAATTTTTTAAGGCATAGACCCTCAGCCCATATGCCTTCCTTCAGCTCATGCTGTGGGTGTTTCTTTTGGGTCTGCAACCCCACGTTGACAGTTTCATTCTTTCGTTGCTTTTGACACGTGATGTAATGTCTTTGGGGAGAAATCTGCAAGCTTGCATCATTTCTCAGTATGAGCTCTTATTTGGTGGTGGTTTTGTTTTGTTTTTTCCTTTCACTGACTTTGAGGATGTTAGTCTTTTAATAGTTTGATAGACATGCCTGTGTGTGTGGTTTTCTACATATTTCATGTTGGGATTCCTTGAACTTCTTAAATTTAGAGATTATGGCCTTTTCTTCAGACTTGGAAAATTTCAGGCCAGTATTTCATTAAATATATTTTTCACTCTGACCTTTCTTCTTCTTTTTTTTTTTTTTTGTCTTTTTGCTATTTCTTTGGGCCACTCCCATTGCATATGGAGATTCCCAGGCTAGGGGTCTAATCGGAGCTGTAGCCACTGGCCTACACCAGAGCCACAGCAACTTGGGATCCGAGCCACGTCTGCAACCTACACCACAGCTCACGGCAACGTGGGATTGTTAACCCACTGAGCAGGGGTAGGGATCGAACCCGCAACCTCATGGTTCCTAGTCGGATTCGTTAACCGCTGCGCCACGACGGGAACTCCAGACCTTTCTTCTCATCTGGGCTCCAGGGACACTTGTGTTGCTGACACTGTGAGAGTGGTCTTGTCCCAGGATCATCAATGTTCCCTTTGGTCATTTTCATTTTCTCTCATTTGTATTCATTTTAATTTGCTTGTCTTCCAGTTCCCTGGTATCTTCTCCTGCCTTATTCACTCTGCTGTTAAACCATGTTTAATGTATTTCATTTCAGATGTCACAATTCTCAGATTTAGGGTTTTTCTTTTTTATGTTTTGTATTTCTTGGCTGAGAATCTCTGTATCTTTGCCTGTTGTTTTATTTTTTCCTATAGATCTTTGAGTATGTTTGTAAGAATCACTTTAAGATCCTTGTCTGGGGAGTTCCCATCGTGGCTCAGCAGAAACAAATCCAACTAGTGTCCCTGAAGATGTGGGTTTGATCTCTAGCCTTGCTCAGTGGGTTGAGGATCTGGCATTGCTCTGGGCTGTGGTGTGGGTTGCAGACATGGCTCAGATGCCTAGTTGCTGTGGCTGTGTGTGGTATAGGCTGGCAGCTATAGCTCTGACTCAACCGCTAGCCTGGGAACTTCCATATGCCATGGGTATGGCCCTAAAAAGAAATAAAATAAATAAAGTAATATCCTTGTCTGGGTTAGTTCTAGAATCAGGGTCATCTGTGGGTCAATTCTACTGCTGTTAAAGCTTGTGACCATGGCTTAACACTGAGTGTGGAGACTCGGGGGCTCTGTGTCTTCTTTTCCTGGGGAGTAGGGGTCCTTCTTATGTCTAGTGGCTGGAGTGAAGGGCATACCCTCAGGGGCTAGTCTTGGCAAGGATGGTGGATTCTTCCTGCTTACACTCCACGCTCAGGGCTCACAGAAGGATTTGCTATTTCATTTGGGGTCTTTCAGACTGCAGTCTGTCCCTTGCCCCTGCCATCACCAGCAACTTGGCTGCCTTGAGGCCTTGGCCTTTGGCAGGCCTGTTCCCACTGTGCTTCCGGGGACATGGCTTCCAGGGTGTGTGTCTCTTCCCCACCCTCCCTGACACCCAGCAGACACATAGGGGCTGTGTGTCATCCAGCTCCTGCCACTCTTGGCTCAGGACTGAGGGCCCAGGGGCTCCTCTGCTGCCGCCTGGCCTGTACAAGGATGTGCTGTCCAGGCCCAGACACGCCTCATACCCATAAGTGGGAGCCGTGCCACTTCTGCTTCTGGCATCTGTGGATTCCGATTTTCAGTTGTTTCTATTGCATGGCAGCAAGTGCTAGTTATGGAGAAGTTGGAAGGTATGAGTACAATGAAAAAACCAAAAGCACCCACAGCTCCAAATTCAGAGGCAGTTGCTAACCACTGACAGCATCCTGATGGCTTTTGCATCCGTGGGGAGGTAAAGCACGTCCAGCACAAGGGTCTGGACCTTAGTTCTTCTGGGTTGGGAAGAAGCTCTGATCCCCTGGTACAGAGCTCAAGTCCGTGACCCAAAACGAGTGAACAGACACAGCCTGGCCTCCACCTGCCCCCCAGCCTCTGAAAATGCCCAGACAAGGTCCTCATGGCTATCTCTTCCCCCTTTTACACTCCCCACAATGATTCTTAGAGAATCCTATACCTTCTACCTTAAAGTATATTCAGTCTACCCATCTCCCAACATCCCCACTGCCAGCCCCGCCTCCACCCTCCACCCTCTACCCTGGAGTGAGAGGGAATGCTGGGACCCCCTCCACACACACACAGGAAGCTGGGAAACCTGGTCAGAGCAGGTCCCTCTTGCGCCCAGACCTGTCCCGGCTGTCCAAGCTTATGCAGACCAGAGGCAGGCAGTCGCTGTGACCTGCAAGACCCCTGCCCTCTTGCTGCCCCTGCCATGGCCCCAGCAGGCTCCTGCTTTAGGCTGTGGGCGCTGGTCCCCTCCCAGCAGGGCCCTCTTTGGATGAGGTTCCTGGGCTGGCCAGAGCTATGCCCTCTGCATCAGTCCTCCCAGCCTGCCTGAAATGGTTTGCCCCCAGCAGAGTCTGCTGTCTAGTTTGTAGGTCTGTTCCTGGGCATGGACATGGGCATTTGTTTGTGTTCTTTCCCAGAGCGAGGGCTCAGGCCCTGGTCAAGGTGGTGACCAGGTTGGGGAATAGGCAATGGGCAGCTCCCTCGGCCTCTAACACATACCATTCACGTTTGGTGTCAAGATGGCCTCCTGTCTGCATGTGGACTTTGTCCTCTTCTCAGGCCTGCAGTGGCTTCTGTGCCTCCAGGCTGGAAGGGGGGCAGAGGGCAAAGGTGAGCACCACCTGCCCTCTCTCCTTCCTCAGGCTTCCCCCCGCCCCCCACCGCCTCAACTCACACAGCTCAGAGGCCTGGGCCAGGGGCCCTGAGCCTGGCCGCTCAGCCATCCCCTCTGCAGGGGCTCCAGATTCCCTGGAAGGAGTCCCAGGTATTGTCAGGCCAACAAAGGCTGCTCCCCAGGATGAAGGTGGCATGAAGGTGGTGTGTAGTGTCCGTGTGGGGAGGAGGAACTGCCCTGCCAGCCTGAAGGCCCTGAGCAGGCAGCCTCCCTGTGGGTGGTTTCCAGGCCTGTGGTGCCCGTGATAGGCCTGCCACACCACAAAGCAGGACATGAGGTCTGGCTGGGGGCCAGAGTGGGCTTTTGATAGAAAGGAGCTGAGCAGTGGGGTCATCAGAAGATCTTAGGTGATCATTTTCATTCATACCTCAGTTTTCTAATTTTGTTTCGTGAGCATATATTCCTTTCTTAATTAAAAGTGAAAACCTAGCGACCCCTCTGAGCTTGGTGGAAAGCTAACCGTTGTGTTCTTGCAGTTCATGCGGGAGATGGCAGGGGCCTGGCAGATGACAGTGGAGCAGAAGTTCGGACTGTTTTCTGCGGAGATAAAGGAAGCAGACCCCCTGGCAGCATCGGAAGCGAGTCAGCCCAAACCCTGTGCCCCCGAAGTGACCCCTCACTACATCTGGATTGATGTATGGGCCTCCTAGGTTCCCCCGGACTCTGCTTGCTCCGGCCTGGGTGGGGGTTCCCTGGGGTCCAGGTTTAAGGCTTCTGATGTGGGGGGTAGTTATCCCTCTCTCCCAAGCCCTGATGTCCTATCCCGATGCCCGCAGAACCCCGCACCCCTCACCCATCCTGTCTTCCTGTGGGCCCAGGGCCCTCAGCCACCGGTGGCTTGGGGGTAGACAGCCAGCCCCACAAGTAGTGTGTCCCTTCTCCTCAGTTCTTGGTGCAGCGGTTCGAGATCGCCAAGTATTGCAGCTCTGACCAAGTGGAGATCTTCTCCAGCCTGCTGCAGCGCTCCATGTCCCTGAGCATCGGGGGTGCCACAGGGAGCATGAACCGGCATGTGGCGGCCATCGGGCCCCGATTCAAGTGAGAGCCACCCCTTGGGGCTGTCCACCAGGGTTCCCCATGGTTGGTCATTTGTTCACCAGACACCTTGCCCCCCAGGACCTACAGGGCCCTGGGAAGGGCATCTGCATGCAATGACCTGGATCATCATGCCTCTCGGGGCTGGGGACATGAGGCAGCATGCTGGCCACACCAGGGAGTGTGCAGGGAGGCTTCAATAAGCGGCCTGGCCGACCAAACGTTGGCAGCCTTGTAGATCAGTTGGGGGTGGACAGTGGCAAAAGAATTCAGGTGACACTGTGGAGAGTGAAAAGTGGCCAGCCGTGTGACAGAGCCTGATGTGACAGTGCAGGCCTGGGGCTGATAGTGACTATGGCTAGGGCACGCTACCCACCAAGACATATGGAAAATGCCCAACCATGCCTTGGTCTGCACGCCAAGCCCTGTGCAAACCATTAGCAACACCAGGGGAGGAGACGTATGGCCCACGGCCTCAAACCAGGTGCAGCTGTCAGGGACACTGCAGACACAGCAGGTGGGGCTGGCCTCCCATGAGGAGGGTTCCAATGGAAGGAGGGCTGGGGATGCCACACCCTCCTATGCCCCTTCCTGCTGGCTTCCCTGCCTGAGCTCCAAAATGTTCCTGGAGCCCCCGGTGCCCCCATGGGCCATGATCCTCAAACCACTGGAAATGGGCTAGTTCTCTTTTTTCCTAATTTCCAATCTATCACAGAGTTAAACTTAGACAAAATGTGACAAGAATGGGTTAAGCAGAAAAGGACCCACACTGGACTGTCACAGCCATGGGGATGGACATTTCAGCTCTTGACAGTGTGGCTAAAGATGCTTATAAGGGAGCCTGGACCTGGCAGAAACCCAACCCTGGATCAGTCTGCCTATAGGTGACAGCGCTTCAGGGAGCGGTTTGCAAAGTTTGTGATAACTGAAGCTTCTGGCCAAGGCAGATTCTCACACACGTTTGTTTTTCCCCCAACAAAAGTCAAGGTTTAGGAGTTGCCGTTGCGCCTCAGTGGTAACGAACCCAGCTAGCGTCCATGACGAGGCTGGTTTGATCCCTGGCCTCACTCAGTGGATTAAGGATCCAGTGTTGCCACAAGCTGTAGCACAGGTGGCAAATGTGGCTTGGATCTGGTGTGGCCGTGGTATGGGCCGGCAGCTGCAGCTCCAATTCGACTCCTAGCCTGGGAACCTCCATATGCCATTGGTGCGGCCCTAAAAAGACAAAAATATGCCTAAGACGTCTGGTACAGTAAACTGTAACCAGTAACCACCCATCTGATGCCACAGCCCTGACAGCAGGCTCTGCCACCAGGGATGGCCCCAGAGCTGTGTTTGCAGGAAAGGTCATGCACTGAGCCGGCCCTGTCTCCTAGGCTGCTGACCCTTGGGCTGGCCCTCCTGCATGCCGACGTGCTTCCTAACGCCACTGTCCGCAACGTGCTCCGTGAGAAGGTCTACTCCACAGCCTTCGACTACTTCAGGTACCTCCCACCGCGGGCTGCAGCCTGGCCCTGGGCTTGTATGTCCTGAGCCCCTATAAGATGTGCCCACATTTGCCCACGGCTCAGTTGACTTAAGGGAACAGTGTGCCTGTGTCACTGTCCAGTGATTTGAATGGTGGCTTACGGACTGCACACCCCTGTGCCAGGACTTTTGTGGGGGCGGGGGGGAACAGCTGTAGCTGCGAGCACACTGCTCAGCTGAGGACACTGGTGAAGGGGGCATGAGAAGGTCCTTCCCCTGTGCATCATCAAGATTTGGGTGGCTGGAGACCAGTTCCGACAACCAGTGTCTTTAGGAGACAGTACGGTCCACCACACACCGCCCTCTAACATGTCTGACCCGGGCACTCACCCCTCATCCTCTGATTGTTCACAGCTGTCCCCCAAAGTTCCCTACCCAAGGGGAAAAGAGGCTGCGTGAAGACATAAGCATAATGATCAAATTCTGGACTGCCATGTTCTCAGATAAGAAGTACCTGACCGCCAGCCAGCTCGTGCCCCCAGGTAGGCCTTGTTCTGGGCCACACAGCTGCTCGTGGGGTGGGGTGATGGTGGACAGCGGTGTCTGGGGCCCTGCTGAGCTCTGGCCTTGACCACGCACACAGCCACCAGAGGCCCACGCCTGCCTGGCCACCTCTCCTGCAGCACTGAACAGACAGGGCTCTGAGCAGACAAGCAGATGCCACCTGGCATAACATTCCATGCTATCTCAGTTCACAGGCATCCCTGGCAGCCCAGAATGGGCTGTGGCCCCTATGCCAGAAAGGATAAGGCTCAGTCTGTTGTCACCTGGCAGGGCAAGTCTAAGCAGCAGCTAGTTCCAGCGCAGGGGGTTGGGGACCAGGAACAGTTTTCTGAAAGGTGACGTGGGTAGGAAGGTGGGAATTTCAGTTGTGGCTCAGCGGGTTAAGAACCTGACTAGTATCCATGAGGGTGGAGGGAGGTCAGGGTCAGGGAGAGGTGCTGAAATGTGAGCCGGCAGCCACCCTGCAGGAGGAAGCCTCACTTCTGTCTCTAAAGCACGGGGCTGGTCACCACCCAGGTTAGGAGAGGCGCAGGTCTCTGCCTGCAGGCCAGTCTGACCCCCAGGTAAAGGAAAAGCAGGCCCAGTGACTGTCTAGGTAAGCTCTGGGATGTACTCCCACGCAGGGCAGGCAGCCCTTACCATCTGCCCCTAGCTGCTCGAGTTAATGCCACATTAGGGGACATCTGCCTTGTTCGTGGGGAAGGTCCAAGCACCTCATTCTAGAGTCGTGTGTGTGCCCACAGACAATCAGGACACCCGGAGCAACCTGGACATAGCAGTCGGCTCTCGCCAGCAGGCCACGCAGGGCTGGATCAACACCTACCCGCTCTCCAGCGGCATGTCCACCATCTCCAAGAAGTCAGGTCAGTGGGGCTTTGCTGATGGGCCCCTTGGGTCTTCTGGGTTGCGGAGGCTCCAGGGGACACACTTTGTTGTCCCTGTCCCTAGGCATGTCTAAGAAGACCAACAGGGGCTCCCAGCTGCACAAGTACTACATGAAGCGCCGCACGCTGCTGCTGTCCTTGCTGGTGAGGCCGCTGGGCACCGGGGTGGGGGTGGGGGTGCTTGGGCCACACAGAGGCTCATTGGTGGTTTGTCCCATCTTTCCAGGCCACCGAGATCGAGCGTCTCATCACATGGTACAACCCGCTGTCAGCCCCGGAGCTGGAGCTGGACCAGGCCGGAGAAAATAGCGTGGCCAACTGGAGATCCAAGTACATCAGCCTGAGCGAGAAGCAGTGGAAAGACAATGTGAACCTGGCCTGGAGCATCTCTCCTCACCTGGCCGTGCAGCTGCCCTCCAGGTGGGCGAGGCCACGGCTGCCTGACAAGGGCCTTAGGGAGGAGGGTGACACATCCCTTCCAGGGACAGACAGGAAGACCATCTTAGCTGTTCCCTTCGCCCTTTGTGGCCATGGGCTTCGTCCTGCCAGGGACCAGCGCTCAATGCTTGAGGAGGGGATGTCAGGGCCCAGCAAGAAAGGAGATGCCTGCAATAACTCCCAGAGGCGGAGTTCCTGTCGTGGCGCAGTGGTTAACGAATCTGACTGGGAACCATGAGGTTGCGGGTTCGATCCCTGGCCTTGCTCAGTGGGTTAATGATCCGGTGTTACCTTGAGCTGTGGTGTAGGTCGCAGACACGGCTTGGATCCTGCGTTGCTGTGGCTCTGGCATAGGCCGGCAGCTATAGCTCCTATTCAACCCCTAGCCTGGGAACCTCCATATGCCGCGAGAGCGGCCCAAGAAATGGTAAAAAAAGACAAAATAAATAAATAAAAATAAAATAAAATAAACCCCCAGAGACGGGCCTGGGGAGGGCCCGGGTCTGTCCCTGGGTGTTGTCTTTAAACAGCGAGTGTCCCGTGGTGGCCCTTAAAGGGGTGGGAGGAGTTCCCGTCGTGGCGCACTGGAAATGACTCTGACTAGGAACCATGAGGTTGCGGGTTCGATCCCTGGCCTCACTCAGTGGGTTAAGGATCTGGCATTGCCCTGAGCTGTGGTGTATGTCGTGGACGAGGCTCGGATCTGGCATTGGTGTGGCTCTGGCGTAGGCCGGTGGCTACAGCTCTGATTCAACCCCTAGCCTGGGAACCTCCACATGCCACGGGTATAACCCTAAAAGGACAAAAGACAAAAGAAAAGGGGGGGGGAGCTGGGAGAGGCTCCTGTGCTCAATCCCACCAGGGGGCTGCATTCAGCCCTAAGCCCACGCTGCCCACTCACAGCTTCCTCCGGACAGGCCCACAGCTGACAGCGCTCATAAGTGTCTGCCCTGCCTTAGCCTCAGCAGTCACACCTGAAGCTCACACCTGCCCTCCCACCGCTTACCAGGCCATGGATGGGGCCTGGCTGAGGGAGGTGTCCTGTGAAGGGGAGTGTAGATCAGTGCTGCTCAAGGCAGTGCTAGCATCTTATCACCACCAATCACAGCCAACACTTTGTCAGCAGCCAGATGCCCCAACATGCCTAGGTGTTGATCTGCATCCCTCAGTCGAGGCCCCCTGGCTTCATTTCTGCCACCACATGCTCTGTACCCACAGGTTCAAGAACACAGAGGCCATTGGCAATGAGGTGACCCGTCTGGTTCGCTTGGATCCTGGAGCTGTCAGTGACATCCCCGAAGCCATCAAGGTAGCGTGGCCAGAGGTGCACCAGGGCCTGGTCCTAATAAGTGCATAGAAATGGGGCCACCTCCAGGGCTACCTGGAGACCAGAGACGTGATCAGACCTGCTGATGGCCATTTGCTGGTTTCCTGTGCTTTGAGCTCTGCAGACGAAGCACTCACTCTGTTAACAGTAGGAGAATGTGGAGTGTATCTCAGGCCAGTGCACATGCTATTGTGCATGATATGCCAGAAGTTGTTATAAGTGCTTCATAATCACGCCTCTCAGGGCTGTCCCTGTGACACGGGTGGGGCCTGGACACCTGACCAACATCTCCCTGCTTCCCCCAGTTCCTGGTCACCTGGCACACCATTGACGCTGATGCCCCCGAGCTCAGCCATGTGCTGTGCTGGGCGCCTGCCGACCCACCCACAGGCCTGTCCTACTTCTCCAGCATGTACCCACCACACCCTCTGACAGCGCAATATGGGGTCAAGGTCCTGCGGTCCTTCCCACCGGTGAGCCCATCGGCCAGATTGGCCTCGGGGGTGCCTGTCTGCGCTGGGGGAATGGAGAGAAGAGTAGGTTTCCAATGAGGATGAAGACATGTCCCGTGGGCGGAGTGACAGTGGGGTCGTTCTGGGTGGGGTGGGGCCCTGGGACCCCCATCTGCATGGTGGTCACTGCTCCTAGTCATGGCCGCTTGCACTCCACAGGATGCCATCCTGTTCTACATCCCCCAGATCGTGCAGGCCCTCAGGTATGACAAGGTAAGGCTGAGTGCGCACGGCTGTCTAGCACTGAGGGCCAGTGGGCAGTATGGGGGGATCCCAGAGGAAGACACCTGAGCTGCAACTGCCCTCCTACCCCACATGGCTGTCCAGTGCCCAAGGCCCATCCTGTGCAGGGTAAGCAGGCTCTGGAAGCAGTGCCAGCTGCTTCCTCAGGGTGGGCAGCCTGGCCTGGAGTGCCCACCTGCTGGAAGTGGGGGGGTCTCAGCAGCTCTTCTGTCTCCTGGGGTGGGGGTGCTTAGAAGAGACAGCATGTGTAGGGGTGAGCTGAGCCTCCCAGGGCTAGAGCTAAAGACCCAGGGCTTCACAGCAGAGACCCACTTCCTCAGTCTAGAGGCTGGGGTCCAAGACCCAGGTGCTACAGGGCTGGCTCCTCCTGTGCGCTCACACTGTCCCTCTGTATTTGTGTCCTAATCTCTCCACCCTACTGATCCCATTTAACTTAATCACCTCTTTAAAGGCCTGTCTCCAGATATAGGCACAGTCTGAGGCACTGGGGAAGACTTTGAATGGACGGAGGGGGCAGTTCAGCCATAATAGTGAACATGCACATAAAGGGTCTAGCTCAGCACCTGGACAGAAAACACCCAACGGGGTGACCACAGCTGGGAGCCCTCACTGCCTGAGCTTCATCCCCTTGTCATCTGACCCCCACCTGTGGTGAGCGCTGCAGTGTCTGCCCCTCCCGCCCCTGCATTGGCCCCACAGGATCCCAGACCACTTCGTGTCCTGGCCTAGCCCAGAGGCTCTGCACTGGAGGTTGAATATTCATGGTTCATGGGGGGTTTTTTGTGGGTTTTTTGGGGTGTTTTGGTTTTTTTTTTTTGGTCTTTTTAGGGCCGCACCCTCAGCATATGGAGGTTCCCAGGCTAGAGGTCCAGTTGGAGCTGTAGCTGCCCTCCTACACCACAGCCATAGCAGCTCAGGATCTGAGCCGTGTCTATAACCTACACCACACCTCATAGCAATGCTGGATCCTTAACCCTCTGAGCAAGGCCTGGAATTGAACCCATGAACTCATGAATACTAGTCAGGTTTGTTAACTGCTGAGCCATGATGGGAACTCCTCATGGTTCATCTTTAGCTCCATTTGCTGGGTTAGAATTTGGTCCTTTGAAGTTTGACATGTTTGGAAAGCCCACCCACCCAAGTTAAGGAATCTGTCCAAAGAATACTTTACAGATGTGGAGGCCACAAACTACTGTAGGGAGAGAGGAGCTCCCCCCCATTCCAGGTATCTTCCAGAAAGGCCAGCGCCTTTGTAACCTAGGACATGGGAATTCAAACTGAACTGTGAGTGATGGAGGAGAGGGTCTTAGGCTGAGGCCATGGTGCATCCACCCTCAAAGTTAGCAGGACTTTCTGGAACCCACCTGTCACTCCGCAGTGTCATCACTGCAGTATCTTCTAAACCAGCTCATAGATGAGCGTTTGCTCATGTGCACACATGCACACATACCCCACCCTGACCATGACCACTCCCCATGCTTGACAATAGCAGGTGTGGGTTAGAGCCATAGGTCTTAGAATCCAGGGCGGAGAACAGAGGAGACCAAAACTGACGTGTGCCTGTGTTGACCAGGACCCCACCGGCCGGCCAGCATGCTGGACTCTGGCCAACCTTGCCATGTGCCCAAGAGAGCCGCTCACAGCCAGATACACTCTGCTGAGCGCGGGAGTCAGAGGAGTCTCTGGTGGAGTGTGGCCAGGCCTGGGCTGACCGTGACCTCGCTCTCCTGCAGATGGGCTACGTGCGGGAGTATATTCTGTGGGCAGCATCCAAGTCCCAGCTGCTGGCACACCAGTTTATTTGGAACATGAAGACCAACATCTACCTGGACGAGGAGGGGCACCAGAAGGACCGTGAGTGTGCCTCCGCCCCTTACTCCTCCCAGCCCGGAGCTCCCCTACCCCCACCTCCCACACACAGTGTGGCTGGGGCCTCCTTCAGGCCTTTTCGGCTGGCCCTCCAGGTGCCCTGCTCTGCTCCTTGTGCCCCAGTGGCCCCCGTCAGCAGCACCCCAACCACCAGGACAGTGATTCTCAAACCAGGTCATCCCCCCGGGACTCTCACACCCTTGAAAACTACAGAAGCCCTCATAGAGCCTTGTTTCATGTGGGCTTTAACCGTTTGTGCTTACCAATGTTAGAAGTGAAAACCAAGACATAAAAAGATATAAACCCATTACACGTAAACATAAGTAATTTTTTAAAGGTGAGCCTGAGCACAGCATGGCTGCACAGTCTTACAGACTCTTGAGCATCTGCACAGACGTGTGGTCAGAAAGCAGGGTGTGTTCTGGTAGTTCAGGCAGCCGGAATCACTCCACTAAAACTGTGCCACACCTGGCCGGGGTGGTTTCTCAGTGCTTGAGCACAGTGTGGGATCTGAACCGAGTCGGTGAGCCTCACGCTCTGTTCATCCAGTCCCTGGCCCACACTGCTCGCATCCCACGCAGGACCAAAACACCCAATGTGGCCACACCTGGCATGTAGGACCAGGGTGCTGCCCGTCCCTGTGCTGACACATTTCCTAACATGGTACTTAAACATG
The DNA here is from genome assembly GCF_016906955.1 of Phacochoerus africanus. NCBI lineage: Eukaryota > Metazoa > Chordata > Mammalia > Artiodactyla > Suidae > Phacochoerus > Phacochoerus africanus. Next base: position 50,593,882 of record NC_062558.1, on the reverse strand, counting down.
ATCACATGTGCTGGGCCCTAGCTGTCTCACGGGACAGAAATATGTCTAAGCATTGGGAAACCTTCAAGCTTTTTTGTCAAGTTTAATAAAGTTTTGTAGTTGTTTTCCTTAAATGGCAGATTCATTTTGTTTTCATTTTATTTTCAAGAAAATATCTGCCATAAACCTAAGTCTGAGTGACTATACCTTGTCTCAGTCTTTCCTTCAACTAAAAATGACACTCCTGGAGTTGCTGTTGTGGCTCAGCTGTAACAAACCGGACCTATATCCGTGAGGACGTGGGTTTGATCCCTGGCCTCGCTCAGTGGGTTAAGGACCTGGCGTTGCCGTGAGCTGCACTGCTCAGACGCAGCTCGGATCCGATTTGATCCCTAGCCTGGGAACCTCCATATGCTGTGGGTGCGGCCCTAAAAAGCCAAAAAATAAAAACAACGCTCCCTAGAAGAGGGGGCATTCCCCAAGGTCCTTCGTGCTGCAGGTGCAGCCCTGGCTCCCCCACCTCATCACTCAACAGTGAAGATGGCTGCACCAGGGACATTCCTAAGTGACACTGGCTTTGTTCCTGCCATGAGAGCAGAGCTGTGAGCACCCTTGACACTGACGCCCAGGTTCCCCACGCACCGTAGCCTTGCAGCGTCAGCACACTGAGGATGGCAGCCCTCTTTTGGGTGGAGTCTGCCGAGGGTCCCAAGCCCCCCTTTCTCCTGAGCATCTGCAGCCACTCTGGGTCCCCACCCACGGGCTCACCCTGGGTTCCACGCAGCTGACATTGGCGACCTCCTGGAGCAGCTGGTGGAAGAGATCACAGGCTCCCTGTCTGGCCCAGCCAAGGACTTCTACCAACGTGAATTTGACTTCTTCAACAAGATCACCAATGTGTCAGCCATCATCAAGTAAGTGCATCTCCTCTGGTCCCCACAGCTTTGGGTTCACCCCAGAGCTTTAAAATGTGGGGCCCAGGCTGGCTGTCTGCTCCCGAGGGCATGGCAGATGCACAAAAAAATGTCTGTCTTTCACTCTGGGCTTGTCCCAGCCTAAGGCCACTGTTCCCCAGGTTCTGAGGATCCCTGTGGTGTAGGGGAAACCAGGCTCCTCTGCAGCCCCAAGGTCCTTTCTCTGATTCACCTCTTGAGTCCCCACTCACGTGGATGTCTTGGTGGCATGTTTGTACAGGACTGGGCCCGGGAGTTGACTCTGGCCCAATGCCTGTTGCTTCAGGACCTCATCCCCTTCCCTGTCCTCAGGGCCCAGTCCTCTTATGGCTGGCACTAAGCCAGTGGGGACCCTTAGGCTGGACTCCATAGCCTCTGTCACGAGAGAGGCCCGAGGTCATGCTGCAGGTAAAGCCTGGACCCCAGGGAGCAGTGGTGGCCCCCACAGTGTGCACCTGACTGCATGCGCATACCCCTCAGGTAGGGGGCAATGAGGCTGGAAAAGCCCCACCTAGGTCCCAGGGGCCCTAGACTTGCCGAGGGTGCTGGGGGAGGATTCATAGGACTGGAGAGCCTGGCTGTGCTCTGAAGCCCCGGAGGCCAGTGTCCCTGACTCTCTTCCCAGGCCCTACCCTAAAGGTGACGAGAGAAAGAAAGCTTGTCTGTCGGCTCTCTCTGAAGTGAAGGTGCAGCCTGGTGAGTGGGGCTTCAGGCTAGGGAAACTGGGGGAGGGCCCTGGGGCCTGGTGCCTCTCTCTGGAACCTGCCCTGGCCAGTGGTCACCCGGCCTGGCTCCTGCTGCTTTCTGAAGGCCAAGACACTGTCCTCAGTAGGTCTTGCTTTAGAAGGTTATTGAGGTCCAGTGTAACAGAAGTGACAAAGGCCAGACAGGCAGGGGGGCGTCACAGATGTGCTGGGACCTGTTGGATGTGGTGCCTGTGGCTCTTGCCAGGTGGTCAGAGCTGAGCTTCCCAGGCATCACTGCCCAGCCCCGCTTTTAGCTGCTGACATGTGCTTGTTCTTCAAAACCCTGGCCATGCACACATGCCTCCAGCCTGCTTCAGCGTTGGCACAGCACAGGCCCTGGGTGAACCCCTCCTTAACTGCCCCAAACCCCCGCCCCACCTCCAAGCTCCAGCCAGCTCAGCCTCTCAGGAGACCATGCTGCTGGACGCGTGCAAGGGCACTGGGGAGCCAGCCAGGGCTGGCATCTAGGGAAGGGAGGGAGGCCAGGGACTGTGTAGTCCTGGGGGCCCAGCCCTTCCTGTCAGGACCCCTCCTCTAGCGCTCCCACCCCCAGCACTGCCAGTCCTCGATGGGAGCGGCTTCCTCTCATCCTCACCCTGCACGTCCTCTTGGAAAGTGGCTCCCTTGTCAGACAGCAGGATGGGCCCTGGGAAAGGTCGTGGTCAGGGAGGACCGCTCTCATTGGCCTCGGCACCAGGAGGCTTCAGAGGCCCCAGTACCACCCTGTGGGCAGAGGAGGCTTGTGTTAAAGACGGATGGTGCATTCTCACCTCATCACACCCAGGCCTCTGATGTCCCCTCCGTCCCTCACAGGCTGCTACCTGCCCAGCAACCCCGAAGCCATCGTGCTGGACATTGACTACAAGTCCGGGACACCCATGCAGAGGTGAGGCCCGCGGTGCCCTCCCACGGGCTGCTGTTGCCAGGGCACCCATGCCACGTACTCTATTGTCTTGCAGTGCTGCAAAAGCCCCATATCTGGCTAAGTTCAAGGTGAAGCGATGCGGAGTTAGCGAACTTGAGAAAGAAGGTTAGTGTGGCACATCTGCCATAGTTTGGGGTTCCCTGAATGGTGACAGCCTCCGTTTGCCCTCTCGTTCAGGGACAGCAGGCACATGTGCAGTGAGAGCTACTGGGTCACCCCCAGCCAGCTGGCAAGCCCCAGGGGTGCTTCTGGGGGTGGGGCTGGGGCTGGTTTGCTCGGCTGTGGGCTGCCGTGTACGTGACCACAGACAATGGCTCCGCAGCAGGAGTTGCTTCTCCCCTGGTTCTGGGCCAGAGTATTGAGTGGGTGTCACAGGGCTGAGCTCTGTGTAGAAGTACTGGGGAAGGGTCCTTCCTGCCTCTTCCTGGGACGGCACTTGGCTCCTCAGTTTGTGGCTGCATCACACCAGCCTCTGCCTGTGTCCAGGGTCCCCTCCTCTGATAAAGGCACTGGTCAGTGGGTCAGGGCCCACCTGAATCTGGTGTGGCCTAACTTGACCACACATGCAAGGATCCTGCTTTCAAATAGGGTCACGTTCTACAGGTTTGGACGGGCGTGAACTTGGGGAGACAGCAGTGCAGGGGTGGTGCAGGCTCTCCACTGTCCACCCTTCACAGTGCCCATTGCCGACCGACCCACTTGGGTCCTCACTCCATGAGAAGGGCTCTGTCTCAGCTCTAATTAGGAAGGGACCCCAGCTGTCTGTTGGGACTCTCACTGTCCCGGGCTAACAGCAGCCTCTTTCTGGGCAGGGCTGCGGTGCCGCTCCGACTCCGAGGATGAGGGCAGCACGCAGGAGGCTGATGGCCAGAAGATCTCCTGGCAGGCAGCCATCTTCAAAGTGGGAGACGACTGCCGACAGGTAGTGGGGGGCAGGGGGCTGGCCGGTGACCCACCTCCCTCCAAGGCTCTGGGCAGACTCCCTGCCGCATCACGTACAGAAATACCAGTTCTGTTACCTTGGGGGAAAGCAGGGCTTCCCGTCAGCCCCGAGCCTCCCCAGCACCGCACCCCCACCTGCCAATTGTTCACCCCTAGCTGCTTACAGGGAAGGGCCCGGGGGTGTGGGTCCCCTTACTCACCTCCCCGCCAGGCAGTGCATCCTGGCTCAACCCATTGCCTGTGGGCAGTGAGGCAAGGCCCTCTCAAGGCCTTGGCTCTCCATCCTGGGCAGGGCCATGGGCACAAGTGAGCTGGCCAACTACCACCCTGTGTCTCCTTGGTTCCCAGGACATGCTGGCCCTGCAGATCATCGACCTCTTCAAAAACATCTTCCAGCTGGTGGGCCTGGACCTCTTCGTTTTCCCATACCGGGTGGTGGCCACTGCACCCGGGGTAAGTTCCTGAAGCAGGAGTGGGGCTGCCCCACACACACACCCCAGCCGGTGGTCTGCCCACAGCCTTGGCCCTCCCTCCCTAGTGTGGAGTGATTGAGTGCATCCCCGACTGCACCTCCCGGGACCAGCTGGGCCGCCAGACCGACTTCGGCATGTACGACTACTTCACGCGCCAGTACGGGGACGAGTCCACCCTGGCCTTCCAACAGGTGGGCAGCAGAGCAGTCCCCAGCACTGCCCTGCGATGGTCAGCACTTTGCTTCCACCGTGTTCCACATCCTCATATGTTTGGGGTTAAACCAGAGCACCTGTAACTTGAGGTAGAAGGAACCTAGAGAAAGCTAACTGGTGGGGGAGGAAGGGGCCACCGCCCCAGAGCCCAGATGTATCCACTGTCACTCCTGCACCGGGGTCTGGCTTACTGACTGGGGTGCACCTGGGAGCGCCCTGAGCACGGCCCTCTCCACACAGGCACGTTACAACTTCATCCGCAGCATGGCCGCCTACAGCCTCCTCCTCTTCCTGCTGCAGATCAAGGACAGGCACAACGGCAACATCATGCTGGACAAGAAGGGCCACATCATCCACATCGGTTGGCAGCCGTCCAGCCTGGGGCCTGGGGCGGGGTTCTGCCCACCTGCTAGGCGGTCACCAATGGCTTCTTGGCATTTTGCAGACTTCGGCTTCATGTTTGAAAGCTCACCGGGCGGCAACCTCGGCTGGGAACCAGACATCAAGCTGACGGACGAGATGGTGATGATCATGGGGGGCAAAATGGAGGCCACCCCCTTCAAGTGGTTCATGGAGATGTGTGTCCGCGGCTACCTGGCTGTGCGGTGAGCTCCCCTCGGATCATCCCAGGCCCAATGGATAGGAGAGGTTGGGGGCAGGGAGGGGCACCTGGAGGCCTTGCTTTCCCATCATGTCTCTGCCACCTGTGCCAGGCGTCAGCGTCCGGCCACATCCTGCACCTCCTGGGCTTGGCCTCCCTCTGAGCATCCATTGGCCCTTCTGCACAAGTCCCTGCTCCCCCAGACCACATGGTGCCCGCTTGGCTCCCCGCGGGAGGGGAGGGTCACCTCCACAGCAGGCACACAGCCACAGCAGGGACCCCAGCTGGGGGCCCAAGGCCGGACGGAGCAGCCTGTGCGGGGACTGCTGTGTGGAGCGCAGGGCGGAAGCCCTGCTCAGGCCGGCCTCTGTCCACCGCCCTCCTTGTCTCTCTCCAGGCCCTACATGGATGCCGTCGTCTCTCTGGTCACTCTCATGCTGGACACGGGCCTGCCCTGCTTCCGCGGCCAGACAATCAAGCTCTTAAAGTAGGTCCTGGGCAGACACACAGGCCACTTGAAGATAGCTTTCCCCCAAGATGGGAGCCCCTCAAGCACTGGCGATGGTAACCATCACCATGCTGTGTGCTCCCCTTGAAGCCCAGAGCAGGCAGAGGCCTGGGTGAGGCGCTGTTGCCAGGGTTCCTGGAGCCACAGCTGAGGATGTCTCTTGGAGTCCCTGTGTTTCCCAAGGACGCAGAGCCGGCCCTGTGTCTGGGCCAAGCCTGGGGCTGCAGCAGCTTAGCCCCAGCCAGTCCTCCCCAGCCACAGGGCCAATCAGCCCCTCAGGTGCTGAGAAGGGGCCCAAGCCCTCCAGATCTTCATAACATGGACTCCAGGAGGGGAGAGTCCCAGGGCCTGACCCTCAGCTGAACAAATTCCTACAAACGCTAAGTGTAGGCAATTGTTCAGACCACATCCCTGCTGAAGGGCAGCCTAGGGGAAGCCTGGCGGGGGAGCAGGGGCAGCCCTGATGTGGTCCTTCCCCACCAGGCACAGGTTCAGCCCCAACATGACGGAGCGAGAGGCCGCGAATTTCATCATGAAGGTCATTCAGAGCTGCTTCCTCAGCAACAGGCAAGCACCCTGTCCTGTCCTCACTCCCATGTCCCCTGCCCAGTGGGCAGGCGCCTGTCTAGGGCCATGCCTGGGCCAGGTGACAGGACACTGCTGCCATAAACTTTGCCCAGTGAGGCAGGTGAGGGCCAGGAAGTGAGTTCTAAGAGACCCAGTGAGGGCAGTGGAGCTGCTGGAAGAGGCCTCAGTGACAGGCTCTCAGGGCTGAGTGTGAGGTGGCCTTGAGTTTTCCAGACTGAACTGAGCAGGGGAGGGGAGCCATCCATGGGAGGTACAGAGGCCCAGGGCAGAAGGGACCAGGAACTGACCCAGGGGGCCCACTAAGGTCAGTGACCCAACGAGAGCATGGGGGGCAGTGAGGGCACAGGAGCGCTACCTGGTCTTGTTGACATGGGGGCAGAGAAACAAAATCGCCGGGGGCAGCATGAGAAGGGTCTCTCCTGAGGATCCCATGGGTGAACTGGGGGGTGCCGAGCAGAGGAGCCCACAGACCCTCTTGGGCCACATGCCCAGATGGGCCCAGGACCCAGGGCAGGCATTGCCTGAGCCCACTGGTGAGGGAGTATATGTCCCAGGGAGGAGGGGACGGCCCCTGGATGCAGCAGGGCGACTCCAGTGGAGTCGGGGTGAGGGTCCCCAGATTGGCCCATCCCCTAATGGTCCCTGTGCTCCCTGCCCTCCAGGAGCCGGACCTATGACATGATCCAGTACTATCAGAATGACATCCCCTACTGAGGGGGCAGAGCACCCACAATCGTGGAGCCGCGGGCACCTGCCCACTTGGCCGCTGTGTGCAGCAGCCGCGTTCATCTGATGGACAAATGGAGCGGAGCATGCCCCCTGCAGAGCCTGGCAATCTGCTGCCCCCCGGGTGCCGCCCCCCACGGCCTGTGCAGCCGGAGCGACAATCAGCCAGTCTCTGCAGGGTGAGTGCTGTTTGCACTGGACACATTCCCTACCTGTCTTATCTCAGAGGTACATGAAGTATTTTCTTGTGTATAAAAAAAAAAAAAAAAAGATTTAACCAATCGAACAAAATAAAAACAAAAACCTCGTGTTGGAATTTGATTTAGTGTCAGATCCCCAATGCATGTTCAGCTGAGGGTGACCTGGACATGCTGGGGGAGGGCGGGGCGGTGAAGTGGGGGAAGGGGTGACCCGGGATGCCCCTCTTCCCTGCTTGCTGCTGCTCCACAGTCACCTCCACTCAGGCTCCCCTCAGGGCCACCTGGCCGTCCCCCATCCTCCTCACCCCCTGCAGGCATCGCCCAGCATCCCCCTCGTTCATCTTCAAGTGCTGCCCAGCATCCCTGTGCACCCAACCCACAGCGATAAACCCACTCACCAGGACCCTCCCAAGACTCTAAATAGGAAGTTACACAAGAGTCTCATCAAAGAGACGACCAGTCAATGAAAATCAGGACAATGAAATTACCAAAAGTGAAGTATAAAGAAACGTTGAATGAGGTGCTCCGGTTATCCCGAGGGGGTTCCAGAATTGGTAAGACACACTCAGCCTCAGGAAGTGGCATCAATACATGGAAGCAGCCAGCATGTGAGGTAAAAGAAGCTTAAAACATTAAATCAGGAGTTCCCATCGTGGCGCAGTGGTTAACGAATCCGACCAGGAACCATGAGGTTGCGGGTTCAGTCCCTGCCCTTGCTCAGTGGGTTAAGGATCCAGCGTTGCTGTGAGCTGTGGTGTAGGTTGCAGACGCGGCTTGGATCCCGCGTTGCTGTGGCTCTGGCGTAGGCTGGCAGTACAGCTCCGATTTGACCCCTAGCCTGGGAACCTCCATATGCCACGGGAGCGGCCCAAGAAATAGCAAAAAGACAAAAAAAAAAAAAAAAAAGCATGCCGTGGCAGAAGTTACATGTTGAAACTCAGTAAGAGGCAGAAGAGGAGTTCCCATTGCGGCTCAGCGCTAATGAACCTGACTAGCATCCACAAGGACTCAGGTTTGATCCCTGGCCTCGCTCACTGGGTTAAGGATCAGGTGTTGCCGGAAGCTGTGGTGTAGATCACAGAGGAGGCGTTGCTGTGGCTGTGGTGTAGGCCGGCAGCTGTAGCTCCAGTTCAACCCCTAGCCTGGGAACTTCCATGTGCCACAGCTGTGGCCCCAAAAAGACAAAAATAAAAATAAAGAGGCAGAAGAAGCAAGACCAGCTCTATGCTGGTGACAAGAGATGCTGCCCCAGCCTCACAGACCTGGGGCAGGGAGTGGAGGGAGAGGTTCCCTATCGCCCCATGAACGCATCGTCTGAAGTGAAGTCTGATAGTTTCAGGGAAGAGACCATCTGAGCTGGAGGCTTAACATCCCTCTCCCCACATGTGACAACAACGACTGGCAGGAAACTCTGAGTACAGGGGAACTGATGCCGTCCCCATGCTGCCCATCCAGCCAACGTTTAGGGACCAGACTCCACCCAGAGCGGCTCACCGTCCATGCCCACCCCAGGCTTACACCCCGGGGAGTAAGGCAGGGATGAGTGAGACATCCTCAAGAACCCTAGACGTGTAGGGAACAGAGGAACCAAGATACCGGACAAAACGCACAATGGGGTTGGGATGCGGGTCAGGTGCTTTATGGTCTGCTTGGGGAGGTTGATAGAGCCAAGTCCGTTCAAGCACAAAGGAGCCCAGGATACAGGGTGTAACTTCCGGAAGACCAAACACAAGGAAGGGAAAGCACAGGAAATGCAGGATGAACATGTCATAAACAGTAGAAACACATTCAGGCACAGGAGAACTGATTTCAAACCAGGACACTCAAAAAGGAGGCTTGTCACGTTGGCTTTAAAACGAAAAGTCACTGGCAATACGGCAAATTATGCATCTGAAGGTAGCAATGCTATTTACAATCCTGGGGAGAAGATCTCAACCCAGAAGCTGACAAAAAAGTAAGGTCTCTTTTGAGACTAGAAACAAATGAAACTTAAATTTTTTTTTTTTTTTTTTTAATCTATGGCCATGCCCGAAGCATATGGAAGTTCCCAGGCCACTGACTGAATCTGAGCTGCAGCTCAGATCCTTTAACCCACTGTGTGCCTGGCTCGGGATTGAACTTGCACCCTGCCCCTCCCCCCAACCCTCACAGGCAACCTAAGCTGCCACAGTTGGACTCTACCCACCGTGCCACTGCCAGAACTCCATGAAATTGAAAATCTTCAGAACAATCAAGCTCCTCTTTCAATGACACAGAAGACGAAAGCCCAACCCGAGAGCCTGATGCGTTATGGGAAGATTTTTTAGGGAGGCTTGGTGTACACCCAGGACAGGGTGTACCCGAAACATTACTTCCTTGATGTGAGTGTCTGCCAAAAACCTGTCATGCTTCAAGGTGAAACGCTGGCAGCTGTCCTGACAACACTGTCTGTCACCACATCTGCTCAGCGCTCAGCACTGGGGGGCCTCACTTGTCCGGTCAAGACATAAGAGGAAATGGTTTAAGAATCTGGAAAAGAGAAATGACTCTCAGAAATAATATTTGGGTACCTAAAAATCCAAAATAATCTGTGAATATATTCTATAGCCAAACTCCGGGACACAGGTAAACACAGAAAAGTCAGAGTTCCCATCGTGGTGCAGTGGAAACGAATCTGACTAGGAACCATAAGGTTGCGGGTTCAATCCCTGGCTTCGCTCAGTGGGTTAGGGATCCAGTGTTGCTGTGAGCTGTGGCATGGGTCACAGACACGGCTCAGATCTGGCATTGCTGTGGCTGTGGTATATAGGCTGGCAGCTATAGCTCCGATTTGACCCCTAGCCTGGGAACCTCCATACGCCACGGATGCGGCCCTAAAAAGCAAAAAAAAAAAAAAAAAATGACATAACAAACACTATTCCCTCTGTTCGTTTATCCCTGTACCTCAGTGTGGCCCCCTTTATCAATTTATCTATTGGGACATCCAAGCATCTAAAAAGCAAAAAAATAAAATACAATATTGTGTTCACAGACTGTAAGACTCAACATTAAACACTTGTCTCTTCTCCCAAATTGATTTGTAGTCCCACGCCAGATCATAATCCCAGAAACTAGAGCACCAGAAAAAAGCAAACGACAAACAAGAAATATTCACCACAGACCTCAAGGCTAAAGTGCCCCTAAAAAAGAGCTTTGAAAAAACTGAGGGAGAAGGAAAACTTAGGATCCTTTTTTTTTGGCCTTTTTCGTCTTTTCTAGGGCCGCGCCCAAGGCATATGGAGGTTGCCAGGCTAGGGGTCTAATCAGAGCTATAGCTGCTGGCCTACACCAGAGCCACAGCAATGCCAGATCCAAGCCACGTCTTCAACCTACACCACAGGTTCACGGCAACGCCAGATCCTTAACTCACTGATCATGGCCAGGGATCGAACCCGCAAACTCACGGTTCTTAGATTTGTTTCCGCTGTGCCACAACAGGAACTCCGGATCCTATACTTTTAATATGAGCAAATGATATGAGTGGTTTGCAGAAAAAGAAATGCACCTGGTCCTTAAATATAAAAAATATTCTCAGGAGTTCCCTGGTGGCACAGGGAGTTAACGATCCAGCCTTGGCACTTTTGTGGACGGGTTCAATCCCTGGCCTGGGAACTTCTGCATGCCTTGGAAGTAGCTAAAAAAGTAAAAATAAAAAATATATATTCTTGGAGTTCCCATCGTGCTGCAGCAGAAACAAATCAGACCAGGAACCATGAGGTTGCGGGTTCAATCCCTGGCCTCGCTCAATTGGTTAAGGATCCAGTGTTGCCATGAGCTGTGGTGTAGGTCGCAGACATGGCTCAGATCTGACGTTGTTGTGGCTCTGGCATAGGCTGGCAGCTATAGCTCTGATTGGACCCCTAGCCTGGGAACCTCCATATGCCACGGGTGCGTCCCTAGAAAGACTATATATATATATATATATATATATATATATTCTCATAGTTCCTGCTGTGATGCGGTGGGTTCAAGATCTGGCATTGTCTCTGTGACCTTGGGAGTTTGATCTCTGGCCCGGCACCACAGTGGATTAAGGATTTGACATTGCCACAGCTGTGGTGTAGGTCACAGATGGAGCTCAGATTTGATCCCTAGGCTGGGAAATCCATATGCCACAGGTGCAGCCTATATATATATTTATATACGTATTTCCTCAACCTTTATCAAAAGAGAAACACAAATTAAAACCACACTGATGTGCACTTTCTCACCCATCAGATTGACAATGTGCACAGGTGAGGGTGAGAATACAACAGAACAAGCCTGGAAGTAACCAGGGTTGTCATGCACATGGGCACCCTTGAGTCATAATTCCCCTTTAAGGAATCAATCTCAAGGATTCTCTGGCAAAATACAATCAGGCGTTTGCAGAAGGCTCCTTGCTAAGGTAGCATGGGGCCACCTCCATGACCATGGTGGCTGTGGCACCAATGACATGTCCACCTACCACACTGCACAGAGGGAGGAGCTGTAAGGAGGGCAGAGAATCCAGGGTTGCACTGTGCTCACCAGAAAAGGGGAGGGGGGTTGTACACAGTTCAGTTATTAAGGGTAAAAAGGGGAGTCCCCCCCAAAAAAATCAAATGTTTCTTCCAAAGAAGTGGGGGCAAGAGGGTGGAGGGCACAGGGATAGAAGCTAAGACATCATGTTTTGTGGACTGGACTTTGTAATTATAAATTATAAAAAGTAGAGAATGCAACGCCTAAAAATGGAAAGAAAAAAAATCACACTCATTAGGATGGCTATTATTTAAAAAACCAAAGAGGAGTTCCTGCTGTAGAACAGTGGATTAAGAATCCAACTGCAGGAGTTCCCGTCGTGGCTCAGTGGTTAACGAATCTGACTAGGAACCATGAGGTTGTGGGTTTGATCCCTGGCCTTGCTCAGTGGGTTAAAGATCCGGTGTCGCTCTGAGCTGTGGTGTAGGTTGCAGACTTGGCTCGGATCCTGCATTGCTGTGGCTGTGGCGTAGGCCGGTGGCTACAGCTCCGATTCGACCTCTAGCCTGGGAACCTCCATATGCCACGGGAGCGGCCCAAGAAATGGCAAAAAGTGAAAAAAAATAATAATAATCCAACTTCAGGGGCTCTGGTCAAAGCTGCAACTCCAATTCAATCCCTCACCCAGGAACTTCCATAGGCCAAGAGTTCGGCCTTAAAATAAATATGGGAGTTCCCATTGTGGTGCAGCGGACACAAATCTGACTAGTAACCATGAAGTTGCAGGTTCAATCCCTGGCCTCACTCAGTGGGTTAAGGATCCGGTGTTGCCCTGAGCTGCGGTGTAGGTGGAATTGGAGCTATAGCTCCAATTCGACTCCAAGCCTGGGAACCTCCATATGCCACGAATGCAGCCACAAACAGGAGTTCCCATTGTGGCTCAGTGAATTGTCTCTGTGAGGATGCAGGTTTCATCCTTGGCCTCCTCAGTGGGTTAAGAATCCGGCACTGCTGCGAACTGCTGCGTAAGTAGCAAATGTGGCTCTAATTTGACCCCTAGCCCAGGAACTTCCATATGCTACAGGTGCAACCACAATAAATAAATAAGACCAGAAAATAATGGAACAAGGTACAGCAGTTCCTCAAAGAATTAAACAGAAGTACCATTGGAGGAGTTCTGCTGTGGTGCAATGGGATTAGCAGTGTCTTTGCAGTGTCAGGACTGCAGGTTTAATCCCCAGCTCAGCACAGTGGGTTAAATAAAGGATCCCGTGTTGTGTCAAAACCGTGGCTTGAGTCTGATTGCTGACCAGGAAATTCCATATGGGCAGGGGTTGGCCAAAAAAGAAAAGTAGCATTTGACCCCTCCACTGCACTTCTGGCCATAGAAGCAGGGACTCAGATATTTGCATACGTATGTTCAAGGCAGGGTGGAAACAACCCAAATTCCCACCTATGGATGAATTGATAAACTGTTTTATCGACAAAGTATAGTACGAGACTATATTATGACTTCCAGATAAGAACTAAATTTTTTAGGACACATTGCACAATCCTTAAGTTACGTGCATAGGTCCAGAAGAAAGGTTTTTTTCTTTTTACCACCACACCTGCACTATATGGAAGTTATACTCAACCAGCTGAGTCGAATCCGAGCTGCAGCTGCGGGCCTTGGCCACAGCCACAGCCACAGCCACGCAGATTCCAGATTCCACATCCCACCTTGCAGCGTGGCATCCCTAATCACTGAGGGAGGTCAGGGGTTGAACCCACATCCTCACCGACAGACACTATGTCCGGTTCTTAACAAGCTAAGCCACAACAGGAACTCCCATAAACAAATTTAATCCCCCAAAGACTAAGGAACACGTTCAAATCAGTAAGAAAATGATTGTTTAAAGGCCAGAGCAGAGAGTTCGCGTCGTAGCTCCGGAAAATGAATCTGACTAGCATCCATGAGGACACAGGCTTCATCCCTGGCCTTGCTAGTGGGTTAAGGATCCGGTGTTGTCGTGAGCTGTGGTGTTAAGTCGCAGACGCGGCTTGGATCTGGCGTGACTGTGGCATAGGCCAGCGCCTACAGCTCTGATTTTACCCCTAGTCTGGGAACCTCCATATGCCGCGGGTGCGACCCTGAAAAAAAAAAAAAAGGCCAGAGCAAAAACCCACGTATGTGTGCACAGGAGGTACAATTTCACTACCAAAGAAAGTTAATAATAAAAATAGAGCAGTATTTGCATCAGACGAAGTGAAACTCGAGGTCCATCTCCATTAAGCAGAACTTTTCACATAAATAACCAAGACCGCAGCGGTGAACGCGCACTCCACACTGCTTAGTTACCGCGGGGAGAGCGCCGCGGACCACGAGGACGACCCATCCGGAGGAGGGGCGCCTCGGAGACTGAGTGTCCACCACGCGGACGTGGACACAGAGCCCCGCAGAGCCCCGTCAAAAAGCAGGGAGAGCAGGTTTAGTAAGGATTCCGGATTCCCACCGCTCCCGAGGAGCAGCGGGTCTGCGGGAACCGAGAGCGCGGCAGCCTCTCGAGACCAAGGTCCGCCCACCGATGATCCCGAAGAGACGCGACACTCTCGCCCCGGCGTGGCGTCTCCGGGTCCCTCTCACTGCCATCCCTCCCCTTCCCCTCTTCCCTCCTTTCCGGCGTCTCTAATCACCCCCGCGTCTCCCTGCCCCCGCCCCCGACTCTACCCCCGGCGCCCAGAAACCACGCGGGAGACAGGGGTGCAGGCGGCCGCGGCCGGCGTGATGCGCTAGGCGGGCAGCAGTCCGCGCGCGCGCAGCTCCAGCAGCGGGGCCAGTGTGTAGCGCAGGCGGCGGAGGGCGGCGTTCAAGCTCGGACGCGCGAGCCCGCGCTGGAGGGCGAAGGGGTTCACCAGAGCCAGGTAGAGCAGCGGCAGCGCCAGGAGGCCCAGCGGGAGCAGCAGCAGCGTCTGCAGCGCGCCTAGCGCCCACAGCCTGCGGACCGACGACGCACGGGCAGACGCGTGGTGGCGGAGTGTGGGGCGTACCCCAGCCCCCAACCCCACACCCTCTGCCATCTCACCTGATGCCTCCCGCCCCAGCACCGCGGAATAGCCGCTTCTCCTGCGGGGAAAGGGAGCGGCTTTGCAATCCCGTACTGAGGAGGGGAAGGGATCTCTTAGAGGTTGGGGCCCGTAGAGGGCGGAGCCTGTGAGTGCGCTTTGCTCAGTGGGGTCGTGACACGACGGGGCGGGTCACCTATGTGGGCGTGATCGTGGGCAGTCCCTTTGGGGTGTGGTCCTTAGCGGGGGTGGGCACGCGGGGCGGGTCTCGGCTCAAGCCCGCCCCTGCCCGTGCCGGCGCTCACACAGTCTGCTTTGGCCACCTCCTCCATGAGTGAGCCCGCGCAGTCCTGCCCCCGGCGAAGCTGTGAGTCGCACCTGCGGGGACAAGTACTGGGATGGGCCCTCTGTCCGGCCTCACAGTCGTCCTGCCACACCCGACGGTCCTAACCCCCTTACGGCTCCAGTCCGACCCTCGAGGCGTCCAACGCAGCCGCCGCCTCCATCACCTCCCCTTGCAGCTCCTGCAGGGAGTGGGAGTGAGGCCTCACACCAAAGAGGATCTCTCGGTGGGGCGGGGGCAGACTGCCGCAGCTCAGAAGGAGGGGTGGAGGCCACCTTGGGGTCAGAGGTGAGCGGCTCTCGCAGCGGAGGGGGTAAGGCACCTGCAAGACTCCACTCTGCTCCTGAAAGCTGGCCCAGGCCTCCTCCATCCGCTGTGCGCTCTGGCATGCGGGGAGCCCTGATTAGCCCTTATTAGACTCAACCCTCTCCACCCTGCCGCACCTGCCCAGGCCCCACCCACACCCCAAGAAAACCCTCCCCTCTGGACCCCGGCTCTGTCTGCACCTGCCGCAGGGCCTCCGTCTGCATGGCGTGCTTGGCCTCCACCAGCTCCAGCTGTTTCTTCGCGAGGATCCAGGGAACATGAGGACCCCCGCATCCCCTGAATCCGCGGGGATGGACCCCGCCCCGCGGCCCCGTCCTCCCTTGGCCCCAAGGCCACTCCTTTGGGTCATCAAAACCCCGCCCAAGCCACCTCTCCGGCCCTCAAGGCCCCATCCAAGCACCTGCAACGCCACCAATTGGGCCCCGAGTTGCTGCTCTGCGCGTTGCTGACTCAGTTGTTCGCCGCCGTAGTAGAAGAGCTGGGGGTAGGGCTTATGAGGCCGGGATCTGCGGGGCTTCTAGGGGCGCTACTATCCTGGGAGGCGGGGACGGGGCGGGAAGTAGGGCGGGGCTTCCTAGGGAAGCACAAGACAGAGGCCGTCTCTTGAACTTACCTGACTTGACAGCTCCTCCCACTTCTCCTGCAGTTGCCGGTTTTGTTGCTCCTGGACGGGGTTGAGGGGGCGGTCCGGTCCTCTCCAAGGTCCCCGCCCCCACCACAGGCCCCGCCCCCTCAAGACCGTCCTTCGCCCCACCCTCTTCCCTGGCCCCGCCTAACCAGGGCCCCGACCCCACCAGGTCCCGCTTGCGCTGCTCCGCGGCCTCCAGCAGTTCGCGCGCCCGCTCCGCGCGCTCCCGCGCCGACTCGAGCGCCTCTCCCCTCAGGGCACGCACCGCCTGGCTCCGCCGCCGCTGCAGGCTGCAGAGGGGAAACTGAGGTTCCCGGAGTCCGAGGTTGAGCTGGCCTGGTGGGGCCGAGACCCCTCGAGGGTTCGCGCCCGGACACCGCCCGGCGCGGAGCCTGTGCGCGGCTCTGAAGCCCGGGGCGAGTGAAAGGGACAGCTGCGTACCTGCGCTCGCGCTCGCTCAGTTCCTCCAGGCGCGCCGTGAGGCTCTCGCTCTCGGCCTCGAGCCCGCGCACCAGCTCCTCGAGTTCCTGCTTCCGCAGGCGCCCGTCGCGGTTGTCCTTCTGCAGCTGCAGCAGCAGCTCCTGCGCCTCGGCCATGGCTCGGCTCTGCCCATCCCGCCTCCCGGGCGTCCGCGTCACAATGCCCCCCACGCTACCGGTTCCGAACGGCAGGCCGCCGGTGGCGCAGCAGCCTCCTGCGGAGAAGATACAGAAGCCGAAAACATGTTCATATCTTTGGACCCAATGATCCCACTCCTGGGCACCTGTTCCAGGAAGAAAAACTTTAAAACCACAACGCATTAAGTGGTTATTTGAAGTGGGTAGTTACAGTCATCACAAAGAGGAAACCATTGTAATTATTAAATTGATGTACTTTAATATTATGTGGCATGCACAGAGATATGTCGTCTAATTCGAAAAGGGAGAATATTTTTTAGCATATATGCTAAGATAACTAAGACTCTAAGTTCCATGGGCAAGAAAAGTTATTTCATTGGTAAAACGAGATAAAGCCATCCTTTTATTGCCTTTATTTGTCCAGTTTTAATTATGACGCTGGATGCAAAAACCCTAAATAAATTATTAGCTAACCAAATCCAAAGGGATACATTTAAAAAGGTACATGGAAACTAAGACTATTCCAGAGATTGTTCAGTATCAGAAAATTGATATCATTCACAACATAGACAAAAGAAGGAGAAATCAGTTTTAGCCGTGCATTTCAGTAGACACAGAACTCCTGGTTCAGGTCCAGTCTGTGGATACTTTTTTCCTTTTTTTGGCCACACCCCCTGCCCCTCGGCATGTGGAAATTCCCTGCTGGGGATCAAACCTGAGTTGAGATGCAGCTGTGACCAGAACCATAGCTGTGGCAACCCTGGATCATTAACCCGCGGCGCTATGAGGGAACTTCCAGCCTGTGGATAATCTAAAGCCAGGTAGAAAGGGATGCAAAGCTGATGAAAGCTATGTAGTTAAAATGTACAGTAAACATAGTAAAGAGGAAATCTTAGCAGCCTTCGCTTCCAAGATTTTAAGAGAAAAGAATAACTCATTTGAAGTTCCTGCTGTGGTGCAATGGAATGCAGCATCTTGGGAGCTCTGGGAGGCAGGTTAGAGGACCTGCAGTAAAGCAAGAAAAAGAAATAGGAAAGTCTGAAGAGTATGCGGATACAGTTGACTGCCTACCCCTCCTGTTCCTTCTTGCCAGTACAAGCCCCTGAGTGTACTCCTTTCCAAGGGTCCTGTTCTTCTGGGATAGGCCCACCCTTTCCTAGCCCCAGGCACAAAGCAGGACTGGTCACAACCCACCATGGTTGTCTTGCTTCCTTGTAGGATTCTGCCTGTGAAACTCAGAGGAGGAAGTCAAGTGGGCAGGAGCTGGGGGGTGGGTTTGTCTCACTATAAGAAAGAAGGGAGGGGAGTTCCCTGGTGGATCAATGGGTTAAGGATCTGGCATTGTCACTGCTGTGGCATGAGTTCAATCCCTGGCCGGGGAAATTCTGCATGCTGTGGGTGTGACCAAAAAAACAAATTATATTTTCTAACTGGCAGCCGTGATATATATGTACTACAGGTTGAATTGTGTTCCCCCCAAATTCACCTGTTCAGGTTCTAATCCCCAGTACCTCAGAATGGGGCCCTATTTGGAAACAGTGCCATTTCAACTGTAATTCATGAGAATGAGGTAACATAGGGTGGTGGCCCCTCACCCATATGCCCAGTGTCCTTATAAAAAGGGAGATCAGATTTAGTGCAGGGAGACGCCATGTGACAAGAGCTTCACCAAAGAAGTGCCAAGGCTGTGAGAGGCCTGGACTGAGCCTGCCCTGGCACCTTCACGGGGAATGGCTGCAGCATGATCTTAAACTCCTGGCCCTGGAATCCCGAGGAATAAGTTCCTGCTATTCTCAGTACTTGACCATGCCGGCCCAGCTGAGACCATGTCACACCATCGCGTGTGTATGCAATTGTCACAGTCCGTCTCCTGAGGCAGCTAGGCTGGGTGGGCACAGGGTCCTGCAGCAGCAAGGGCGCTGGTCACCTGGTGGGGTAGCGTAGCCAGAGCACCTGGGGGCTGGGACAACCTAGGCCAAGGCCTCCCAAGTCTTTGCCCCAAGAGCAGGCGGCTGTGCTGGATGCTTCACTCAGCAAGCATCACAGAAAGACCCTCTCCCAGGGGGGGTCACAAGTGCAGGACCCACAGATGATGTTGAGATGGAGAGAAATGGGGTACCACTGGTGGTGGCAGTGCAGCTTTGGCCCCTGCTGTGGGTCTGGTGGCCACCTTACCCAAGATTCTGTCTGGCCACTGCTCCCACTGCTCTGCCTGGGCTGGGGGAGGTCTGGCTGGGCGGGAAGCAGGGGCGTCTGGAAGAACAGAGCCTTTGAGCACTGACCTGCATCAGCACCAACGTCCTTCCTCACACTGGCGCCAAGCACCTGAAAGTTTTGAGTCCAGACCAAGATGTGGCACTGAGAAGCACCATCTCCTTGATCTTTTTTTTTTTTTTTTGTATTTTGTCTTTTTAGGGCCGCACCTGCCGCACATGAAGGTTCCCAGGCTAGGGGTTGAATCAGAGCTGTCGCTGCCAGCCTACACCACAGCCATAGCAATGCCAGGTCTGAGCCACATCTGTGACTTACACCACAGCTCATGGCCATGCTGGATCCTTGGCCCACTGAGCGGGGCCAGGGATCGAACCCATATCCTCATGGATACTAGTCGTGTTCGTTTACCACTGAGCCATGACAGGAACTCCTCATTGATCATTTTTATATCGATTACATGGTGAACTATTTTGAAATATACTGGGCTTGAGGAAACGCTACAGTCTGCTTATTTCTCTTTTAATTTTCCAGTAGAAACCAGTCTACTGGAAATGCCACAGCCAGTCAACTGGGACAGCACTGCACCCCCAGCGTCTCCCTGGCCACCCCAGCTACACAGGTGTCCTGATCCAGGAGGCTCAGCCAGGTGGTGGCAGCGTAGTGCCCCGACCAGAGTTCAGGCGAGAAGCTGGGCCATGTTCAGCTTTAATGGGCAGTGACACTGGCCCACCCTTGGGTTACTGTTCTGTGCCTTGACCCCTCCCCACCTACCTACCTTCTGTGGGGAGAGCCAGGCTAATGACACCTCCAGTGAGTCCTGAGCTACTACCCCAGAGGTGGGGGCCAAGTGTGGGTGACAAGGGCCATGGAAATCGACCCTCCCGGTCATGATGCCTCTGCCCTTTGCTCACACCCAGCTACCAGAGGCAACTGCCTGTCTTCCTACCCAGCCGCCTGCTGACCCAGTTCTGCCCCTTTCCGGGACTCAGATTCAAGGTCCTCCTCCACAGATCCTCGTTGCTGTGGCTGTGGCGTAGGCCAGCAGCTGTAGCTCCAATTCAGCTCTAGCCTGGGAACCTCCATGTGTTGCTAGTACAGCCCTAAAAAGCAAAAAAATAAAATTAAAAAATTAAATAGAATATTTGTAACCGCATGAAGAAGAGCAGGAAGCTGAAAGCTACCCTGGTTCACAGCATCTGGTCAGGGACCCCTCCGCCCCCCTTGCCCAGCCTCCCGGACAAGAAGGTGAGTCTTAGGTGGTGCATTCGGAAGTCAGGCCCTGGTCACTGTCTGACAGTGCAAACCCATTCTCCAGCCCACCCTGCGAGGAGGCCTCCAGGATGGCCTGAAGCCTGGCCCCTTTGGGCAGAAGCAGAGTGATCCCTGATTTCAGGCCTCACCCAGGTGGGGGGCAGGGCTCCATCTCAGGGTTAAAGCCCCTTCCCTGTTCTGGGGGAGGAGGGGGAAACCAGGATCTCAGCATTGCTTCCTTTTGAGTCACAGCCCCACAGGGAAGCAGTCCTTTCTTGGTTCTCCAGAGCCGCCTGCTGGCCACACTCAGCCAGGTGACCTTTGCTCTTGATTTTGGTCCCCTTGGCCCCAGGCTGTTCTTCAGATCCCTCTCCCTCACTGATCTTACCCAGGGTCCTGGGGTTGAGCCATATCCACATGGTGACATCTGAAGCCCATCCAGAGTGGGGCCCCAGACCCTTATCAGGAAGTTCACCATGTGGCTGGGGACGCCCCAACACTGCCCCCGAAACCTAGGTGGACTCCTACCCTGCTCTGGCCTGTGTCTGCATTCTGCCAATTACCGCCCTATCTGTCCCTCCACTTCTGTGCCTGTGAGTGGAGACAGCACCTACCTCGGGGGGGTCATGAAGGGTGAATGAGCTGCAGGGCACTCAGGACACTGCGTACACACAAGTGTGTGAGAAAGAGGCTAAAATGAAAGACAAAATTTCCAAGTTTCTGACCTCTTCTGATGGCACCATTGCCCTGGACTGGATCATTCCAACCTCCTGGCAGTCGCCTGGACCTGCCTCCTCCTGCTTCTCAAGCACACCAGCTACAGAGCTTTTGCATCTGCTCTTCCCCTGCCTCCTTCACTTCCTTCAGGCTTCGCCCCAACCCCAGTGCCAGCTTCTCAGGGACACACTTCCTGGCAGATCCCCCCACTCCCCATAACTCCCTTCCCATAGACTGGCTTCCCCACTTTCTGTCTCTACCTTCTGCACTGGGAAAAGAGACCAACTCGGGAGGGCTGGCACACAGAAGGGGTTGAATGGACATGTGGACAGCCTATCCCTATGGCAGGGATGAACACATCACCCAGGAACCCCCTCAGCGCCCACACTCCTCCAGATCCCTTGGGGCTCTGGAACTGAGAAGTATACGACCTCGCCTTGGCTGGTCAGAAGTGCCATGGCCGGCTCAGCACACATGGATATGGATATGGATATGCCACCCCACTGACAAGGTGAGTGCCAAGAAACCCACACACCTTAGGTTACAGACAGACTGGTTCCAAGCTGCTTTTTAGTCTCATTTTTAAATATGAACAAACTGTCAAGGTCACCCAACATTTGAGGAAATCCTTTAAAATTACAGAACAGGGTGCACTTCCCATTGTGACTCAGCAGGTTAAGGACCTGACACAGTGCCCATGAAGATGCAGATTCAATCCCTGGCCTTGCTCAGTGAGTTAAGGAGCCAGCATTGCCACAAGCTGCAATGTAGGTCACAGATGCAGCTCAGATCTGATGTTGCTGTGGCTGTGGCATAGGCCGGCAGCTGCAGCTCTGATTCGACCCCTACCCAAGAATTTCCATATGCCACAGATGCAGCCCTAAAAAGAAAAGAAAAAAAAAATTACAGAGCAGGGAGTTCCCATTGTGACTCAGTAGGTTAAGAACCTGACTTAGTAACCATGGGGATGAAGGTTTGACCCCTGGCCTCACTCTGTAAGTTAAGGATCCAGTGTTGCTGCAGCTGTGGCATAGGTCACAGACGCAGCTTGGATCCAGTGTGCCTGTGGTGTAGGCTGGCAGTTGCAGCTCCAATTCAACCCTAGCCTGGGAACTTCCATATACCAAAAATGCAGCCCTAAAAAGCAAAAAGAAAAAGAGAAAAAAAAAATTACAGGCCAGGGACAAAATGCAACAATCAAGGAACAAACAGAAGAAAGAAAACTAAAAATAAATTGAGATGCTTTAAAAATCAGTTTGCGTTTTCTCAAGGGCAAGAGTCTGCAGAGTGGAACTGACCCATCATGCCCTCAAGGAATGGACACAGTGTCAAAACAAAGAGACAGCACCTGAAGCTGACAGGGAGGAAATCGGGTCACACACAGGAGACAGGACTTCTCGACATCCTGCAAGGTAGAAGCCAATGGAGCAACTCCCAGACTCAGCAGGAAGGTGATATTCAACCTACAATTCTATACCCAGCCCAACTACCACTCCACATCCTTCAAAAGCATTTTCAACACTGTCTCAAAAAATCTGCTTCCCACATGTTCTTTTGTCACAATGGTACTGGAGGAAATATGCTACCAAAACCAGTATGTTGCCCAAGAAAAGATCACACAAGAGCCGGGAAACAGTACTCCTGACACAGGACAAAAAGGCACGACCACTCCCCACCCCCCACCCTGTCCCAACTGTACAGGTCAGCAGGCTTCAGAACAGATGCTCCCTGGGAAAAAGAACAGATGGCATCTGATTCTGTGCAAAACTACTGGGAGGCATTTCAGTGTCAAAGGGTGGAGAAAGCCTCAAAACAAAAGGAACAATTGAAGGGGAGTTCCCACTGCAGCACAGTGGAAACGAATCTGACTAGGAACCATGAGGTTGTGGGTTCAATCCCTGGCCTTGCTCAGTGGGTTAAGGATCCAGGGTTGCCTTGAGCTGTGGTGTATGTTGCAGATGCGGCTCAGATCTGGTGTTGCTGTGGCTGTGGTATAGGCCAGCAGCTACAGCTCCAGTTAGACGCCTAGCCTGTGACCCTCCATATGCTGCAGGTGAGGCCCTAAAAAGACCCCCCCAAAAAAAAAAAAGGAGCAACTGAAAAAAGATTTTTTTAAATTAATTTTTTTTTTGTCTTTTTGCTATTTCTTGGGCTGCTCCCACGGCATATGGAGGTTCCCAGGCTAGGGGTCCAATCGGAGCTGTAGCCACCGGCCTACGCCAGAGCCACAGCAACGCAGGATCCGAGCTGCGTCTGCAACCTACACCACAGCTCATGGCAACGCCAGATCGTTAACCCACTGAGCAAGGCCAGGGACCGAACCCGCAACCTCATGGTTCCCAGTCGGATTCGTTAACCACTGTGCCACGACGGGAACTCCAAAAAAAGATTATTAAACCTCGAAAAATTCAAGAAGGGCCAGTACCCTGGTTAGCCCAGCAATAAACAACTGTACATAGTGATAATGAGTAAAGATTAGCCGGAGTTCCCGTCATGGCGCAATGGTTAACGAATCCTACTAGGAACCATGAGGTTGCGGGTTCGGTCCCTGGCCTTGCTCAGTGGGTTAACGATCCGGCGTTGCCGTGAGCTGTGGTGTAGGTTGCAGACGCGGCTCGGATCCCGCGTTGCTGTGGCTCTGGCGTAGGCTAGTGGCTACAGCTCCGATTAGACCCCTAGCCTGGGAACCTCCATATGCCACGGGAGCGGAGAAAAGACAAAAAAAAAAAAAAAAAAATTAGCCAATCATTCCAGCTTTCGTAAATGAAGTTTCATGGAATATGGCCACACCTGTCTACTTACACTGTTGATGGCTGCTTTTGCTCTGACCACAGTGGTGAGTCACTGGACTATTCAGCCTATAGTCTTACCACTTGGCTACTTTACAGAAAAAGCTTGGCAACCCCTAGTTCATACTAAATACCTGATAACCATCTGGGGGAACACAAGGGAAGGGGACAAGGGTAATAAACTGAAAGGATTTCCTACTGTAAATCCACCCTATGGCTGCCTGTACAACATGGGCACGGGCTTGGAAGGGCAGTCATTTTCTTTTTAAGCCTTTTTAAAAGCCATTTGATCATTCTATGTTCAAATATTGTTTTTGCTTTGGTTTTGTTGGGTTTTTTTTTTTTTTTTTGCTTTTTAGGGCTGCACCCGGGGCATATGTAAGTTCCCAGGCTAGGGGCAGAATCAGAGCTGCAGCTGTCGGCCTACACCACAGCCACAGCAACGTGGGATACAATCCGTGTCTGCGACCTACACCACAGCTCATGGCAATGCTGGATCCTTAACCCACTGAGCAAGGCCAGGGATGGAACCTACATTCTCATGGATCCTAGCTGGGATCGTTAACTGCTGAGCCATGAAGGTAACTCCCGAATACTGTTTTGATAAACCAAAAAATAATTTTAAAACAATAGAACTTACTGAGAGCTAGAATGCCTGTATTCTTCTGGACATGCCTCCACTTCTTGCCCTGTAGCTGCTTGGACACCTGCAGACCACGGAGTCAGGAGGCTAAGCCAGCTGACCACCCTCCCAGCCCCAATGCTGCTCCTCCTGGGTTTTTCCTCAGCCTGGGACACAGAGACCTTTTAAGAGGGACAGTCCTTCAGGGGATAGGATCTACTGTCCCCAAACCTGGAAACTAAGATCACCCCCCATTCTCACCACACCCAACCCCAAGACCAAGGGACAGGAAGCAAAGAGCCCTCCCTGCCTGGTCTGACTCTATCGTTCCAGTGGCTGGTTCTGGACACGGACCACACCTCATCCAGGCCACCAGGGCCACATCCCCTCTATACATACATCTTGTTCCCCAAACTGCCTCATCCAGATTGGACCAACCTGCCCAAGATGATGCTGACTCCAGTGCTTGGCTCATAACCCACACACCACCACATGGGGCCCAGCCCCCTTAGGATGGTGGCTGGCTGATGTCCGCCACCCAGCTCCCACCCTCCTAGGTCTTGGACGCACTGGCAAGAGAAAGGAAAGCAGTTTGTCTCTTAGTGAGAGAACAGAGGCTCCACGCAAGTTTTCAATCAAGCTTTTAATGAAAAGATCATAAAATAACAGTTTCTCATCACTGTACATTAAGACTGCACGCTTCTGAATGGAGAGATGGGTGAACTGCTTTACTATGACACTTGAGGGCCGCATACCTGCAGCCCCAACCTGAATTTATCCAAACTCTCGAGGGAAGTGAAGATGTGACGACAGCGGCGCTGGCCAGTACAGGAGTGCGATCATGGTCCCCTCCCCGTTCCTGGGAAGGGTGCGTATTAGGACGTGGTCCCTCTTCCAGTTCCCATTAAACAAAACAGCTATAACCCCATCCCTCCCCTCCCCCTCGAGGTATTTGTGAACGGGCCAGTGCCCAACCTGGGGTCCCCCAACAGGGGAGGGGGAGCAAGTGATGGGTGGGGACAGAGAGGCTCCCCTCAGCACCTGGCCCCACCGCCCCCCAAGTGGGGGGGGGGGCCCTGGGGACTCTCCCTGCCCCATGTGAGGTCTGTTCTGCAGCATATTTGAGGTCAATAAATACAGCAATAAATAGCAAGGTGAGGTAGGGGGAGGGGTTCCCGGTAGAAAATTCAAGTGGGGCGACAAGCTGGCGGTCCTGGGAAGGGGGTCCTGGGCAGCCTCCATTCGATTCCCACAATGAATACCCACCCTGATTTGGAATGTCAGACTGAGGCACCACTCTGCCCCTCACTCCTGGCATCGGTCTCACAGGTTCAGTAACGCCCAACCCGACTCTGGAAGAGCGAGGCCTTGGTCCCTGCGCATGGCACAGCAGGGCTGAGACCCCCCTGGCGCCTCTGCTTTCGTCCCCCAGGCAAGGGGACAGGACGGATGAAGTCGCCTCAGCCCTGAGCCCTGCCCTCCTGGCTGCCCAGGCCTCACCCCAACTCAGGACAGCCACGGGGAGGGTGGCCGGGGTCTGCCCGCCCAGCCGGCCCGCCCGATCGCACTCCTGCACACGCGGGTCCAGTGAATACTGACGGGTTGGGGTGGGGTGGGGGCAGGGTTAGCCCAGTGCCCCCAAGTGGCAATGGAGGGGTAACACACACGGCTGCGGCTCTGTCTGGGTCCAGGGTGTGGGTCTCACAGGCTGCAGTTATGGCTATGCCGTGAGTCTCTGAGATTTGTATTTGCTTAAAGGTTCATCTTTGCTTCTTTACCTTTTTTGCAATCCTGGAGGAGCCCTCTCGGTGGGCTCGGTCTGGTGGGAGCGTGCGGTGGCGGAGCCCAGCCTGCCGCTTGCTCACCCCGAGTCTGAGAAATAAATACATTCATCACTGCACAAACATATTGATACAAAAACAACACTGTTCAGAGTGTTTGCACCGTCTGTGTAGGTAAGGACCGGCCCAGTGAGCCCCTCCCACTGCTGAGGGGGGGGGTCCCCAGAGGGCGGAGACCCGCTGGAGTTGTGCAAAGGTCCTGGCTTTTTGGCTTGAGAGGGACCCTCACATCAACCCACCTGAGGGTCGTGGGCAGGGCAGTGGGGCGGAGGCGCACCTCCCTCCCGGGGCCCAAGCCCAGACGCCAGTCCTGTGGCCAGAGCTAACGGTCACCCCTGCTGTGCCAGCTGGCCAGGACCGCCACGGTCTGACCAGGAGGCCTGGGGGCTGGTCAGCCCAGGCCCAAGCTCTTTGGTGCCAGCTGGGCTGGGAGAGGCCCGGGCTGGGGAGGAGGCTCAGGCAGATGCGGGGCCTCCACGCCAGCCCCGGCCCCACAATGGCCCCTCAGCCCGAGAGCCATTCCAGGGCCGACTCAGAAGGGCCTCCAGCAGGTTGGGATTCACAGAACTGGCCTTACAGCTGCTGAGGTCTGAAACTGTAAAAGTTTATGTAAACAATGAGATAAATATATTAGCATCTTTTTTCTGAGCCCATTGAGGTTCCATACGCATTCAAAATGTGCTTTGGTTTAAAAAATAGGTTTTGTGAATTTGGATGTGAGCTTCTTTTTTCTTTCTTTTTGTTGTTTATCCTCTTTCCTACATGACATCTGCTATTTTCTGTTTCCTGTTTCTCCGAAACATTCAGGAATTAAGTGACTAAAGCAGAGAACTGTGAGCCGCCCTCGGCCTCCAGCGGCCTAACCTCCTGGCGAGGCTCTAACACATCTCCACACACACAACTCGCGAGCACACGCTCCACTTGAAACCAAAGGAAAAGGAAAACAAAACCGAGTGTTGTGTTAACCCCGCCCACCCCACAAACCCTTAAAGTCTTAAATAGGAAACTAGTGTTTTGCTTTCTTGTTAAAATACAGAGAAGGCTCGGTACAATCCTCAGGTGGGTACAATACTACGTCTCGCGAAGGTCGAGTGAGGGCTTCTGGCCCCTTCCCTGAAGCTCTGCCATGAACCACCTGCTTCACCGGGGGCCGCGCCCAGGGTGTGTGTGCAGCTCCCGATACAGACTTTTGTCGTGTGGCTTAAGTGCTGACGGAGTGGGGGGCTGGGGAGCAGAGGGACTGGGACAAGTCCCCAGAGGGAAGAGGGCTGGTCTGGGCCAGGAGCACCACCAGAGGGATCAGCAGGGCCCCACGTGGCCAGAGTACCCTCATTCGCGACACCCACCATCCGGGTCCCTGAACTCAGGCTGTTTTCAGCTGGGGGGGGTGGTCTCTGCAGGGGTGGAGGAGTGGGGGTAGGGAGTGACTCCGTAATTTTTTGGTCTGAACTTAAAAGTAGAAAGAAAAAAAAAAAAGAAATAAGAGCCAAAGCAAAACAAAAAAGACAAAGCTGCTTGTCCAGCCCTGTGGCTCCAGGCAGACGAGGACAATGGGGCTGACCTCAAGACCTTGGTTTGGCCTTGGCAGCCTGGCTCTAGGCCCATGGAGGTGCCTGAGGCTGGAGGAGAGCCAAAGGTGAGGGGCGAGGGTGGACTAGGGGCTGAGCCGAAGGGTGGCAGCCAGACTCTCACCAGAGCAGCCATGGGCCACGATGGCCCAGAGGTGCCCTCTCTGTCGGGGCAGGAGGTAACACACCACTTTGGTCAGCCCCTCTACCCTGACCAGGCAGGAACTGCAGCCCTCCTGAGGTCAAGTTCTCATAGGCCTGGGTGACAAGATGGGGGGGGCTCACTTCCACCCCATCTGGGTCCAGAAGGAAGCTTCGAGGGCTTGTCCCACAGCCAATGCTTGGGCTCCCTGGAGGCTGGGGCACTTGCACCCCGACTTGGCCCAGATTAGAGGGCTGCTCAGCACACACTCAGGACACCCCAGGGCAGCGGCGGGTGGGCGGGGGCGGGGGGGGGGAATGGCTAGCTGCATAAGCATGGAAGAAATGCAGGCGCCTCTTCTGAGAGGACCCCAGGAGGCCCACTCATTTGAACACACATCTTCCTGTGCACACTGACAGGAGGAAAACACAAGTGTCACGACCACAACTGCCATCACCAACGTCCTATTCTCGAAAGTTCAAGAGGTAGCAAAAGGTCAGAAGTCTCTCCACCTTGATTGGGAAGGAAGGGAGGAAGGAAAGAAGGAAACGCAACGTGAGTCCACACGTACCACACACACCACACACACACACACACACACACACACACACACACACACACACACACACATGAGAAAATGGAAACGCGTACCGATGCCCTGGCACCAAGTCCAGCCTCCCCCCCGCCCCCCACCAGCCCCAGACCTTCCAGTTCAAACATTCACATAAACATTACATGGGGTTTCCTCTTAATAAAAAACAAGTACCTCTAAACAAAGAATATTCCTCGGAAACTATGGGAAAAGCACTCTCTCTCCTGAGGCAGCCGAGGCAGGGCTCGGGGCCCAGGAAGCCTTTGGCCAAGAAGGGCTTCTGGGGCCTGGAGGGTGGGCGCCCAGCCTGTAGCCAGGCAGGGCGGGGCAGGGCCCCGGTACATTCAGTCTGCAGACCCAGGCTCAGCCCCGAGGGGCCAGAAGGAAAATAAACTCTTGTTGGTTTTGGTTTAAAAAACAAAATTCAAAAAGAAGAAAGGAACAGATCAGTAGGAATAACAGCCACACAGGCCCAAAGGGCTCTTCAGTTGTGGAGAGGTAGGCGGTGGGGGCCCTGACTGTCCCAGCGCCAATGAGCGGTGACCCCTGGGCTCAAGGAGAGAGGGCACTGTCCCCCCCACTCTGGCACCACTCCCCTCAGAGCCAGGCTGGCTGCAGAGACACCCAGTCATGGCAGCCCTGCGCCCTCCGCCCCCCTCCCACAAGGAGGGAGGCCCCACTCCCCCTGCTCCGACCTGGCCTGCCGACCGGTGACCCACTCCCACCGGCCCCACTCGGCCTTTGCCGTCAGGATGGGGAGGCAGGTAGCTCAGTGGCCATCCTCCTTGCCCCCGGTAAGACTGGATTAAAGCTCTGGGGGTGGGGGCCACAAGCCGCTGGGGCCGGAGGTCTTTGGCTTCTAGGAGGGGGAGGTGTGCATGCGCAGGTGGCTGATGAGGTTGCGCTGCTGTGTGAACTTGCCCCCGCACAGCTGGCACTCATAGGGCTTCTCGCCCGAGTGCACACGCATATGCTCGGTCAGGCGGTACTGGCGGGTGAAGCGCATGCCGCACTCATCACAGGCAAACGGCTTCAGACCCAGGTGGCTGCGCATGTGGCGTGTCATGGTGCCACGCTGCGTGAACATCTTGCCGCAGATGTTGCAGGGGAAGGGCCGCGTCAGCCAGTGTGTCTTCTCGTGCTGGCGCAGCGTGGCTGGGTCCTTGTAGGTCTTCTCGCAGACCGAGCACTTAAAGGGCCGGGGCTCAGCTGCATAGGCTGCACTGGGCGCTGACAGGTCCTCGGCTTCCTCCTCGGCACCCTCCTCCTTGATGAGGAGCTCCTCCTCTGTGTGCGTCTCCACATGGGCATTGAGCTGCTCGGAGCTAGGGAAGCCCTTGGCGCAGGGAATGCACACATACAGGTTGTCCCCGTAGGACACTGTCTCGTAGCCCTCTGGCCGGTAGAGGTAGTGGGCACCAGCGTGGCCGCTGCCCCCCTCACTCCCACTCTGCCCACTCTCCTCACTTGCGTCCTTGCCGTTCTCCTCTTCCTCCTTGCAGGGGTATGGGGGCTCCACGTAAGGCCCACCTGCTGTCGCCATGTTGCTGGCCAGGATGCCATTGGGGACCCTGTCTCCAAGCCCCTCGGCCTCCTCCCCTGGGGAGGGGCCCTTGGGTGCCACTTCCCTCCGCTCAAAGGGGGAGGCCACCACCGGCTCTTTCTTGGCCCACTCTTTTTTGCGGGCTGAGTGCCGGAGGCTCTTCCGGGGCTGCCCACCAGGGCCCTCCAGCAGGCTCAGGTGGTTGTCCTCAGCCCCCTCCAGATCCATGGGCTCGCTGGGGGCACCCCCCAGCTCGGCATAAGAGGCACTATTGGAGACAGGAGGGGCAGAGGCTGAGAGGGGTGAGCCGTGCTGACTGTCGCTCAGGTGGGCCGGGTCGTCGGGGGTGAGGGGGGGCCCAGGGGTAGTGGGGGGCAGTGGGGGGCTCTTCTTGGACAAGTCCAGGCCCAGCTCCTGCTCACAGCCCCCACTGCTCCCATTGGTGCTGCAGCCCCCCAGGCCAGCCTCCCCGCTAGTAGGACACACTGGCCGGCCCAGGCCATGCACACTCTCCTGGCTGGAGCCACCCAGGAAGAGCTCGTCATCTGAGCCTTTAGCCTGGGGGAGCTCCTGGGGGGTGAGTGCCCCCTTGCGCCCATCCATGAGCCCCGGATACCGGGCCTGGATGACGGAAGCTGTGGACAGCCGCTGGCTGCGGGGTGGGCGTCCCAGGCCGGCCCCACCCCGCCCAGAGCTAAAGGGCTTGCCAGATCTCTTGAGTTTGCGGCGGCAGAGGGCTGCCAACTCAGGCAGCTGGAGGTAGCTGGCGGCGGTGAGGAGCGTGCTGAAGTTGGGCTCAGCTGGCTGATCGCTGGGCAGCAGCTTGCCGGTATAGATGAAGTCTAGGATCTGCTGGAACACCGTGGAGCTGACCATGTCTGTGTCCAGGTTGATGAGGTTGTCATGAAGGACCAGGGACTTGAAGTAGATGCTGCTGGCGGCAAGGACGTTCTTGTGGGCTCGGAAGATGGAGTTCTCCACCATGATGATGACATCACACAGGAAGCCCTTGGTCCTCTGCTGGTTCAGCTGCAGCAGGAGCTGCTTTGAGTGGCTGGGCAGCTCCATGTCGGGCCCCATGTCCCCACGCCCTGCCCACACGCACCACCTGCGGGCAAGAACAGGCATGCACATGTCAGCTGGGACCCTCCACATGAACCTGGCCACTGGCCGCCTCTTGAAGCACAGTGCCTGTGCAGGGAACTCATACTACCCAGACTGGCCAAGACGGTGAGCGGCAGCAGCCCATATGCAAGCAGAGGACAATGAGGTCACGAGGTGCCAAGCAGACAAACTGGGATTTGAATTTGGCTCCACAGCCCAAGGTACCATCTCTGCACTAAAGGTGGCCAACTCCAAGCCTGGGGGGACCCAGAAGTAACTGGCAAGGGACTAGGAGATACTGGGTGGTAGCAGGAATTGAGGGGACAGGAGCCCCTAAGTGGGTGGACTTCCTACAAGGGCACACAGCTCCCCAGCTTTCAGAATAAGTCAGAAGGAATTCCTGTTGTGGTTCACTGAGTAAAGAACCCAACACAGTGTCTGTGAGGATGGGGGTTCGATCCCTGGCCCCACTCAGCGGATTAAGGATCCAGCAGTGCCACAAGCTGTAGCTCCAATTCGACCCCTAGCCCAGAAACTTCCATATGCTGCAGGTGCAGCCATAAAAAGGAAAAAAAAAAAAAAAGAGTAAGCCGGAAGTCCAGATTTCCAGATGAAACTGCCCGATGCAAAGTGAAGGTTCTTTTTCCTTGAACACCATGTGGGCTAGATCAAACACGCAGCCTCTGGTCTGCAATCCCTGCTTTAGGCTGGGTCCTTCTCAACAACCCTAGAGGCTTCCCAGACTTTGAGGTCTGCCAGTGTCACCTAACACTACAGCCTAAGGGCCACCCCTGCCCCCACCCCACGGGCACTGAGCACCTTCCTGGCCTGGGTCTCTGGGAGCTGAGAATTAGAGGTGGCCTGGGAAACTCACCCAGCCTGGCCAAGATGCTAACTGGTGTCACTGAGTAGTAAACATGCCAAGGAACCCTATCAGTGGCCATGGGGCACTGTGCCTGAACCATGTGCCCACACCACTGGGCAGCAGGGCCGCTGGGCAAGGCCGTGGCTCCCAGCCCCTCCAAGCACTCCCCCAGGTGCTCTGTGCTGTGAGGCCAATGAGGGGCCTTCAAGTTCTTCCATTCAGAACCTGACCTCTGACCTCTGAAAGGAACTGATTGCCGAGCTTCCCCCACCCACATGGCACGCAGCCCTGCCTCCCTGTGACACAAAACTTTCTCAGGCCCGCATCTGCCCTCATGCTCAAAGATGCAGAGAGCCCTCCCATAACCTGTGCACCCTAAGGAAGGCTTCCAGTGCCCTGCGAACACTTTGGACAGCACCCAGGGCTGACAGCAGGAGGCAGCAAGCACCTTGGGCCAGCTCAGCCTTGTCACACTGTTTCAAGAAACTCAGAGGCTGGAGCCTCCCCAGGGAACCAACCCTGCACCACTCCCTGCCCTTGAGCCAGCCAGGTAGGAACAAAGAGCCCAAGGTATGGTTCCACACTGACCAGGACACCCAGCCCAAGGGAAATGCTGTCAGCTCCACCAGTACCTGGGACGTGCAGTCTCCAGGTCTGGCAAAGGAACTGACGAAGGGCAGGAGGTCCCAATCTCCAAGAGCCTGAGCCCACAGTAGCCCCTCCTCCCCAAGCCCCAGCCTCTCCTCCATGCTCCCCAGTGCTGCCTGAACACAAAGGACTGCAAGCCAGGGTGCAGGACCATGGGAGCTATGGGCTGCCCAGAGTCTCCAGGAGAAGGCCCAGGCATCCTCCCTCTGTGCCTCTCCCACACCTCCCTGGCCCTCCCTCCCCAGCCTACCGGAGTGCCAGGGGCCCAGAAACCATGTGAGCAGCAGCCAGCGGGGGTGGCCTCCTTGAGCGTGTGGCCTCCCTGAGGGTGCATCAATGCCTGGTCACCTGGGGAGGAGAAGATGGACATGGTTACTTGGACAGGCATCAACTAGGGGAGGGGGACATGAGGGGGAAGTGCCTGGGGGCCCTGGAGCCCTCACTCCCAGGAAGGTCTGGGATCTCTCTGGCTAGGACACCTGAACAGCTGAGCAGGAGACAGTGGCCACAGTGCCCACTGTCAGGCCTGGTGGCAGGGAAGAACGGAGGCTTGGGGAGCCCAGCTGCACCCTCCTCCCACCCTCCCCCTTCCCCCGAGGAGATTTAGGACACTCCAAAGGCCACCTAGATCTGGGGTAACTGGTGGCAGGCATATAATTCCTGGTGGGCCGTCAGGCCTGGTGGCAGGAGGCCTGGGCAAGGCCCTTCCCAGGCTGGCCACATTTACATAACAAAAGGTCAAAATTGGAGGCACTGGTGCAAGGGGCTATTTATAAGAACCAGTCTCAACCGCTTCTGGCTCTCCTGCCTCCTTCCCTTCCCTGCTCTCGCCCCCTCCCTGCCCAGAGCGCCCAGCCCCCTCCTGCCTGGCCCAGCCTGACCACATGGCTTTTGCAGGCTCGCCCTTTCAATACCAGCCCGCCAAGGCCCCTGGCAGCTGCCGCCAGATGCAGGCAGGCTCCCTCTGCTCCCCACCCCAGAGCTTTGGGAGGGGGTCCTGAGGCTCTGGCTCCTTGCCCCCAACTCAGGAAGGCCTAGGTTCCCTCAGAAGGGAGCCAAGGGTGGGGGAGGAGGCCTGTAGCAGCCTGAGCTCCTCCCACCTGCCCTTCCTCCGCCCCCAGGGCCAGGGAAGCTCAGCAGGTCCCTCAGGAATGTGGCCAGACCCGGGGTGCGGGGTGGCAGGGAGGCCTCAGCCCCAGCCTGCCAGCTGTCTCTCACCAGGCCCCCTGCACAGCACAGCTCCCCTCTGGCAGGGCTGGCGGGGGAGGGGGCACAGTTGGCCCAGAGGGCAGCAGAACCAGCTCTGTAGGTCCAGCAGCCTGAGTACGTCCACATTTCATGAAGGAGGCCTGAGTGCGTCCACATTTCATGAACCAGCTCTGTAGGTCCAGCAGCCTGAGTGTGTCCACATTTCATGAAGGACCCTTGTCAGGCTCTCCCACCAGCAGAGGCCAGAGAGGCCATGGGACAGAGCCAAGTCCACCCTTGGGAGGGGCCAGAGACCACCGAAATGCTTGAGAGTGCAGCTGGGGAGAACAGACAGGAGCCACACCAGGGTCCCCACCTGACCCCAGAACAACCCAAGCCCCACCCAGGCCGTGCCCACCCAGCAGCCCCTCCTCTGCACATGCCAGACCGAGCAACCGGCGCCCCCTTGTTCTTGCCGAGATCAGGCTGACCAGCTTGACCACTCCTCCCTGGGAAGGCTGAACTACTGACCAACTGACTCCACCACCCTACCCCGGGGGAGGCTCAGCAGGACAGGGCAGAAGAGGCCTCACTGCACCCTCCACTGGGAGGGTGCAGGGGGGTGGCTGCCAGCTAGGAGGCCACCTCCAGCACAAAGCTGCCTTACCTGCCGTCCACCAGGTTCAGGCTGGATGGGGTGTGGGCATAAGCTCATCACAGGTGAGAGCAGGACCCCTGCAAAGCTACCCTCCTCCCAGGCCCCTCAGCCCTATGGCTCAGAGGTGGGTGTGGGGGCAGCCAGCACCCACCTTGGAGAACCCAAGTGGGATGGGGTGGGGGATAACTAGAAACATAGCTGTGGGGCTGGCCCAGCAAGCTGGCAGTAAAATGAGGCTGCGCCTGGCTCTGGCTCCTGGCACCAGGCTCTGCCAGCACGCCTACTGGCCCGAGGTTCCCACGCCCAGCACAGCCCGCTGCCCGTCCAGAGTGCTGGCTCCAGGATACCCAAGATCTGGGGTAGTGGGACAGCTCAGAAAAGTCCTCCTCGGAGTTTCCTTCGTGGCCCAGTGGTTAACAAATCCGACTAGGAACCATGAGGTTGTGGGTTCAATCCCTGGCCTTGCTCAGTGGGCTGAGGATCTGGTGTTGCCATGAGCTGTGGTGTAGGTCAGAGACGTGGCTTGGATCTGGTGTTGCTGTGGCTGTGGTGTAGGCCGGCGGCTACAGCTCCGATTAGACCCCTAACCTGGGAACCTCCATATGCCGCCAGTGTGGCCCTAGAAAAGGTTAAAAAAAAAAAAAAGACAAGTCCTCCTCAAAGGCCAGGACCGGGCCCTTCACAGTGAGTGGATGGTGGTCCCCAGCTGGGCTCACCCCTGTGGACGGGCTCAAACACGAGTCTGAGGAGAGGGGGGCAGCTCTGCCCTTTTATGAACAGAGACCTGGTTTACATTCCTACTAGGTCCCTGCATAGGGACGGCCAAGGCCCACCTTCTCAGCAGCGCTGTTACATGGTGACCTGGGGCAGGTCCAGACTGAGTCCTGAGTTCCTTTTCTCCCCCTCCAGGCCCAGGCCATAGAAAAACCAGGAAGGCACGCCTGTCCCCTGCCCCACCCACACACTTAGAACAGGCCCAAGGCTTGGAGTAGCACAAGCCCCAGGAAGGCCAGGCCCATACTGCTGAACTGGTGTCCCAGGCAAGACTGGGGCCCCACCTGCCTTAGATGGTCCATCAGACTTAGGGGCTCCTGGCAGCCACAAAGGCAGGAGGTCTACAGATGAAAGTGGTCCTTTTTAAGCAGAACACCGAGAACGACTCTCAATCCCCATGCTGACAGGAACTGCCCCAACTCAGCCAGAAAAGCCACGGTGCCCAGAGCCTGGACTTTAGCCATGAACAGGTGGGCAGCCCTGGTGTCAGAGAGCATCCCACAGGCACCCCCAGACCCACGAGGAGGCCAGGCTCAAGCTGTGGTTTCAGCCTTTAGTTGTGCCCCCAGGAGAGTGCTGCCCTTTCCAGCAAGGCCCCACCACTCACATCAGGAACACCCCCCCCCCAGAGGCTCCTCACCCAACCTGACTGAAATGCCTCCCAATTTCAGGTAATTGCCCTGCCCACATGCGGCTGGGATGGAGGGTGCTGAGGGGTGAAGAAAGGGGGCTGCCACCACCAGGTGCAGTGGCCCCAACCTGTGCCCTGCAGCCCTTCACTTCGCTCTGGAGGCCGGAGGTATGCTGAGTCCCAGGTAGCACCTGCCCACCCAGGCCAACACCCAACAGGAGGCTGCACTTTCTCCTCAACCGCCTCCTGGCTGAGGAAGCCCAGTCACAGAGCTCACAGGGATCTTCCAGCTGAGAGTGAGGGCCGTCCACTGCCCACCGAGGGCCCACTGCCAAGGGAGACACAAGGATCCTAGGCAGCTGCTGCCCCCAGGGGCTTAAACACATCTGTGTCTTTGAGGCCCCCAGACAAATGCTGGACACAGCCCCCAACCCCAGGCCCAGCTGACCCCCGCTGTGGCCACCTGGAGCTCCAGATGTGGCCCCAACAGGTGCAAGCACTGCACCTCCCCGTAGGCCCGGCCCCTCCCAGGCTGCAGGAGGGCAGCTAGACAGCAGAGTGAAAGGGTCCAGAAGCAGCCCAGGATCCAGAAGAGCCTAAAGTCCAGCCCCGAACCCACCCACCAGCCCAGGAGGCCATCATCCCTCCTCACTCAGGAGTGCCCCTGCGCCCAGGCCGTGCCTCGCCCACCCAGTCTGAGATGGCATTCTGCCTTTGGGGAAGCCTCCGGGGTGTTATCACCACTTCCAGTGTCAGATAAGCCCACAGGTTCTGGGGGTTAAGCAACCTGCCCAAGGTCACATGAACAGGCAGGTAGCAAAGCAAGGACTTAAAGCCTGAGTCCAGAGCCAGACTTTCCTACCCTGGGGATGGACGCTAATCCCTCCTCCCAGGGTCAGGGGAGCCAGCAGGGCCACGGTCTGCAGTCCCCCCACCCCCACACCCCCTAACCACAGGGCCCATCCCAGCAGGGCCTACCTGGGCTGCATTCTCCTGAAGAGTGTGAGGGCGCTGCATCTGCCCTGCTTCTCAACACCCAGAGCAGTGAGAAGCTTCTGGCTGGAAGTGACAAGGTGGGGCCCCGGCACACAGCATGCTTTGGGGACCCAAGCTGTGCTCCCCTGGGAACACCCCTGGCCTCTGTGACCTCTGGTCTCCAGGCATGGGCTGGTGGCAAATGGGACTCAGGGCTCCGGGCAAGCCCAGTCGGGTAATCCAGCCCAGACCTGGATGCCGGCCAGCAGTTCTGGCTCTTCTCCCAAACCAGCCTCCTGGAAAGCAACAGGCTCCATGAATGCCAGAAGCCCTGCCCTCCTTCTGTCGTGGTGTCTGTGAAACCCTCAGGCTCCATCAGCACACTGCCATTCCTTCTCCCCTCAGCCTGGCCAGCTGCCCACCCACCAGTTCACCCTGAGCTGTGAGGAGGTGGTGTCCACTCAGCCTGACCTCCCCGAGTCCATCCTAAAGTCTGTACTTCCCCTGCCCTCGCCCAGAGGATCACAGGGCCATGAGGAGGCCTGCGCGCTGGTCTTCCACCCAGCCCACACTCCCGCTGGGGGCCAAAGAGAAGTGAGGCCAGGATGACCCAGGGGATCTGCAGCTGGACTTCCCCTGCTGGCACTGGCACAGCTGGCACCAGGGCGGGTGCAGAGAGGGGCCTGCTGGGAGGCCAGGAGGGCTAAGCCAGGTGAGACCGGGGTGCTGCTGGGGAGACGCAGCCAAGTGCTGCCCAAAGGGGAACAACAACTTAGGAGAACAATCATTATTATGAAAACTTCCAGATTCTGTGCCCACATTGCCCTCACCCCCACCCTCACTCTGGGCCTGAACTCTTTCTTGGTAAGAGACTTGCTAGCAGCAAAAGAACTGGAGCCTGGAAGGAGGCAAGCCTGCAGGAGGCTGGCAGGGCAGGTCAGCCAACAGGAAGCAGAACAGGGGATGGTGCCACTCCATCAGGCAAGGAGCAAGGGGACACTAGCCCTGGTGTGCGGCTCCTGGACCTCCAGCCCCACTTCCTATTTGTCCTGCTGGTTGTCAGCCAGGTCCGAGAACCAGTGGCAGCATCACCCTGGGTTTTGAGAGAAACGCAGACACTCTGGCCTAACTCCAGGCCTCAGAACCAGAACCACATTTAACCCCGAGCTTCTGCAGGCACACTCTGGTGGGTTACAAGCTTTCTACTGCCCAGGGAAGCCCAACACTTGGCAAGCAGTAATTGCTTGGCCAGTGGAGATCAAGAGGAAGGAGGTGGCTCCAAAAGGGAGGACACAGGCCCAGGGAGTGACTGATCAACACGGCATCCCTAGAACATGAGAGCGAGGCCACAGAGGTGACCGCAGGCATCTTGGAGGCACGATGGAAGCTGCGGGCAGCAAGGGGTTTGGGGCACGGGTGGCAGGCAGAGGACCTGAGGGCTGGAGGAGAAGCAGTGACAGTCCCACATGGGGGAGCTTGGGCCACCTGATGTCACCAGGCATCCCTCACCTTTTTTAGGAGTCACAGAGGACACCGTTTTTAGGAGTCACAGAGCTGCAGCTGCTCAGGCTTCTCCCGGACAGAGAGTCCAATGTCACAACTTCAAACGGAATCCTAGAAGCTAACAATTTCTTAAACTAAGGACTAAAAGATTTAGAAAACAAAAACTCTACCATCTCCTATCATCATCACTTCCTGCAAGATGAGACCTCATGACTGATGAGCAGGAAGAACCACCTCAGTGTGGAGTAGTCCACCCCCTAGAAAGGGCAGTTTGCCTGTCCACCTGTATGGACACCACGGTGGCCATTATGAGACATGTTCATCTGGGGAAGCCAAAAACCAAGTGAGACCCAAAATCAATGCCAAACGCAACGATGTGGCCTGAGTAGCTGATCAGAGTACCTCCCAAGGAGAAAGGAGGACATCACATTTTTAAAAGACTAAGACGGCAAAGACACAGATCTGGCGCCCAGAAAGCGCACCTGAGGTGTGCACCAGCAAGACCCACCAGCACCAGGGCCACCCTGTGGGCCAGAGCAGCCGAAAGCCATGTGAATCTGCCTTTCAGGGTCAGAAAGAGCTGACCATTGGCAGCACCGCACAACCTGACTCCCTCGCATGAAGGGCCTCAAACAATCGGCTCAGCAGAGTAGCCAGATCCAAAAGGTGGTTA
Organism: Phacochoerus africanus; assembly: GCF_016906955.1. Lineage (NCBI taxonomy): Eukaryota > Metazoa > Chordata > Mammalia > Artiodactyla > Suidae > Phacochoerus > Phacochoerus africanus. The sequence continues at coordinate 50,555,312 of NC_062558.1, read as the reverse complement.
AGTAGAAATCGGGGGAGGGGACTGGGCTCCCAGGACACAGGGGCTTCTGGGATTATGTTTCTCATGCTGGATGCATGTCCACCTGGGCCAAGGCCATGGTGCCTCACAACTGTGCACATGGCAGGTATGACGTACTTGGATTCCACAGATGCACAGAGGCCTCCAGGACGGACAATAGGGCCCTCCCAGTCATGATGGGTGGGCCGACCTGAACTTCAGCTACTCACAACGATCCTGACCAGGAGCAGGCACCCACAGGACAAGAGGAAGCACCGCCTCAGGGGAGGGGAATCTACCCACCAGCAGGGAGCCACAGGAAACGGAGGACCCCCCCCCTCCCCGAGACCGATCAGTGTTTGCCAGCCAAAGGCAGCAACCACCCCTGGACATTCCTAATCATCCTAGTGTCCAGCTGACACTGCCAAAGGGGGGGGTGTCTTCAAATCCTGCAGCACACCTAGGAAAGGAGAGGAAACCCAGAATTTAGCCGGCTAGGCACACAGAGCGTCACCAAGGAGCACCTAGCAAGGACAGAGCAGGCAGCACTGAAGAGAAGAAGCCCAGAAGAAATTAGACAAGGCTCTCAGGGGCCAGGGGTCAAAGGAGGTTGCTAAGCAGAAGGAAAGGATCCTCTGCCCCACGTGGAGAACCAACACCAGACAGCAGGGCCTCTGAGCAAGGGCTCAAGGAGTTAAAGCCTTGAGCCTCTGGAGTTCCCATCGTGGCACAGTGGAAACGACTAGGAACCATGAGGTTGCGGGTTCGATCCCTGGCCTCACTCAGTGGATTAAGGATCCAGCATTGCCGTGAGTTGTGGTGTAGGTCTCAGACGCAGCTTGGATCTGGCATTGCTGTAGCTGTAGTGTAGGCCAGCAGTTGTAGCTCCGATTCAACCCCTAGCCTGGGAACCTCCATATACTAAGGTACAACCCTAAAAAAAGCAAAAAAAAAAAAAAAAAAATCAAGGATCAGATTGTTTTAGGGAAAATGGGGGAAAAAAATCGAGTAGAAGTTCCTGCCATAGCTCAATGGATTAAGAATCTGACTGCATCAGCTCAAGTGGCTGTGTAGGCATGGGTTCAATCCTCGGCCTGGTGCAGTGAACTAAGGATCAGGCATTCCCACAGGTTAGGCTGGGATTCAATCCCTTGCCTAGGAACTTAGATATGCCTTGGGTGTGGTAAAAAAAAAAAAAAAAAACCAAATCTAGTAGAGAGGCCTAGGGCACCACCAGAGTTTTTAAAAAGCTATTTTTAGGAATACCAAGGCATGGAAACAATCTAAATGTCCATTGAAAGAGTGGATAAAGAAGACATGGTCCATATACACAATGGAATATTACTCAGCCATTAAAAGGAAAGAAATAACAGCATCTGCTGCAACATGGATGGAGCTAGAAATTACCATGCCAAGTAAAGTCGGTCAGACAATGAGACACCAACCACCAACATCAAATGCTATCTCTTACATGTAGAATCTGAAAAAAAGGACACAATGAACTTCTTTGCAGAACAGATACTGACTCACAGACTTTGAAAAACTTATGGTTTCCAAATGAGACAGGTTGGGGGGTGGGGAGGATGCACTGAGGGTTTGAGATGGAAATGCTATAAAATTTCGTTGTGATGATTGTTGTACACCATAAATGTAATAAAATTCATTAAGTAATTTTTTTAAAAAGCTATTTTTAAGAATAAAATTAGATTGGAGTTCCTATTGTGGTGCAGTGGAAACAAATCCAACGAGGAACCATGAGGTTGCAGATTCAATCCCTGGCCTTGCTCAGTGGGTTAAGGATCCAGAGTTGTCAAAGCTGTGGTATAGGTTGCAGATGAGGATTGGATCCTGAATTGCTGTGACTGTGGCATAGGCTGGCAGCTTTGGCTCCAATTAGACCCCTAGCCCAGGAACCTCCATATGCCGCAGGGGCTGCCCTAAAAGGCAAAAAAAAAAAAAAAAAAGGGGGGAGTTCCCCTAAAGGCTCAGCGGAAACAAATCTGACTAGCATCCATGAGGACGCAGGTTTGATTCCCAGCCTTGCTCAGTGGGTTAGGATCCGACGTTGCCGTCGGCTGTGGTGTAGGCCAATGGCTACAGCTCCGATTAGATCCCTAGCCTGGGAACTTCCATATGCCATGGGTGTGGCCCTAAAAAAAGACAAAAAAGGAACGAGGTCTAGAGACAGAAAATAAACAGGCTCCTCTATGCCCGAGGAAGCAGAGCTGGGGGAGGGGTAAAAACTGAGCTACTGACATCACCCTATGATGACAAGAGGGGGGACAGTGCTACCTTGGAACACTGCTCGTGGGGCCAGAGCGAGGGAACCACAGTGACGCCCAGAACCAAGGTGAGTCTCAAAGCACCAAGTGCCCACCTCCATGGACAGTGCAAACCCATGGCAAGGGCAAGAGCTATTGACCCAGGATTCAGAAGGACGGCAGGAGGGAGCCAGAGGGCAATGTCCAGGATGAGGGGGTGCTTCTCACACAAGTGGGGATTAGTGTGTGCCCCCCATTCTCATGACTCACTTGTGATGATTCCAGCAGTCTCAAGCCTTCAAGGAGCCAGTATGCAAGACAGGAGGACACAGGCTATCTAGATCTGGGAAGGGCTGAGCACTCCCTCCCAGCCCCCCGACCACAGGACTCCACCAACGGCCAGATAGCCGGGGATGTGGCAGCAAGGCATGAATGAGGGCTTCAGGGAGGCCAGTCCCACAGGATGTGCCCAGAGAATATCACTCATCCCAACGGGTAGTAATGGAAGCCAGAGCCTCTGTACTGGAGGGTGGGCGGTGGCCCCACAAGAGGAAACCCCAGGAATCCCCTGGGACTGGAGCCCCTCCAAAGCAAAGATCCAAGTCTAGCACACATCCCCCTGAAGTACTGCCCCTCCAATTCTGAGTCCAATGAGCCCTGTGTTATCGTCCTGAAACACCAATCTCATCAAGTCACACCCCTGCTTGAAGCTTTCAATGGAATCCTGGTGCCTGGATAAAGTCCACACCTGGCTGGCCTGCAGAAGGCTTCTAGAGGGCCAGCCACCTCAGAGCAGCCCTTCCAGTCACACCCGAGTGCCCCTCCTCCTTGAGGCTGCCTGCACTTCTCCCCCAACCCAACATCAGCACCAGCTGCCCAGCTGCCTCTCTCTGCGTACCTCCCAACGGACTCTCAAGGTCAGAGATCCTGTATCCCACTGACCTCTCCGGCCATAAGGCAGGTCCTTGTGCATGTTCATTAAGTGAGCACACACCAGAGTTGGAAAAGGCATTGAGGCATTGCTGAGGGGACAGGGTGAATAATACATGCGAGGAGGAGCAGAGGTGGGAGAAGGGAAGGTCATCAGGGAGCAGGCTACCGGCCCCCCACCCCCACCCCACCCCATCCCACCCCAACTCAGCCCATGGTTCTAGCACTGCCATTCACACTCTTGAAAATACAGGAAACCCAAAGAACTCTTATGTGACTTGTATGTTCCTATTCTGTCCACTGTGTTAGAAAAACAGGTAATTTAAGAAAAATACTTAGGTAGTTCTCCTGTGGCCCAGTGGGTTAAGGATCCAGCGTTGTCACTGCTGTGGCGCAGGTTCAATCTCTGGCCTAGGAATTTCCATGTGCCAAAGGTGCAACCAAAAAAAATTTTTAATTGGCCTAAAAATCTCAACAATAAACCAATTTCATGTTAACATAAATAATGTTTGAATGGGGTGGAAAAAACTATTCCAAAAAAAAAAAAAATCTAGGAAGAGTGCCACTGTTCCACATTCTTGCAAATGTCTGGAACGTCTGGCTTAATAGAAGTTGCTGGATTCCCACACCTACCCCACACTCAGTCTGTCAGGGCACATGGTTTTGACTGAAGTCCATAGAGAAATCTGACCTTCCAAAGACAGAAGAGTATTTTAACCTCTGCAGATAAGGATGGCTCTTCTTCCTTCATATCCCACTTAAAAGTTACAATGTGGAATCTGAAATCGTATCAGTGACTAATTCATACCTGTTTACACAAAAATCCATCAGTCTACCCTGTGCTCACATCCACCCAGGATTTTGCAACATCGAGCACTGGTCATTTGGAAAATATCGTTTCACTGAGTTAATCAGATCCTCCCAATGTTGTCAGACTCCATCACAGCCCAGGCCATCTACACCAACACCAGACCTCTTCTGGTCTGCCAAGTCAGGCTTTCCAAAACTCCCCCTCTCCTCTGGCTCTACTGCTGGCAACAAATATCATCAGCTGTTTTCCTTCTAGTGGCAAAGTTCATCTGAGAGAAGGTATAGCAAACTCTCCAAGTCTGAACAACCACCACCTTGCCTATTAGCCTCTTAGCTCTTCTTTCAAGTAAAACTAATGTTCCCTGAGAAAAACTGGCTCACAGACACGAAGTGTTTTTTCCTGCGACAACGTCCTGCTTCCGTCTGAGGCACAAGAGTCTCCCACGTCCTCCCCAGCCCGTCACAGAACACTAAACACACAAGTACCCCAGAATCAAGACTCAACACTGGATCACCGGTACACGGGAGGGCGAACAGCGGTCACAGTGGTGTGCACCACGGGCTGGAGAACACGGCCCTGGCGGTGTGCACCTCGGGCAGGGCAGGACCACCCAGCACAGCTCTGCACGGATGGCCTGAGTGCCACAAGCCAGTAACTTTTAAGTATTTTGAAAGAGTCCTGAGGACCCCCCAGGGGTCTGCAAACCACTCTAAGAACAGCTGATAGTCATCTCAAATATCTCTACCAACCCGTTTTACAGGCAAGGAAAACGAGGTGCAGAGAAACAGGCTTCACGCCAGAATCTTCCCACAAAATCACAGTTGTTCACCAAATGCTGAAATCCCAGGCAAGGAGCCAAACCTGAGAGTGACGCATTTCAAAGAAAGGAAAGGAAATGCCACTTCAAATGGCCTCGGAAAACACCCTTCGAGGCAGGACAGGCAGAGGTTGGGAGGGGGAGGCAGGGAGGGGGCTATAGGAAGCAGGTGTGTGCCGCCTGCCAGGGCATGTGCTCCGAGACCCCGCCTGGCTGGGCACCTTATCACTGTCAAAACGCATGGAATGCAGGACTTTGGAAACTACCCTCACTCCTGCCCACACCCTCTGGGGCTCAGGCTCACCTCCCAGGCTACAGGGCCATCCTGACCCAGCGCCCACGACCCAGGCTGCTGCTGGTGGCCCAGGGCCCCTTCCCTCGAGGCTGATCGCCCAGACTCCCTGGGCCCATCTCCCACACGCCCAGAGGGAGGCCTCACAGGACACCAAGAGAAGGTGGGGCTGCCTTGCCTGAGGCCCACCTGGAGGTGGCAAACTCAGGCTTCTGAGGGGCAGAAGAGAAGAGCAGTGACCAGAGGGAGGGGTGCCTATCCACAGGCCTACAGTGGACCAAGCTCAGCTCCAGAACCAGACACCTGCTCTGCTCAAGACCACCATGCCACCACCCCACTTAAAGGAAAATCCTTCTAGAAAGTTCCCATGTGGTGCAGCAGGTTAAGGATCCGGCACTGCCTCAGCTGTGCTGGAGGTAACAACTGCAGCATGAGTTCAATCCCTGGCCCAGGAACTTCCACATGCTGTGAGTGCGAAAACCGCTGCCCTTAGGCCCAAGCACCACTCAGAGGCAGGGGCCCACATACCACACCGCACGCGTCCAGATGTGTTCGTTCCCCTCCTAGAACTTCTCTACCCACTTCCCAGCAGTGTAACCTCTCCCAGCTGCTCGCATAGTGGGGATGGTAGGGACTGCACAGGCGTGCTCTGCATAGGTGTGGCCCACAAGGCCCAGCCCTCTCCTGCCACTACATCCCCAGCACTCCAGTCAGGAACTGTGCAGGAACCATCCTCCTCCCAGTTTGCAAGCATCTGCCAGAAAGAAACCATCATCCCCTTTCTACCAAAGGGAAGCACCATGAAGTCCTGGGGTGAAGACACAGGACAGCCGAGGCAGGAATCCACCCCAGGACCATTCACTCTCAAGGCAGACCCACTGGCCCACCCACCAAGATG